>NC_064472.1:72055654-72365297 GCF_023343835.1 Lagopus muta
GAGCAGCGTTGTTCTCAGAGCAGCTGAGTCCTCCACTTCAAATGCTCTCAAGCTAAAACTACTTCTTTTCATATCACCATATCCACAGCTGTTTTTCCTCCCTGAAGAATACATATTCTTTTGTTCCCAGTCTGATATGTGTAGTATATTCCCAATTATCTCCAGGTTGGTTTTCTTTCTAATTGCCCTAACTACCCTTTAACTTAGACAACAATTTTTTCCTCCTTTCTACACCAGTCTCTAGATTCTTTACTCTAGCCTGCTCCTTTTTTAGCAATAATTTTCTTCCCTTTGTTTTCTTCTCTCTTGAGCCTGGATATCAAACCTGGTCTCACCCTGTGCAGTAGGAAAGGGTCTTTGATAAGGTCCCAGTTCTCTTTATTCTGGTAGTTTTAGGGAAGAGCACTTCAATGAAAATCAGGCATAGTTTGTTGACAGCACTAGGACGCTCCAGAAAAACTAGAACAATTGTTCAGTGAAGAAAATTTCCAAGTCAATGTTGAAAAAGTTGATTTGCAGTTTTTAAGATAAATCTGGAGAGATTTTTATATCTGTGGTACGCAACATGTGCAAATTTGTCATGCCTGGCAAATGGCATGCATTTATGCCTGACAAAGCCACATGAACACAGTTCAGATTACCAGTACAAGGCCTGGAGTTTCAGTATCATTTTCACCTGCATTGTGAAATGAAAACAAAACGTACCAACAACAAATGCGTTTGTTTACGTTTAAATGTAGAATGACAAACAGTATTTATCTATGTTTTCTGCTGTGAAACAATATGATCATCTGGGTTTTACAGAACAAACCAAGAACAAACACATATATAGCATACAAAGCCATAGTCTAACCAAGACAGGTAAGAACATTCTAAGCAAACAAAACAGTTTTGCAAGATGCTAAGCAGTTATAGTGATTTTAAGAATTTTCATTCCCAACAGCAAATGCAGAGAGCTACAAGATGGAGTCCAAACAGACACATTTCATACCTTGAAAGAGCTCAATGGCATAGCTGGACACTTCCATAGTGAAACCAGATTCTGAGACAATAAAGCTAAACCAACAAAACACTCAAACCTCTGTACTGCTTTCATGAATCACGTACTGAGATTTCCTCAAGCACTATTTCCACAGGTACACCCAACCTCAGCCTCCTAGTTCATCTGGAAGTTGATACAGTGCATAGAATCATAGAATCACCAAGGTCAGAAAAGACCCCTAAGACCATCCAGTTCAACCATTCATGTATCACCAATATTTTTATGTTCCTGTATGCTCCCTAGCTTAGTGCTGAAACCATGTCAGTTTGTCCAAAGTGATTGGGACTTTGTATGTGGGAGGACAGCTAATGACAGTCAGCCGATGGCACTTTTCTGGCCTGCCCATTCCTCCTGGCTGCCAGCAGAACATTATCTACAAGTCGTTATCTACCATTGTGCCTGCCTCTTTATCAGCAATGTAGCATAATGGCATTATTTATAACTGGTTCTTTTCCTGTTCTTCAGCATGGATTCTCCTTTGAGACAGTTCTCAGTCCTTTTAATCATCTCGCTTAAAAGCTCAGACTTTCCCCAGGCTAGAGTACCGTGGACTCAGAGTCTGGTAGGAGGGCATGATGTAGCTCCAAAAAGCTTGATTCACCACCAGCCTCCTCTTCCAGCATGACACAGCAGACAGGTCCTCTCACACCTGTCTGCTCACTTGCAGTAACATAAAAACAGAAGAAATTCCTTCATTATGCCTTCAAAATTTCATGTATTGTATCAGTTTATTGCGAGTTGTTTCCTATGTTCTAAGCATATAGCAAAAAAACATGGTTATTTACATTATAAAATTAGGCTTATTTCCATTAATGAAAAAAATTAATAAAACAGCTGTTTAATATGCTTTGTTAGATATGAGCATTAAAAAATAACTAAAACAAAATGAGGTAACAGACTAAAACAGCACATTGCATTGACAAACTTGCTACACAATAATGACAATTAATATTAAGTTGACATTTTAGCTTTTTTAAGTAATTTAATTAATATTCTAAACTGCACTAAAATGTTTGCCTTAACATAATATTTATTAGAGAAAGAAATATCAGTAACAGTAAAAGCATGCAGTTTCACGCTATTTTCAAGGTTCTTAAGTTCAGTAAATTTTAGCATCCCAAGAAGACTCTGTCCTTTGGTCTCCAGAAACAAAGGAGTTCATGTTTATAAGGTTATTCTGGCATTATATATATATATATTTAATTAGGATAAAACTGTGTGGGTACTGGGCAGTGTCCGCTAAGCTGCTTATGCACAGCACAGTTTGTAATGGGTGCTCTATCCAAGGGCAGTGCAAACTAACCTACAGTTACTCCATTTTTTCAGGAAGCTTTTCAGCATGGAATTTGCCTGAACAGGTTTCTATAGAAGAGGAAAAAAAGAAGATAATACTAATACGTTTTCTACAACCTCGTCCAGGGTGAAGTAAAAATTATTCTCACATACATTTTAATGAGTGCTCTTTGATTGCTCAGTAAACGCATAAAATGTTAGGTGTTATTGAGAGAAACTGATTTAGCATAAGTAAAATTTCCTAAAATTATATGTAGGAAAACCATATACTATAATTAGAACTCAAGTTATGCAGAACTATCACACAGCACCAGCAATTTTCTGTGCATATATGAGGTTGAAGAGGAAATTTTCAGCGAGTAATACAGTAATTGAGAATCTAGCTTCTTTCCGTGGTTTAAATTTCCTTCTTATGCTGAACACTCACTCAAATCCATCACATTCCATTCCTGGATTAGCAGCTAAGAATTCATAACCTTCCACTAAACAAAATCTTTTTTTTGTTCTTAGTTCATTTAGAGTTTCTTACTCCTTAGTTTTCTTAGAACTGGAAAATATAACAGTACTGCAGAAGTGCTCTCCCCAGGATCCTTTTTCTTTCTTATAAGCCACATACATACATGCCACCTCACTCTTTCCACAACAGTATAACCAGCATTGCCCATTCAACTCTCAATCTTCAGTTTTAGAAACTACTGATAGTAACAGTATTGTGGCTGGGAGAAACCAGAGTGAAGCTGATAAAGAGAGAAACCTTTCATCTGAACCCAAGAGAGCAGCAAGGTGTCCCTCTGATTAGAGATGTTGAAACAATAACTGCTACCACAGAAACTGCGTGCTACCCTGGAAGTCCTTCAGGAACTTGAACTGCACAGACTGATGTTAGATGCCAAAGTGACAGAACCAAATTGGCAGCGATTTCAATACTTGTGCACATGCTCAAAGCAAGTAAAAGAGCTGTGGTAAGGAAAGAATAAAGCACAAAACTTGTCAGGAAGAAAAAAATAGAAATAGAGTTCTGCTGCTGAATATCATTTGATTTAATGTGAATCTATGAGAAAAAGTAAGCTAGTAATTTTATCCCGACATTCAGTTCCCATGTACGTGGAGGTATTTAACTGTTCTTTTGTTGTTTCATTCACCTATTTATTTTTTTTTAATTCTGGAATGAGATTTCGTTAAATACCCAAGTACATCACCCATTGCTCCCCATGTAAGATCAAAAAGCTGCCACTCCCCATCATCGTTAAGACCCTCTCTGTGATAAAGTGAAGGTCAGGTCATACAAAGCATCCATGGCCAAGCAGCCGACTCTTTGGTGTCTGTGAGACAGAAGCAACGGTGTGAAGAACATGGGAGAAAGTGACAGTGCAAAAAGGGGAAACTCTCTAGAGAGAAGAGTGCTTCTCCACAATAACTGGCTGAAATTAGCAAACCAGAAGTAACAGGATGTGATTTTTCACTTTTTCACATTCTCACAAATCCATAGGTATGAAATTATCCCATTAGGATAAAAATAAAAATAAAAAAAGAAAAGAAAAAAAAAAAAAAGCAGTGCAATGTAATCCAAAGAGAAAATCAAACCAAGTCTCCATGGGTGAGCTGGGTCAGAGCATTTAGCCAATGGCACATGCTCTTTGTGGTCTCTGTAATCTTTCCCACCAGGATCATTGCTCAGTTCTCCTCTAGCTTCTCTATGCTGCAGGCTTTTGTCTGTCTGTATTTTCAACACAGTCTGTCTGTATGGGTTTTTTTTCCCTTTTGCTGGTGTCTGTCCTTCATCAGGAGCTCCTCCACCCTGCTGATTTTCAGCCATCTCACTCCCACATATACATATACCTTTCCAGGAAATGACAGCAATATGACACAAGCAGCCTCTTCCCCACCAGAACTTCCTCTTTGAAACAGAAATGCTGAATGCTCTTTGTAAAAGGACAGTGAATCCTAAGTGATGAGTTCTTAAGTACATGGAAAAAAAAAAAAAACTTGTGGAAATGTCTGTCTGATGTTCTCCAGGCTGTGGCTATGTCTAAGATGAAAAGAAGATAATCACTTGTGATTCATTTAGTGTGAGTTAAGAAGGTCATTATTTGACAAAAATCATATATGGCTGACCTAATCAGTATAAACCAAGTGCTAAATTGGTGTGAACTCTCTGTATGCCTATTTGATCAGAACTTTTTGAAGGAGTTTCAACAGGATGGTTGCTTGACAAGCACTTTCTCCCATCACTTTCCTCCCACAAGTGTCGTGGTGTTACTGGCATTCCTGCATGTCTGACAGGAAGGAAGACATGGCCTTATGGTGCCTGACAGCAACTTCATTGTGACAGCAGGTGGGTTACTTCTCTACATTCATCAGCATTACCAAAGATACCATCAATTTTGCACTGTAAATAGAGCAAAAACATATGTTTTGAAAGAAGATTAGAAAAATGTGCTGAGACTAAAAACATTTTGGTTCATTTGCTGGTGTCAGATTGCATCCAGAGCAGCAGCAGAACATGACGTGCAGCACCTGATCCATCCCAGAAGGTTGGCCACCTTTGCTTATCACTTTCTATCAGATCAGGCACGTCTCCTCCTCAGTTCTGTGCCTATGCTCACTTCTTCTTGCTGGCATAGCATCACCTCAGCTACTCACTTGGACCACTCTTTCTCTATCTCTATATGAGGAAAAGAAGCAAACAAAACAGAAAAGTATTGTATTCTCTAATGAAGTTTTGATGAGCCTTGCTTTATACACTGCAGAGCTTTTTATGCTTTAAGATCAGCAAGAACTGTAAATAGAACAAATAGTATTCAGCCCTGTGAATGTATGCATTAATTAAGTGTAGCTGTAAGAAAGTAAATGGGCAAAACACGCTTTGATGAACTTGCATAATGTAACATCCTCAAATAATGAGGATTCTTGAAACAAATAGCATTCTTCTTAGCATATGTTTTCACTTTGGAAGGATTTTAAACAAAGTTCCAAAGCTGCCGTGTGGTTAATGTGGAGAATATACCATCTGAAGAACCTTGGGAAATTTGATTTTCTAGTCACTATTGACCAAAATAATCTTCTGATTTAGAATTTAAATATTAAGTTAGAAGGCCTGCTGCTAACTTAAAAATTGCCAGTTGTGGAGATTCTGCTATGATTTGTGACTTCGTTTTCCTTCAAGCTTACATACATTTGATGCTGTTACTCTGATGTCTCCTGGAGATTATGCAAGTTTTGGTATGTAGTGCACTTTTCTGTTTCAGATGTGGTACAGTTGTGCAGACTGAAGTGCAGTTTCCATACAGCACGCTTTGAAATTGCATTGTTTTTTGACAGCTTTTTCAATTTCTCATTGATCCATCAACTGGTATTAGAACTGAACTTAGTGTGTTTGCCAATTGTCATCTCAAAGTATTGGCACTGAATTTAATGTAATTTTAGAATGTTAGTGGTGAGTGATAGAAGTCCCCAGTTAAGATTTCTCTATTAAATCGGTCAGAAAGAGTACATCTCCTCCAACTTTTTGCCTACCATGATGCCCAAGTTTTTTCTGAACCTGCATCTTCCCAAGTTAACAAATCATGGTTAAAACGAATATTGTTAGGTTGTACTTCTTTACTTAACTGGCTTTACATAGACCAGGTTGATTTTTTACAAACTTTGGTAAATTAGACTTACTGTTCTTCCTTCTTCCTCTTGCTAAATCAATTTAAGTGAGTCCAAGTTTAGCCAGTCCATGACTTTTTACTTTAGTGATATTTCTAACCTGTCTGAAGTATAATGTGCTTTCAAACTTGCAGAAGAATATCCATAATCAGAACATTTGAGTCCATTCGGGAAAATAAAAATTGATGTTGTATTTTGGAGGTTTATACTCTTGTCTTCATCCTTGTCTTCAGAGCTGACTGGCATCCCCTGTCTAAGCCATCTTATTGCTATCTATGCATCTCCAGTAACAGATGATTTACATTATCACCTTATCACCTTAACAGCCATCCATTTTTCTGCTACATTTTGTCTGAGCTCTGTGATAAATGCTCAGGCCACAATTTGTACTAGGAGCATGAAAATTTGTATGTATTTTAATAGTTGGAATACTAACAACTTATATTTGATGTAGAAGCAGAACAATTTGTTCCTTTGGTTCCCTGTTAGTAGTGCACAGTGAATTCCTTCACATTTATGAGTTTCTTTCCTGAATATGTATTCATTTTTTTCATCTAAGGGCAGAGAAAACAATGCAATTCGAATGAAAAGAAGTACAACCTAACAGTATTCACCTCTAGCATCAACCTATGCATCAATGAGTCTTCTCTGCAAGGCAAGATATTTTCCTTGCTTTTTAAAGAAATGTTGAGTTCCTTTAGTTCCTTTTTCATACTTTTAATGTGCTTAAATTTCTATCATATGCCTTCAATCTTCATTTTAAAGCTACTGTGTAAATCATGAAGCAGAATAATGCCTTCCCGGTAGAAGAGAATCCTTGGAGGAATTTGGTGTTGATCTTGCAGTTAAGCAAAAGGCAGATTTATAATAGCTCTCCTATTGTTAGAGTTAGCATACAAAATGAAATAAGCTCTGATTGGTCTCAGGAGTTTTGAAGAGAAATATGACAAGGACAAAAGCACTGGTAGGTCAGACCTCTGCCCAAATTCCACCCCCTCCTGACCTTCTGCTGATGCTTAGATGATCCTGACAGCTCTGCTAGGATCACAGTACACAGTATCCTACTGGGTAAGTGTAAGGATTTTTTTTTCTGCTTTGTTATACTGACACTATATTTATATTTATATGTCATCTGGAGGGAACACGTTATAAACTTGCTAATGCTAACAAATCAACTTTGAATGAACTATTCACACAAATAAGAATATTCATGAGCATTGCAAGATATGGCAGAAAGTAAGCACTGGAACAGGGGAGATCTCAAGCCGGTGAAGGATACAATTTTTATAGAGAAGCTAGAAGACAACAGATTGCACAGAGAGAAGACCAGTACTACTGAATAAAAGTGAAAACTGAAAAAAATGTTGTCTTAACAAGAAACCCTGACTAAAGTAAATTTTTTTAAGATTCCAAAGAGCCAGTAGAACAGATTAAAATGTTTGGAAGGAGAACAAATTTCATTTGCAACACAACGAAGTCACTTTCATTTTAGCTCCAAAGGCAAAAAATAAAATAGAATAAAATAAAATAAAATAGAGTAAAATAAAATAAAATAAAATCATGGAGGCTCTAGACTCCTAAAATGTTTTTTGTAGTTCAGAGAGGTTATCCTTCCTGCAGTCTCCCACTCTGCCATTGATCAAAAGCCGTATACACATCTACTGTTAAATTTGACATGTAGAGGGTCACTGGGTTACAACTGATTGATATTCACTCTCTCTTCTAAATCTCCCCAGAAAAACACAGCTGACATTTAGAGTATACACTTGCAGTGGTATTTGGTAAAGCTTTAAAGAGTTATGAGTTTTAAATTTGGAGATGGCTTTCTCCTGAATGCTTCATTAGTAGAGAGATGAAAAGCCATACTCTGAAAATTTCTGGACACACTTGACATGATATATTCCAGGCCTTACTTGCTTTACAAAGAAAACTCATTCCTGCAGACTTCAAGCTTGGAGCCACCTCTTTTCCAGTCTTCACAGCAGCAGTTGAAAGGGCAGTTGTTGAGAAGTAGTTTTCACCAGGGGATTTGATTGGAAAATCTAAGATATGCTGAGGAGCCAGCCTAGTTGTAAAGTGAAAAGACACCACGTTTACAGTTACTACTTATGTTTTAAGGACAATTGTTTTTTCTTTCATGTAACTTCGAGTAACTCCCATGCAGGATGCATGCAACAGAAAGTTCAGAGTTTCTCTTACAGCACTTGCATTCATAAAAATATATTTAGGCAATAAAATTTGTTTTCCTTCAGGGCATACATATTTCATACAGCACAGAAGGCAACTTAAATCTATTTAAAGAGAGCCTTCAATAAGAAGACCTCAAGCTTCACAAATCACAAATGGTGTTCCCCACAGGTTGGTACTGGGACCTTTTCTGTTCAATACTATTACTGATTACCTGGATGAGGTATTGAGTGCACCCTCAGCAAGTTTGTGGATGACCACATTGGCTGGAAGTGTCGATCTGTCTGGGGGTAGGAAGACCCTACAGAGGGATCTGGGCAGGCTAATCACTGGGCTGAAGCCAATGGGATGAGGTTCAACAAATCCAAATGCCAAGTCCTGCACTTTGGCCACAAGAACCCCAGGCAACACCAGGCAGGCTTTGGGCAAAGTGGCTGGAAGACTGTGTGGAGGAAATGGACCTGGGGGTCTTTGTCAGTGCTCAGGTGAACATGAGCCAGCAGTGTGCCCAGGTGGCCAAGACCAATGGCATCTTGGCTTGCATCAGCCAGCAGGAGCAGGGAAGTGATCATCCATCTGTACTCAGCACTGGTGAGGTCGCACCTCCAGTGCTGCATTCAGTTTTGGGCCCCTCACTACCGGAAAGACATGGAGGCCATGGAACGTGTCCAGAGAAGGGCAGTGGAGCTTTGAGGGGTCTGGAGCACAAATCTTATGAAGAGCAGCCGAAGGAGCAGGAATTGTTCAGCCTGCAGAAGGGAGGTTGTGGCAAGGTGGGGATTCGCTTCTTCTCCCATGTAACTAGTGATAAGACTAGAGGAAATTGTGCCAGGGGAGATTCAGGCTGGACATTAGGAAATACATTCTGAGAGAATGATCAGGCACTGGAACGGGCTGCCCAGGGAGGTTGTGGAGTCATCATCCCTGGAGGCGTTCAAGAAGTGTTCAAATGTTGTAATGAGGGACATGGTTTAGTGGGAAATATTGGTGATAGGTGGATGGTTGGACTGGATGACTGGATGACTAAGCTGAGCCACATGAAACTAGCTATTGAACATGAGTTACTGTCAATGTGAAGCAGTAAGTGATGTAAATTTAACCTCCCTAAGTGTGAAAGGTAGGAGGTACTGTACTATTTGCTTTGGTTCTGCTTAGAGTACAGCAAGCACAGCATTGCAGGGAGATATCAGAGAGAGGTCTTGTTTCTGAATGAATAAATGTGGTCATTTTTCTTCTCCAAACTCTTCAACAGTTTTCCTCTTTGTCCCATCTGTTTTTTTTACTAGTCTTTTTAACCACTTCTCTATCTCTCATGCCACTTTCAACCTTATTTCCTATCTACTTATTCTGATTATTTTGTTTCAGATTATTTAAATAAAAGGCTATCACTGCACCATAGACATGGAGCTTCCCATTAAAAAGCTGAAACTGAAATGGATTCACAATGTTATACTTATAAATCTAAGGAAATACTGTGTTTAACATCCCCAAATAGTTTTGCAATAATTTCAGCATATAAGAACATATACATCAAGACTATAAACCTTCTGCTGAATTATAGGCTGAAATTGATCAAGGAATGTTTAAAACCTGAAGACAGTTTCTGATTTACGTTTCTAAAGCTCTGCTGAATTCCCTGTCTTCTACTTGCTCCTTTACAGAATGATCATTTATACAGAATGCAAGAGCAGAGACATCTTGTGGTGTAATAACTAGAGGTATGCAAACAAAAGACTTTTAGATACTGAAAGTGCTATTTAGGTAAATGGGATACAAGAAGTAAATTCATGAACTCAAAAAAAAAAATAAATTAAAAATATTCAAACACTTCACTGATTTTAAAACATGTATTACTTATTTGAAGGGTTTTTTGGTTGAAACAATGCTATTCAAATTTTATCTGTGGTTAAAAACAAACCCAATAAAAACAGATTTATCTCTGATTGCAGTAAACATAAAAGGATAGTATAATTTACATTTACAGGCAAAATAAATTTAAGAAAACAAATATAAGTGAAATCACTGTCAATCTGGCTGAATCAGCAGGTCCCACTTCAGCCACGCCTGTCTCCTGCCTTCCTTTCCCTACTTGCTGGACCTGGAGATGGGGAGCTCTAGTTCCTTGAGGAAAGCATCCTCAAACATCTGCCAGCTCTGCTCTGCACCCTCACCCATGAGGATCTTTTACAAGGAAGTTTTGTTCAGTAACTCCCTGAAGAGCTGGACATCAGTTTTCCTAAAATTCATCTCCACTTGATCAGTTGGCCTGCAGTAGACACTGATCACAAGGCTCCCTTTGCTGTCTTGGTCTCTAACAGTCACCCACAGGCTTTCAACTTGCTCATGTGTATTCACTAGGGACAGCTCTCCACATTTTGCTTCTTTCCTGGTGTAGATAGCAACACACCCTCCCCTCTTTCCTTGCCTATCCCTTCTGAACAGCTTATAGCCACTGATAGCCACACTCCAGTCACGGGAATTATCCCACCAGGTTTCAGTGATAACAACTATATTGTGGTCTTGTAGCACAGTGGCTTCCAGCTCCTCCTGTTTGTTTCCCAAGCTGTCTGCACTGGTGTAGAGTAACTTCAGCTGGCCAACTGGTCTTGTTGCTTTCTTAGAGGATAACTCATTCACTCCTTTCAAGTGTTTCCCTTAGGTTTTCCCATTGCCTTCCCCTGTTGCCTCTGCAGCCACTGCATCACCATCATAGGGTTGTGTATGTGCTGCAGTGTTGCCAGTACCTCTCAAAGCAGAAGGCCCTTCAAGGCTCCTGCCAGCACCCTGTCCCTCAAATCTACCTATGCTTTATGATGGGCACGGCTCACTATCCCCCCCATCCCCTTCAAACCTAGTTTAAAGCCCTCCCAATGAGCCCCATCAGCTTTTCCCCAAGGACCCCTCTCCCTCTTTGAGAAAAGCAAACCCCATTCAGCCTACAAACCTGATGCCATATAGGCCATTTTGTTGTTAAAACAAAAACAAAAACAAACAACAAAAACAAAAACAAACAAAAACAACAAAAACAAACAACAACAACAAAAACAAACAACAACAACAAAAATAAACAACCAATAAAGCTCTGGTGACAGCAGAAGAGAGGTATTTAAAGATATGATCCTGTGATTTGTTCCCATGACCTTAACCAACACAGGCTGCATAGAAGAAAAGATGACCTGTACATCGATTCCTTCAGATGTCATTCATTACCTTCATCATAAACGGTATCCAGATCACTATGAAAAACATAATATTGCAATGGTAATCCAACGAGGTTTATCAGATAATACTGGAGAAATTAAAAATTTCATAGACTTATTCACAACAACATTGGTTGCCCTAGTAATGGGAGGGATCCTTACAGGAAGCATTTATACAGCAATCCACATGAGCACATCTGGTTGGTAAATAAACTCTGCTGATCAGTATTCTTCTACCATATTTATTCTCTCCTTTCAAGTAGATCTACAACATTGCTGGGAAGCACTTCATCACAGAGCTCCAAACATTGCTCAGTGCTGACTGACTGACATTTGGTAATGTTAAACATGCTGACCTTGGTCACATCTTGCACCCTAGATTCTGATTTTACCAGCAGCTGACAGTCTTTCACAGGCATGCTATTCACGTTTTTCTTCATTGTCATAACATTATGCATGCAGGATAAGCTGATTTTTAAAAGTTATCATTAAAATAGATTGGACCAGATTCAAAGAAAGAATGTGAATGCATTGGACTACGTTGACCACTGGAATGTAACAAAAAAAGCATAGTTCTTTTCAAACAGAACACTAAATTCCTGAAAGTGGGTTAACCACACTCTGCCAAAAAATAGAGGATCTCATGCACAATAACAGATTATTGTAGTGAAGAACTGTATTGGGTGTGAGCCGATGGATCGGATTGAAGAGTATTAACAGAGGAGATTGCTATTAACTGACCTCTAAGACAGCACAAGCTATTTTGACAGCTTTCTAGACAGTCACACCTTTATAGGAGAGGCAAGATATTGATGAGGAAGCGTGCTGCTCCTACTGCCATTATTAATTAATAATAATATTTCCTTTGTTTCTGAAGACCTAACATTTCAGTTCAGTGTAGCTTCCCACAGGCTGCAGAGCAGGAAGAATACAGGTAAGATCAAGATCACTTATTTTTGTTTTCATTAATTTTTCATATCTACAACTTGATAGTTTAAATCCAGCTCCCAGTGATGAGTACAGCTTCAAGCCAGAACACACACACAGGTTGTTTTAAAACCAGATGTAGCATCTTTAAAACAGGTAAAACTTTGTAAAGGAGAGGCAGTCATCCTGTCAGGAGGCAGTCAGCCCTCTTCACACTGTCAGTTGCAGTAACAAGGAAGAATAAAACATGACAAAATGCTCTGTGATCCACTATTGAAGAAATAAGGTGTGTTTAGAGCTAAGCACTCCTTTTCTCTCACATTTGTTTTCAGCTAAACCACATGTGCATAAGGAGGGGGTAGGGTAAGGCAGAAAATCCTGGGGAGCCCTGACTGTGATTGCTGTCCATGGATGAGGAAACTAGAAGGATTCAAAGCTTTAACAAGGGAGCTCTGAAAGAGTGATAGATGAGTGATAATGAGATTTTCGACCAGCGTGAGTCTAAGTCAAAGCAAAGTTTCAGCTAAGCAGAGCAAGAATAACCATGTTGCTGCTAGGGATAGATGCAGTAGAAGTGTGACACATGGGGAGGTGCACACCTGGCCACCCTTCTAGCACAATGTTGGTGACCTGAACACAGTACCCTGAGGGCAGGTGAGGCATGGAAGTCTCTTATCCCACCTCTCTCACTGGAAAAACCCTTTTCTTTGCCTTCTTTGGGATGGTGTAAATTAACCAGAGGAATAGACATTCCTTCAGCAGCACAACAGCAGAGTAAAATTCTCAGCCTCAAAGAGATCAGACCTGAACAGGGAGCACTATGGTGAATATTCTTCTCAGCAGAGTGAAGACATCACTGCCCATCCCTGCATGCACTGTCCCCTACTGCACCAGGTGAGCAGAGCCTGCAGCCCCTGCAGATGTGTTCCCCCGCAGTGCTGGAGGACCACTGGCTGTGCCAGAACACTAGGAATGGTGAAATAACACTTCTTGCCCTCGCTTGCCAGGGTCATCCTGTAAAGCAAAGAACGACTGCATATTCTGTCACTTCTAAGTAAGATTCTG
Organism: Lagopus muta; assembly: GCF_023343835.1. Classification (NCBI taxonomy): domain Eukaryota; kingdom Metazoa; phylum Chordata; class Aves; order Galliformes; family Phasianidae; genus Lagopus; species Lagopus muta. The sequence goes on from NC_064472.1 coordinate 72,069,020, forward strand.
AATGACTCTGTGCATGAAATAGATCGATTCTAACAATCCAAAATGATTTTGGAGGGTGAGCAGTGAGAAGACAACAATCAGAGTGGATTTCATCTGCAGCAGATACACAGCTGGAGAGAGCTACAAATATACCTGCTAGCTCAGTTGTAACTCATTGCAAATAACTCCTTCTGCCTTAGCAACTGCTCTGTAACTCCAAGATTTTGCAGAAGTTACACCACCTGAGCTTTGAATGTGCTGCTTTGAATCTCAGAAAAGGAAGAGCTCAGGAAAGCGCCTTGCTCTGTACTCGATCTATCTTGTGATCTGAAACGTTCTGTTTCACTGTTGGCTGCATATATTGAAAGAGATTTGGCACAGAACTGAACTAGAGAAACTACTTCTCGGACTGTGAATGAAGTGATACACTGACAGCAGGCCCCAGGCTGATTTACCTCCACTAATGACATTTCTCCTGCCCCTAAATGTTGAATCTTTTGCATGGTGTATCAACTATTCACTGTGAGATACTATTTATTAAAGAAAAAATGTAGAGAAAATGATGTCTATAAAAAGTGCTTATTCTCATGTGAGAAAATTAAAGGATATCAGGAGAAATTCTTCCTGGTCATTTGAACTGGTTTTGAGAGGTTCACATTAGCCACCAAAAGTTAGCATTAGCCAGTGTTCATCACTCCAAATTTATTTTCAAGTACTTCGTAACCATCAGTTGCCTAACAAATGCATTTGCCTTGTAAACAATTACCACAAGTAATTGTTTACAAGTCCAGGTAGCTCTTAAATATTTTTGTCAGGGCAGCAAAGTGTCTGTCTCAGTTGACACATTTTTGCAGGCTCCCCTGTAGTCAAGCACCTACATTAAACTGTTTAAACCTTACACTGTCAAAATGCGTGAGTTCACTGTGGGTTTTTAACACACTTACGCACAGAGTAATGTATGATAAATTATTATAAGTTATTACAATTTTAAGGATTATTTGAAGCGATTTTTTAGTGTTAGTTTAACTGCAAGAGCAGATGTCTGTGATCTAAATGATCTACAATGCCTTTCTCCAAATGAGCAAAGAGGCAGGTTGGGAGAACACTAGTTTGGAAAACCAGAAACAACTGCATCAGAACTTTCAAAATGAAGCAGGAGATGAATACTGTTTTGGGTTGTGTTGGGTTTCAAGAAGTCCCAGAGTATGTGCAACAGTTGCTATACGCAGAGGTGTTCAGAAATCTCTAGAGAACAAAATAACCTAATACTGCAACCCCATCTGATGATCAGTCATGAGGTTTATCTGTACTTACCTAGAAGTAAGATACAGCCACATAGGCAATGCACAGCAAGCAGATGCTGTAAAAATGAGTGGAGAGGAACTGGCAGTCCTGCTGAGGAGATGGGATGGCACCAGCTGTGGCTGCCAGCTCTCTGCTCTACTTCTCACACATGGAAGTGGATGAGGGCAGTAGTCTGTCTGTAAAATAAGATGTCACTTAGATTCTTAGTTTGCTCTTTGGTTATGTGAGCAAGCAAAGTTCAGTTCAGTTCATCAACTGAAAAGCAATAAAATAGGTGTGTTATTGCAGCTGTTATATGAAATGTTTTTAATTGTTTCTAAAACAAGACATTGTGTAAGCTTATGAAAAAGTAAGATTAATGCATGCTGCTTGCTATTATTAAGTATTTTCAACCTGGGTACATTGAACTCAGTATGCTTTCATTTGTTTAATCTGGAGGAAAAACTTAGCCAAACATAATTGACACAGACCTGCATTAATCTGAGTAATATTCAATAGGCAATGTCCACAACCTGACCAGTGGTGAGTTGGTCATTATGTCTGGTTGGCATGCTCTAGATCACTTGGCAATTGCATTGGTTTCTCTGAAAGTAATGTTTCCTATTTATTTGCATGGAAACTACAACAAAGAGCACAACAGCACTTGCTTGATAGGACAAATTCACACTTACAAAAACACGTGTTTTGCTCCTAAAAATCTGCCTGACTCTCTTACCTTTCTTACTGCTGAAACACAGCACCCACCACTCACTGTACTCACACCCACTCTTTGGTTCTCCCTAAATGTTCTGCAAGCATCGATGAATGTCAATGGGTATAATTTTTCCACATGGAGGAATTCATTTCCACCTTTGCATCATTCTGACTTCCATGCCAGGCACCATTCTGTCAGTCTGCCCTTCTGCTGCCATCTGTCACATAGCAACAATATGGAATGGAATTCTGGCAGGAAGGTTCAACCTCTACTGCCATGCCATTAGCATCTCTGATGCTGTGGGCCAACACAATAAACTAAGAGGCATTAATTTCAGAGCAGCCTTCACATATCAGCGTCTCGCAGAGTGCTATGCCAGTGTTAGACATTTTCCTTCTTGACAATGCTCTGGGTTTGTAAGTCTTCTCTCATCAGCAGTGCTGTTGGAACATTCTATAAATACTGGTCTGTCTTTAAGAAGCGGTCACTATGTGGAGGCTCAGTAGCAGAGCTCAGACTGTGCCTGGTCCTTCTGTAAGCATAGTAGTACAAACATAATTGTATCAAAAGACATAAAGAGGCCTAGGGCAGCCTGCTTGCTCCATTTACTAAGGCCCTCCCTTAATATCAAACAGAATTAACATTTCAAAGAGATTCTGTGCAAATTCCCTAGCTCAAATTCCATAGTTTCCTCCTATCTAGTGAGTTAAGTGAGACTGAAGTAATTCACTCTGAGTCATCTTTGATGCAAATACCAACAACCAGACTCGCTGGCAGAAATTAGATGCGAGAGAAATGCATTTCACAGGCTGAGATGTCTCTTCACATTTAGACTGCAGAACAGAAGAAGATGACACATGAAAGTCACTCAGAATGCTGGTTGTACATAGAGAGTAACAATGGCAGGCAGGAAGGAGACACAGAAGGCAGCACTAAATGAGCAGAGCAAGCCAGGTTCCTTTGTGGTGGGTCTAGCTTAGCAAGGAGTGTGGAACTGCAGAGGTTGGTGGTAGATCTTGACATGAGTGCCTTGACAAGAAAGAACAGCAGAAATTGGCACCAACTGCTGCTGGATGTTGGATGTTATTTCCAGATAGCTGCCAGCGATGCTAGGCTAGCATTGCATTTATTTTGCCCCTCTGTTAATTCATCTGCTTCCATTTCAATGTTGAGATCATATGGGTGCATATAAGAAACTCTCATTTTTAAAATGAATTCTCAGTTGGTTTTAAGTCAACCTTTCCCACATCCAGAAGATGTAATAAGGAAGAAAGAAAGAAAGCTTACTAATGAGAGAGAGACTTTGTTATCTTACAAAGCTGGGAACTTTCAACTTGCAGTAAGATTTTAAAATATCTGTTAATTTTAACACAGTAAGATTCAGTCTTAGCAAGTAAAGGGGTCCAAGAGAGCTGGCTGCTCTTCAAGAAGGAAGTTTTAAGGGCGCAGGAGCAGGCAGTCCCCCTGAGCTGCAAAATGAGCCGGCGGGGAAGAAGACCGGCGTGGATGAATAGGGAGCTATTCCTGAGGCTCCGGGAGAAAAAGAGAATCTACCGCCTGTGGAAAGAGGGACAGGCCACTCAGAATGAACACAGGGAAGTCGTTAGGATGTGTAGAGGTGAAATCAGAAAGGCAAAAGCCCAGCTTGAATTTAACCTAGCCGCTGGTGTGAAAAGGAATAAGAAACTCTTTTATAAATACATTAACAGTAAGAGGAGGACAAAGGAGAATATCCACTCTTTGCCAGATGAGGCTGGGAATGTGACCACTGAGGATAAGGAAAAGGCAGAGGTTCTGAATGCCTTCTTTACGTCTGTCTTTAAAAGTCAGACCAGTTATCCTCAGGATACCCCTCTCTCTGACCTGGTAATCTCGGCCGGGGAGCACACTAACCCCCCTGTGATTCTGAAAGAAACAGTCAGAGACCTACTGCTCCAACTGGACTGCCACAAGTCGATGGGGCCAGATGAGATCCACCCGAGAGTGCTGAGGGAACTGGCGGAGGTGAGAGCCGAGCCGCTTTCCATCATCTGTCAGCGCTCCTTGTTGACTGGTGAGGTCCCAGAAGACTGGAGGCTTGCCAATGTGATTCCCATTTATAAGAAAGGTTGTAAGGAGGATCCGGGGAACTACAGGCCTGTTAGCCTGATCTCAGTGCCAGGGAAAGTTATGGAGCAGATCGTCTTGAGGGAGATCGTGGCATGTGCGGGATGAGCGGGGGATCAGGCCTAGCCAGCATGGGTTCATGAAGGGCAGGTCCTGTTTGACCAACCTGATCTCCTTCTATGATCTGTGACCCATCTGGTGGATGAAGGAAAGGCTGTTGATGTGGTCTACCTAGACTTCAGCAAAGCCTTTGACACTGTCTCCCACAGCATTCTCCTGCAGAAGCTGGCAGCCAGAGGCTTGGATGGGTACACTCTTGGCTGGGTAAGGAGCTGGCTGGAGGGCCGGGCACAGAGAGTGGTGGTGAATGGAGTCAAATCCAGCTGGCGACCGGTCATGAGTGGTGTTCCCCAGGGGTCGGTGCTGGGGCCTGTCCTCTTCAATATCTTTACTGATGACCTGGATGAGGGCATCGAGTGCACCCTCAGTAAATTCGCAGATGACACCAAATTGGCTGGAAGTGTGGATCTGCCTGGGGGTAGCGAGGCCCTACAGAGGGATCTGGACAGGCTGGAGAGCTGGGCTGGAGCCAATGGGATGAGGTTCAACAAGGCCAAATGCCGGGTCCTGCACTTCGGCCACAACAACCCCAGGCGACGCTGCAGGCTTGGGGCGGTGTGGCTGGAGGACTGCGTAGAGGAAATGGACCTGGGGGTATTGATTGATGGTTGGCTGAACATGAGCCGACAGTGTGCCCAGGTGGCCAAGAAGGCCAATGGCATCCTGGCCTGCATCAGAAACAGTGCTGCCAGCAGGAGCAGAGAGGTGATTGTTCCCTTGTACTCGGCACTGGTGAGGCCGCACCTCAAGTACTGTGTCCAGTTTTGGGCCCCTCACTGCAGGAAAGATATTGAGGCCCTGGAACGTGTTCAAAGGAGGGCAACAAAGCTGGTGAGGGGTCTGGAACACAGGCCATATGAGGAGAGGCTGAAGGAGCTGGGAATGTTCAGCCTGGAGAAGAGGAGGCTCAGGGGAGACCTTATTGCTCTCTATAACTTCCTGAAGGGAGGTTGTAGTGAGCTGGGGTTCGGCCTCTTCTCTCGTGTAACTGGTGATAGGACCAGAGGGAATGGCTTCAAGCTACAGCAGGGGAGATTCAGGCTGGACATGAGGAAGTATTACTTTTCAGAAAGGGTGGTCAGGCACTGGAATGGATGCCCAGGGAGGTGGTGGAGTCACCGAGCCTGGGGGTGTTCAAGGAAAGGCTGGATGTTGTGTTGAGGGACATGGTTTAGTAGGAGCTATTGGGAATAGGTGAACGGTTGGACTGGATGATCTTTTAGGTCTTTTCCAACCTTGGTGATTCTATGATTCTATGATTCTATGATTCTATGATTCTATGATTCTAAGATTGATAGGCCTGATTTCTTCACATTAAAATGTGAACACAATCATAAAACACTGAATAACTGTCATGAAAAAAACAGTGCATAATCCAGGTCAATATGTCAAAAAATTGTGTTATCCTCCAAATTTCTCACCAAGCCAGTGCTCAGATGCTGGAAATGTCTCTGCATTTGGAAATGATTCTTTCATAAAGACAATCAGTTTATATATTTTAAAAGATTCTGGCACTGAGTACAAAAGACCTATTACTCACAAGTTTTGAAAAGACAGCACAGAAGAGCATGCTGCAATAAGAATAAGTGTAACCAAAGACTTTAAAATCCTCTTCATGGCTTCTTGGATTTTCACAGTAGTGATGAATTGCACCCAGAACAAAAAGCAGAAAATGTTCCTTTAGCTGTTAGGATCCCAAACATGTCTGCTATCAAATTAGCCAGAACGTGATGCACAAATAAATCTGACTTTGTCCTGTGTAAATATGTTCACAATGACTATCCAGGGTGCACCTTGTGTAATCCTTCACATAAAAAGTTCAAATCCCTAATGAAAGCTTTTAAGATATGAAGGGGAAGGACATTGAAACAAAGAGTATGATTTTCAGTGTTTCTTACTACTTCACATAAGTACCTTTTCTTTCAAGCAAGGATGATTCAAATAATTTAATATTTAACTTAAAAGTAAGGTTCCATACATCACTTTAGAAAGGAGATGGAAAAGTATAACTGTGTATCTTCTGCTATGGTTGGATGTGGGAACTGTGTTTCTGTAGTAAATGTGATTATAACGAAACAGGGGATGATAACAGCACAGGTATTGTTACTACAAAGCCACACAAAGGTTTCAACTTGTTTGCATTTGCTCCATGGATAAAGCAATTCAATGGATGTTACTGGAGCCTGATAATATGAATATCTGCCGCATCAGAAGAAAAGCACTGTTTGCAGACAGAAACAGTAGGATGTGGCTGCACCTGACCACCAAACAGCACCAGAAGACAGCTTATTTTGTTATATTCTCCTCTGTTTCATTTTGTGATTTTACTAATTTGAGGCAAAATTGTATTTCCCTTCCCTTCTTATTTAATGCCTTGGATTTGGCACAGACATGAACTTTCACCAACGTGTTTCTTAAAAACATAATTACTCAAAAGGTTAAATGCAGCTTTATAAGTCTGAGAATTACCAGCCCAGGTTTTGCTCTGAAAACACCTCAATAGGTCAGAAAAGTGCATCATCATCTCTCTCATCCTAAAAAGAAAAAAACAAAAAGAAGAAAAAGGAAAAAAGAATAAATATCACTTCAAAGGGCAAGGTTAAATGTTATTAAGATTACATTCAAGCAGTGAAGCTTCTCAGGAGAGGCAAAGAACCGCAGTGTGTGATTTGCAGCATTCCCTCTCCGAATAGCAGAGGCATCCCTCCAGTTCCTGGGTAGGCGGCAAAAGAGGGAAGAACTGAGTCCCACTCTGCAGTTTAAAATACAGCACATCTTTGGTAAGAGACTCATGATTTCTGCAACAGAAAGGGAAGTTGTTGTTTACACTGAATATTTTGAAAAGCATAAGGTTATATGGTTGTTTGTTTTCAGGGCAACATTACTTACTCCTCAGTGAAGCCTTTACCTCGCTCAATTTAGTGCAATAAAATTATAGCCTGGTTACAAGCAGATTTCTCTCATGCAGGCAGTGATTCTTTAATAAGCAAAATCAGATGCCTAAAAAGACAAGATGGAATGCCATGGACTTTGGGAATATCTTCCCTCTGACTCACAGAGCCTTTACACTGATGCTAATCAACTTTCACCAAAAAGTAACAAGGAATTATCTTGAGTTCAGAAACATACTAGCTTCAGATTGTTCAGGTGATCTGGTTTTCATTTGGCTGACTTGTGGATATGGGCAGTGGCAACACACTGCTTTTGTTCTCCGAAGTCTGAGTTAATGTTTGGCAGTGTCAGATTTCCTGCCAGTATACACAGAATTTGCAGATCGAGGTAAAATTTGACGAGCACATCTGAGTGCACCACTTTAACATTTCAGGTTCATTTACGTAATGGAAAAAGAAAAAAATAAAATGATTGCTTCAGTGCAGATCTAAAATAGAAAAAGCTGTCCTTGCTATGATTGGCACCTGTGACTCTACTTGTGTTCAAAGGAGAATACAGCTTTATGCATGCAGCAGGATTAAATTCCAGGGCATGTCAGCACCAAGACAGATGAGTCATCTGTACCAATACATACAGCTTACTGCACATTTATTTGTCATTTGAACTACCCCAACATTTTTAACAAATTGATTTTTCCAACAAGGTATCTGTCATCTTTTCCTTTGCTAAATAATAAGGGAATTCCCATTTTAGACCTTTGAGATCTAAGTTGTTTGTCTTATTGGTGATTTATGAAGCTTTCCCTCAGATTTCACTCGTTCTGCTGCTGAAGAATTTGTTTTTAAATTAGTTCTTTTGTGACATACATCTAGGCGTGACTTTAAAGACATATTTATGCTAAGACTGCGACCAGAGTATTGGGGAAATATTTGAAATACTTAAAAGACTGTTATTAATGGAGCAAAGAAGATCACAGTACAGAAGAAACAATCTGAGGACACTGAAACCTATAACTATACATATGTTTTATTATCAGAAAGGAAACACTGCTCAAAAATTTCTGATTTCTGCAGCTTTTTTGAGCTTATTACAGCTTACAGTGGATTAAAGACTAAAAATTTTATACAGTTCTGATTTGGGCATTTTTAGACAACATCTCCCCATCAGGAACTAGAAAATGGAAATGGGAGAAAAACTCAAAATTGTTTGCACACTGTGTTAGGATTTTGTTATCTTAATATCCCACTCCATGTAGTGACTGTGAGCAATTCAGATAGACAGTTTCCATGTCTATTACCCAATGTTTCCCAATGGGAAATATGCCCATTAACCCGATGAGTTTAAAAACTACAAAAGTGGAGACTATGTAATCAATACCAGCAGGAAAATATCATCTGGGTAAGGATTATCCAACAAAAGTTTCAGTACCAAAACAAAACCTGATGGTCTCCTTTTCCTTCAGAAAAGATTGCCATGAACTGGAAATGGAGGTCACCTCCATTGCACAGCAAGATTTACAGAAGCAAAAAAACTGTAGAAAACTTAGGATGAAAAATAATTGTAGTCATCAGTAACAGGTTTACTCTGGAAAAATTACTCACATTGTGCAGGTGTTTTTTAATTAATGTAATGTTTTTTCTTGCCACATGTTTCAATTAAAATGAAATTTAGCATAATTACATATAGAAGTTCTGCAGAAAGATTGTAGAGGTTGAACATGACAAGGAAAGCATTCTGTGTGACCGTTCAGCCAGAATGGAATTAATATTCACCCACAAACCTCTAAGAAGCATTCTACAGCACTGCTAATGATTTCAGTCTCCTTCCTGGCTGGATTTTTAATTAAAGAAAATATTTCAAGGAACTTTCAGATCCTATTCTTCTTTTTCAATCTGGAATGATTGATTAGAATCATTCCACTTGTTTTAACAATACTGCCAATCAATAAAGGTAATTATACTTACAATAGAGTACAAGGAGAAACAAAAGGTATGATGAAACCTTAAAACTTCAGTTGTTCCTCTAGCTAAACGGTATCACTAAGTCACTATCTATATTAATGATTTACCCTGCTAGCCAACCCTACCATTCTTAACCACTTTCCATGCTAATTAGACAGGCTACCTGGGGTTTCTGGATTTTTTCTAGTTCTCTATCACAAAACACTGAGCACACACAGTACTTATATGCCTGCTATCATAACTCTACTTTCATTATCTGGCCTTAAAGAATACCACAACAGTAATATTGATCTTCAAATCGCACAAGAAATAATATTTCTGGACAAGTGACCATTTTCTGTCGTCATCTAAATGCAAACAAATAGTTCCAGAAAATGTAGAATGGAAATAAATGTTCATCTAAAAGATCTACGCTTTTTAATTCTCTTTTTGTGGTTTCTAATACACAATCTCAGAAGTAAGTGTTCCGTTCATTCCATACAACACAGATCTGCAGCAGGACCATAGGAGAAGCCCTGAATTTCCCACAACCATTAGACTGACATGCACAACACCTAAACCTCTCTCCTCATCTTATGGAAGAGCATACCCTCCTTCTCTCCACCTCCCTTACCTCAGCTGCCCAGAAGAACTCCCTGAACAGAGGAACTAAAATGGGTTTTAACCAGATTGCCCTCTCAGGTTGACAGGACCTCTTGTATCTACACCTAAATGTCGTAAGTCAAGTGGGAATTAATCTTTGTACAAGCTTTTGTATAGGTATCCTTAAGTATTGCAAACACATACTTTTGTTTAGGACGGGCTGAGCATCCCTGAAAGTGTTTCAGTAAAAGAGCTCCTGATCATGATTAGGGTACAGATCTTGTCTTCAAATAAGGGCACCTCCTGGAAACACATAAACTAGACATATATTTAATCAGTGTGACTAGATTAGTCAGCAGAAAGGGAGATTAGCCTCATCCTTAACAGGACTATCCTCATTACAATACTACAAATCACACTCACGGGTTTGAAGACCCAGATCCATCTGGAGATCCTTCCCAATGAGCATGTGAAATATTAAAAGATATTGTGCATTAACTTGAAAATTAGGGAAAGAATCATAGAGCTGCATAGTGGTCAAGTTATAAGAATTCATACAAAAAGCACTGTGGAGGATCCCTGTGTGTGCTAGCTTCAGAGACAACCTTGCACCCAAGTTTGTAATAAGCCAGTATCTCACCTTGTGTGTGAGATGATCTTACTGGACAACCTATATATATGTTCAAATGGCACTCTTTGTAGTCTAAGCTTCAAAGGAATAATTACAGTTTCAAGAAATAGGATGCACACAAAATTAGTATGCAATTACATTCTACGTAACGATACTTGATAATCAACTCAGAATTTCAAGCTGTGTGTACAGTTGTGTATTTCTTAATGACCACAGAGATATAGTTTCAAAAGCGCATTGTTTCTTAGACTTGGAGAGTGATACCACAGATTTTGTGAGCAAAATAGATCAGTGTTTATAGCACTGAGTTTATTAACTATTGATAATGTGCAACTTTCTGTGGTCAGAATTTTGCTAGCTGCTAGTTACTGTACAGAACTGTTTGTCACCTGATAAGTTTTAAATTGGCAAGTGCAGTTTGCATGACAGTGCCTTCAGCTGTGTGACACAATATTTAACCTTGCTTTGAGAAGAACTCAAAAGAAGGTGAAAACACACTGACAAGTAGTGAATTTTAAATTTCCTGGCAAAGAACTTTTGAAGCTAACAATGAAACTCCACACACCACCCGTCTGTCCCAAACAGATCAGCAGGAGGCAAAGGAAGAATACAGAGCTCCAGTTCAGACAGTGTGGCTGAGGAGAGCCCTAAGATTCTGTAGAACAGAGGAACGCATCTTAGAGACAGCCACAAGGACATCAAATTATATTCCAGATCTACAGAAAGACAAAACTCCATTTGTCACAAACTAGCTGAAAAAAAAAAAAAAAGATAATAACAATAACAAAAGTTGCAAGGACTCTAAGTAATGTGCATATATCCTCAAAATACAAACAACAGGTATTAGGAGCTTCAGCCAACTTTTTCAGATTTTTAAAGACCCTCATCAGGAAGGTCAAGGGCATCCTGGTCTGCAACAGAAATAGCATGGCCAGGAGGACCAGGGATGCGACTATCTGTTAATCTCAGCACTGGTGAGACTGAATCCTGAGTACCGTGTTCAGTTCTGAGCCCCTTTACAAGAAGGGTATTGAGTTGATCAAGTTGTGTGCAGACAAGAGCAACAGAGCTGATGATGGGATGAGAAAACATGAGGTAGGTGGAGTGGCTGAGGGAACTGGGGCTATTTAGTTTGGAGAAAGAGAAGGAAGATTTCATCACTCTGTACAGCTGAAAGGAGGTTGCAGTGAGGAGGGGGTTTAAGTCTATATCGCCAGGTGACAAGTAATAGAGTACATGAAAATGGCCTCAGGTTGTGTCAGGGGAGGATTAAATTTGACATCAGGAAGAATTTCTTTGCAGAGAGCGTTCAGGCTTTAGAACAGGCTGCCAGGGAGGTGGTGGAGTCTCAGTCCCTGGAGGCATTTAGGAGGCACGTGGACGTGGTGCTTAGGGACATGATTTAGCAGTGTTATTGGCAGTGTTAGGTGGATGGTTGGACCTGATGACCTCTTTTCCAACCTAAAAAATTGTATGATTCTGGGATTATAGGAAGATTCCCATGGGAAGAACTGAAATTTCAATATAACATTATCATGAAGAAATCCAACAGGACAACTGGTATGCTAGAATCTCTGAATACAGTGGAGGAAAAAAGAAAGTTTAAGTGGCCAAAGAAAAACAAAACTAGTTTTGAGAAAGCATGGTTCCCAGCAGTTACACAGGGGATGCTGGAAAGCAGACACAACGCATTTGAGGGCAGAGCACGGGCTGCAAACAGCAGCTCGTTACTGAGATCAGAAGGGGACTGTTCAAACAACTCTGCTGGCACAAGGTACAGATACCATTATTTTCTTTCCATGAAAGCTTTCAGTTTTTATTAAAAAAAATAAAAGTGCTAAGATAGTTTTGAGCACACACTTAGTTCTTAAAATCAAAGATGGCTTCGCTCTAACAGTAAAATTTCCTCAGTTGTTCCATGTAAGACAACTACCCCTTGTGAAAAAGGCACCCCATAGCAGATGTACACAATGCCATAATCCTACAAGTACATCTTTGCTGAAACTAATAAAATCCAGGAGAAAAAAGAAAATAGGAAATTAATCAGCATGTAACAGCTAAATTTACTAGGAACCTTGCATTTGCCAACGTGCAAAAATACATGCCAAAAATGGATCAATTTTCCTCTTAACTTCAAGCAAAATGCAGAATATGAATACACTGAGTTAATATAGCCATAATAATTACAGCACTTGAATCAGAAATGTGATTAGCATTACCAGAGCATAAAAGGGTGACAGTGGCACACACGGTAAGTCTGTGCCTCAGGTGGGAGGGGAGACACAAGTATTCAGTATCTACAGATCCCTGAGGATTTCACTGAGACTGACAGTGGGGGAAACACAACTGACTGCAAATCCAACATCTTCATTAAATCTGTGCAGTGCTCAGAATCACATTGAGGCAGACTCCTGGTTCCTATCTCAGTACTGGATTACCTCAAAGAGCATTAGTGAGAGGCCAGAATCAGCACAGATGTTTTGTGTGAGATGTTTTATTATCAACTGCGTGCAAAGTCATTAGTACCAACACGATCTTTTGTAGTCCAGTTTCACAGTTAAAAACACTGGCCTCAAACTCTAGGCTGACTATGGAAAGTACTGAAACTACAAACGCATGAAGTGACCTAGAATTACTCAGAGAATCATAGAATCACCAAGGTTGGAAAAGACCTCCATGATCATCCAGTCCAACCGTCCACTTACCACTACGTAGCATTTCCCACTGAGCCGTGTCCCTCAGTACAACGTCCAAACATTCCATGAACACCTCCAGGGTTGGTGATTCTACCACCTCCCTGGGCAGTGCACACCAAGCTGCAAAAGACTTGTAAATAAACACCTAAAAAACAAACAACAACAACAAAAACCCCACCAACTTTGGGCAAACTACCTAAACTGATGAGATGTGATTTTACTTCAGACATGAGCAAAATCATCTATCATCAGAATTTCCTAAGCCAAACTGGGGTTTAGTCAGTGTTGAGCATTATTGGCCTCACAAGTGCCTTCTACGTATTTGATTAACTCAATTGAATTTCTGGTGTGAGTCACAGAGCACAGCAGGAAGCTATTCTTTATTATTTAGATATTTTTTTCCTCAGAAAATGAAAAATAGCAATAAAAGTTTGCTTGTCAGTTTTGGTTTCTGTTGTTTTCTTTTTCTTTTTTTTTTCTTTTTCTTTTTTTCTTTTTCTGTGTGTGTTACTTTCTAAATGTATAGCTTTCCCTACTCTGCTTAGTGACAAACATAAAAAGCAACACTGAAAACCCACTAGAAATACATTCTAAATATGCTTTGGGATAAGAAGGCTATATTTTCTCTGATATAATTCACAAGCAGAGTCGTTTTATCTCTATTAAAAAAAGAAGCACCTAAAAATCCACATGTATTACATTCAATCATAGTCTGCTACCCTTTTATCATCTTTTTCTAACAGGATTATGATGCTCTCAGCATCACAGCTATTATGACCTCTGATAAGGTTACAGTAGATATACAGAACTGCATCATCTGGTTATAAAAATTAGGCTGAGTTTCACACGAGTCAGAACAGTGCAGAACTCAAGCTAGTTTTGACCAGAAAAGAAAGAGACATATGGGATCTCAAACCAAGAGAGTCAGGCAGCTTTGTGAAAAGGTCAGGCAGCTCCATGAGTCACATGTGCTTCATCTTAAAGGACAGACCAGCACAAGTGAAGAGCAACAACAAAAAAAATCCCTGTGAGAGGAATATGCTTGTATGTGCTTTGAGACTTAATCCAGCCACGTTGATTGACGCCAGTAGCAATTCAGATTTTATTTCCTATAGTGAAAGTGTTGTGCTAATAACATTGGTACTAGACTGCAGTCTCCAGCATCATTCTAATGCATTCTTTTTTTATCCCTCACCTCTAGTCCTGTATGTAGAGGCAATTATTTGGGTAAAATAAGAAAGAAATTGACTGATTGTCACCCTAACTCTTACAGCTGATAGTTTTTTTTGGATGGGCCCCGGATAGGAACAAAAAATTATTCATTTTTAACTTAGTCCACAGAAATCCTGCCATTCCATTTCTGGCAGCATCATGTCTGTTCAGACTCAAGATTCAAGTGGGATTCAGGTGAAATCCAGGCGCAACAAAAGATTCCTTCCCATTCCAAATCCTTGACTAACTACAGACACTGCTTCACACACCTATGCAAGAAGTCATTTAAATGCAACCACAGCCACATCCATAGTCTGCTACATTTCTCCTGACCTCAGATCATATGATGTCTGATGCTTTCCATGTCACTATTCTGGAGATACAGCTGAGTACAGCCCCGCAGAGAAGGACTTGGGGCCCTGGAGGACAAGATGCCGGACACTGAGCCAGCAGTGTGCGCCTGCAGCCTGGAAGTCCATCTGTGTTCTGGACTGCATTAAAAAGGGGTGGCCAGCAGGGAGAGGGAGGTGATCGTCCCCCTCTGCTCGGCTCTCAGAGGCTCCATCTGCAGCGCTGCGTCCAGGCCTGGGGCCCCAGCACAGGAAGGACGTGGAGCTTTTGGAGTGGGTCCAGAGGAGGCACTGAGATGAGCAGAGGGCTGGAGCAGCTCTGCTGTGAGGAAAGGCTGAGGGAACTGGGCTTGTTCAGCTTGGAGAAGAGAAGGCTGCAGGGAGACCTCATTGTACTCATTGTATCTCATTGTACTTCCAGAACTTGAAGGGAGTGTATAAACAGGAAGGGGAATGGCTGTTTACAGGATGGACAGTCACAGGACAAGGGGGATGGTTTTAAATTGAGGCAGGGGAGGTTTAGGTTGGATATTAGGAGGAAGTTTTTCACTCAGAGGGTGATGAGGCACTGGCACAGGTTGCCCAAGGAGGCTGTGGATGCCCCATCCCTGCAGGCATTCAAGGCCAGGCTGGATGTGGCTCTGGGCAGCCTGGGCTGCTGGTTGGCGACCTGCACACAGCAGGGGGTTGGAACTGGGTGAGCACTGTGCTCCTTTGCAACTCAGGCCATTCTAGGATTCTGTATGATCCTTCATTGCGGACAAAACATTGTGGAGAACTCATTTTCACGTGACTGAACATGAGTAAGAAAGATACCTGCAGCAACTGAAGTAGAAGAAAATAGTGCAGGAACTGTGGGATATTAACATTTCCTCTTCCTTTAACCCTTTCAGGTATTGTGAACAGGAAGAAAATTTCAAGATCAGGTTGGATGGGGCTGATCTGGTGGATGGCAGCCCTGCCCACAGCAGGGGGCTGCTCTGGGTGGGCTTTAAGATCCCTTCCAACAAAGGCCATTCTGAGAATGAATCTATGGATATAGAAATATCCATCTATGAATATTGAAATAAGGCATTAATTTAAAAAGTTAATTTATCTAGATTAGGAGAATTCATTGGTTGCAGCACGGAGTTCTTTTATTCCACAAGGCATTTTAATTTCTCAGGGTAACACTTGAACAATGGGCAGCTGTTCTTACAAGCAGTTCAGTCTACCTGACAAACACAAATTGCTTGTAAGAGCATAATGCTCATGTGGAAGGTGGGAATAAGCATCAGAAAGGTCTATAGGACATGGGATTAAGTTTTCTATATGAAATTCCTCAAGCTTGCCTCTTTCATGCCTCCCACTCTCCCTCATTTTACTTATTTTAATATTCTCTGATTATGAATGCACTCACCAACATATAAAGAGCTGTTACCTGTAATCATAGATGACACTTGGAGAAGGTATTGAACTCCACTGTAGTAAACAGATTAAAAACAATTGCGGGGACTGGAAAGCATAAAATTCAGCACAAGCTTACTTGAAGCAAATAGCAGTCAGAAAGATTGTAACTTTCCTTATCTGTGCTC
Source organism: Lagopus muta (assembly GCF_023343835.1). NCBI lineage: Eukaryota > Metazoa > Chordata > Aves > Galliformes > Phasianidae > Lagopus > Lagopus muta. Next base: position 72,085,122 of record NC_064472.1, read on the forward strand.
ACTGCTCTCTTGCTTCAGTCAGTGGCCTCATAAACAAGTGAAGAGGACATGCATCTGTGGAACTGCAATTTAAGGTTTGAATGATGAACATAATTGCAAACCAGCAGAAATATTGTAATGAATGTATGCAGAGGAGAAAGAGGAATAATAAAAAACGGGCCATAACTAGAAATCACAGCAATTCATGCCGCCAGATTTCACTCTAACACAAGTATTCCTGAAAGACAGACAACTGAATTCTTACCTGGAAAGCCTACAATCCAGACTGCACATGGATGCCCAGACAGATTGTTATTCACATGCATATAGATCTTACCAAAACATGGTAAAGCATATATTATGATGAACAGCAGACAGCCTTGGTCTTGTCTGTATCCAATAGAGGGCACGTGCCATTGAAATTTTTACAGCCAAGGTGCTTGTAAAGGCCTCTTCATCTCCTGGAGAACATTGCTTTATTACGGTATCACAGAATGGCCTGGGTTGAAAAGGACCACAACGATCATCTAGTTTCAACCCCCCTGCCATGTACAGGGTCGCCAACCACCAGTTAGAGAGCTGGGACATTTGAGAAACAAGAGGGCTTTGCAATCCAAGGTAACAGCACTTATTCTTAGCAGTGCAGAGACGTTTAAAACAACAGCTACCCTGAGCACTCGCACAAAGAACATGATGAAGTGACTAGTTCTCTCATGTCTCTATGCCTTGTGTGGAAGCGTGCACAACATATGATGCAACAGCTTATGTTACTGCAGCCTCCAAAACATGAGAAAGTCCCCCAAAACTGCTCCAAATGAAAAATGCCAAAAGGTTTGAAACACAAGCTCAAAAATCAGAATGAAACTATCCCAAATGAAAGCTGAAAACCTTTGAAACAGCAGCCTATCAAGCTGGCTGTCATTTCCTTGAACATATTCTTTTAAATATATTTATTTGTTTCTGACTGTTTCTGTCACCTACAGAGAACATCTCATTAAGAAATATAACTGCTTTCCTGGATGCATAGCTATCTCCCCATTTATTTTCTTTAACACATTTTTAAGGCATGTATTTACACAGGAAAGGTATATGTAGGAAATTGTTTCTCATGTATGTGATACGCACAGCCAACAGAGCTGCAGCAAATCGGCTTCTCTAATACATTTTTTTCAGAATAATAAAAATGTTTCAGTCACAAAAGACAACTTTCTGTACGTGCTACAAAGTTGCTGCATAAAGTGGAGCTCTGCAGTACCACCAGACAACCATGACAATGATTAGAATCAACACAAATGTACTCACTGGCTTTGGATGGCCCCTCTGAGGTGGCACACATCACACTTGTTCTGTTTCCTGTCTACCGATGATGCAATTTATGGGAGAGACTGTAGTTGATGTGTCAGTTTTATACTTCTCTATCTGAAATAAAAAATGGCTGGTAGCTTAGCCAAGAAGAAATAGATTTGTGGAGAACTGAATCCAGTGTTACAATCATAACATCTGTCCTCAAAACATTCATTCACGTACAGTCTCAACAGGCTCTTTGACAACTAAAGCCCACTCAGACAGCGGGGCTGGTGTCACTTCTCCTCGTTCAGGCTCAAAAATGTTTATCTTCCATTTCCAGGAGTTCATGTGACAAGCAGCACACATGAGCATGCTTTCCTCAGGAAAACATGTGGCCGCAGATGTCCCAGCTCTGCCCCTGTGAGTGAATCATTCATTTTACACTTACCTGCTATCATGATAATGGCCTTTATGAGAATGCATCTATGCAAAGAATAATCTGGCTGTAGTGATAACCTTCGGTGCTGTGTAATACACTTCTCAGATGAAAATGTCCTTCAGCATTTTCATGGTCCTTTGTTGGACTCCCTCGAGTATGTCCACATCTCTTTTGCACTGTGGCACCTCACCAGTGCTGCACAGAGGGGAAAAATAATCTCTCTCCACCTGCTGTCAACACTTTGCCTAATACACACCAGAAAACTCAACCTTCTCTGTGGCAAGGGCACACTGCTGGCTCAATTTGGTGCCTACCAGGATGACCAAGTCCTTTCCTGTCAAGTTGTCATTGGCAGCCCCCCCAGCATACACAGATGCAGGGGATAATCCAGGTGCAAGAGTTTGCACTTTTCCTTGTTGAACTTCACAAGCTTCCTGCTGGCTCACTTCCTCAACCCAGCCAGGTCCCTCTGGATGTATCCTATGATTCCTTCCATTTGGTCTCATCATTCACTTCCTACTAACTCAAAGAGACAGAAAAAATGAATGCAGATTATAAAGGCAGAAAAAAAAAAACCAAAAAAAAACAAAAAAAAAAAAACCCCACCAAATAAATTCCTGTCATCACTCAGCAGTTCTTACAGGAATTAAGCATAAATGATACTGGTGGTAAATACGCACGTAAAAGTGAGAAACACACGCCATGAGCAGCACAGAGACTTTCACAATAGCTGTGTCAGCTACCTCTTGTCATTTCTTACACCTAAGTGCTAAACTCTCCTCACACTACAAACCAGTTTCATACCTTTGCATCCTACTGTTCCATATTAAAAGAAATTGTTACTCAGTATGAAAGAATTAATGAACAGATAAAGCTTTTTTTTTTTTAAATTACAGCCTTCTGTAATAGTCAAGCAATTCCCTTTAATAAAATCGAGCCTGTACAGATTATCATCTTTTTTAAGAAAGAGAAAGCCTCTAGAATTCAGTGTGAAAAGCCCCTAATTGAAATTATGAGGGAGCTATGTGAAAAAGCCTCACTGATTTTCCATGGAATTCACAAAATTAACATATATAGGAGCGATTGCCTAAAAAAGGTGGGCACAGATGCAGTTTAAGGGCTTTCTCCTGTACAGAAGAAAATACAGCAACACAGTGCAAATAAATGCAATGGACTTCCATGTTTTAGTGAGACAGTGAGAGCTTAAGACAAAACATTTTTTAATAACAAGCTAGCTAGATTTATAGCAATTAGGATGTTTAAAGCAATACAAATAAAGACAAACAGACACATAGAAGTTATCAAAGAGATACAGCCATTTAATTTTCTTTAGAATTAATACAGAAATATATGCATCTTTGTAAGAATTTTTTATTCAGATAAAGATGTAGAATGAGGGAAGTATCATTCTTTACTGCTGTGGAGAAAGAAGGGCAGGATATGAATGCTTAGAGTCATTTTATGATTTTGTGTCTACTGCAAGTAAGATAGCTTGTATATTAGCAATATAATGAATCAGATTTATGTTAAGTATCCCCAAAATGTTTTAATTGCTGCTTCTGAAATAATTGCATTTTCTGCCTTCTGAACTTCTTCACTACTACCATAGATGATCAAGAAGTTCAGAGTTTGGCATAATCTTTCAGGATCATTTCCAGCTTCTGGCTCAGCAAGATGTTCCCCTTCACTTTCAGCTTACCAGAAAAGAATGCCTAGAAAGAGGCAAAAAAAGAAAAAAGGCATTCAACTGTCCATTCACAATCCAAAGAATTGCTATTACCAAAAAAACAAAAAAAAAAAACAAAAACAAACAAACAAAAAACCCTGCAATGAAAATTGGGGTTGTTTCATGCTATTGTCCCTAGGTCACAGAGCTATATATGCTGTTTCAATCTATTCCAGGTTTTGTTTTGTTCTTTAAAGTTTTGTTTCACTGTGGCTTCACAATTTGAAAGCCCTTTGAATGTTCTCAAAGGAAATCCTTTGCATAGCCCCATTAACTTGAAATAGATTCAAATCAGAAAGAGAGAGATGGCAGAACAGAATTCGAATAGATGCTTATAGCTCCTTTAGATGAGAAAACTCCACATCAACTCAAAGGAAATACTAAAGTTCTAAGAATAGGTAATATGCCTGAATTGCAGTCATAGCTCTCTTGCTTTCTGGAGATTACCTGTCAACATCTAGGGCTTGGTTTATGTCCTATGCTTGTTATACAAAGAGGATTTTATTTCTGTAATATATTGGACTTCTAACAGACATTTGCCATCATTGTTAGTCTCCAGTTTTAAAACCAATTCTCTAACAACTTCTGTTGGGGATCAAAGAAAACAAACTGTTCAATATACGACGAGCTAATTAAGGTTCTCATTTGCTCAAGCATTAAATTGTGAGCTGAAATATTACTTTTGTGACGGTTTAATTTACTTTTACACATGGCACTGAACGTACAAACTCTGGTTACAAAAGTTACTTTCCCTCAAAAAAATGACCTAGTTTTGGTGAATTTATGCATTTATGCATTGTTTGTCATTTTTCCTTACAGCAGTTGTAGCAGTAAATCAGGGTACTGCAACAAATACCAGTTTCCTGTAATATATCAAACAGCATAACCTTATAAATCATATTGAGAAATGTCAGAGGGAAAAAAAAAAAGAAAAACAAACAACAAGAAAAAACTTTGTAATATTAGGCTTTATATCATCTGAGATACTGCTATCCTCCTTAAAAGGTAAAAGAGAGGTAAAGATGGGATAAATTCCTCTCCATGCCTTCTGACTATTTCAGTACAAGATGTGGCTTATACCTAATCTGAGTCTGATCTGCACTGTCCAAACACCAAGCGTTGCAGGCTTTCAAATGCAAACAGTCATGAGCCAGAACTTGGCTTCAGGCAAACTTCCCAGGGAAGTGAATTTGGCACATCCATTTTACCTTATGGGGATTGGTCTTCTGTTGCACCACATCCATAAAATCCTGGTCTGAGAGTGTGAAGATGGTATCAGCAGAACTTCTCGCAGGTCCCTGGTACACAGCTCCAGAACCATTTTTCAAGTCAATTGCTGAGAAAAAAAACAGCAAAATATAGTTTTAGTTCAAAGTAAAGATGAAATTTTCAGTTTAAAGAACTCTACTCTCCACACACATTATTGCAAAGCATTCAGCCTAAAACACAACTGTCAAGCTAATAGTTATTTAGAAAATGAAGGCTTTTCTAATTCTTCTTCTTTAATGGAAGAAAATAACAGGTTAGGGAAAAAAAATCCACCTATTCCTATGCAGTTTGAGCAAATCACTTCTGTTCAGATAGCGAAAGCGTATGCATCCTGCATGCTTGCAGTTAAGTAATTCAATTGTGGAAAGTCCAAATTATGAACATTTTTCTAAAGTGGAGACTAATAAAGCTCTTTTTTGGATTTTGGTTTTGTATTTTTTGGGGGGGGGGGGGGGTTGTTTGTTTTTTTTAGAGCACAGACCAGGAGAGACACAGAAAAATGTAACTTGATCAATTTATATTGTTGAACAAATTAAATGTTGATCAATTTATATCAATACCTCAGTCACAAGCACGTAGTTTTATAGTAATCAAAGGGAGAAAATGCCTACATTACCTTAAAAATCCTGCCCTTTTATTTTTATGGACACAAAATTTATGCATCAGCATTTCATGAGCCTACCTTGTCACTTAGACTTTTTCAGTGTCTGCTTAAATAACTGTGCTAGATTGAACTTTTGATATTCAAATTAGACTGGTCCCCATCCTTAAAACGTGCTTATTTTAGCAGCAGATTAATAAGGGGCACATGTACTTAAATCTTACTGCTTTTTCATGGCACGGGTTTCAGTAATTTAATGTCATCAGTATAATTTAACACAGGTTGCACAGCAATTTGGATGGGAACTTCAGAGGATAAAGGGAAAACAGATCCACTGATAACATAGGCCAGGAAAATATCTGAAAAATGTCTCAAAAACAGACAATTGTTTGGTATTGAAGCACTTCTTGAAGGAAAAAGAACATAATAAGAAATTTTTCAGTTAAATCTCAGCCCTTTGATTAACACTAGAAGACACGTAAAGAATATCTACCTCAGGAGAAGGGGAACTTATAGGAAAGACTGCCATATTAAAATTGCTGCACGGACATAAGAAAACATTTTTAAACAACATCTAAGAGTCTCAACTTATTAATGACTTCAAATATCCCAAAATGGTAATGTTAGCAGCAAAGCTGTGAGGTTTTTAAGTTGGTATCCTTTAGTCAGAGAAACCCAAATGTGATGGTCGTTCGACACATTTGCACTTCCCTTATTTTGCCTGGCAGGCAAACATAGCCTGTTCTGCTTGGTGGAGAGAGCATTTCAAGCCTTGCCAAACAGCTGTCCTCCTCTTCTGGAAAGTCAAAAATTTCCTAAAGTGCCTGGAGACTTGGAGTGTTATTTTCCCAAATGAAAAGCCTTGCCAAAATAATCTGCAAGGCTAACGCTACCAGGTGCTATCACTTGTTTGAAATATTTTGACAGGTTGTGCTCTGCCCACTCTTTCTCAGATTTTGCAAATTCTCAGTCTTTCTCATTACATGTTTTCCTTCTGACTCCCCACTTTCTTAAGTACAAAACAAAATCATTACTGAAGGATATAATACCTCCAATCAGACAAGGATTCTCAGACAGCTTCTCTTAGTTGCCAAATTTTAAGGCAATTGCCTAACTGGAGACTAAAAACCAGCTCACCTTTTGTTTTTCTTTTTCTGAATAGTATCTCTGAAAGGTTAACTACAGTGCTTTAATTCATCTCAGGTAGTTAAATCTTTCATTTTCTGAAATTTGTTCTAAATATTATTTTTTCCAGTTAAAATAAAGCTAGAAAGAGAATTACGTGTCCAGTGATGTTCTGTGGGAGAAATTACATACTACACAATTATTAATCACTTCATTTTAAGATAAGTTGTAATTTCAGAAACAGGTTTAATGTACATCACTACCTTGACACAGTAAGAATAGAAGGGAAATTACTCAAAAGCAGATGAACAACCTGCCCATCTATCGTAAAAGAACTAAAGCTTACCAGTGGTTAAGATACAGCTATTCAAGATACAGGAATAAACCTAAGAAATATTGTGGACTTCCTTGTTCTCTTCAAAATCATCCATATATTTTTTAGTTTTGTACTCCTCACAGCTAGTGAAACAAAACATCAAGTTCTGCTTCTTGCCAGATCTGCTTCCCCAGTATATATTTAAAAAAAAACTAAATCCTTAAATATTTTGGTTGCAAAGCTCCACAGTTTTCACATGATGAACATTTGTTTTAGACAAAAAATATCTGCTTGGCGTTAGGGCCGCATCAAGTTTTCTATACCTCCCACCTCCTTTGTTTGTGGGCTGGAGCTGTGTAACGTCCTTTTAAGCCATAGAAACCACTGTACCACAGCCATGCCACTGTAACTTAACTGAGCTGTTTGAAACACATAAGCAGCACTGACCAGCAAGCCCTTCTGTCTTGGCTTGACATCAGATGGTGGCCAGGAGCCATAAAGCTCTCTCCTCTGTTCCTAACCAGAATGGGAGAGAAAATATTCTGGACAATCTTATGGGTTAAGACAGGGACAGATCAGAATCTTTGGGAAAACAGACTTGACTTGGGGAAGATTTACTCCATTTTCATTTAAAAATAGGGTAGGTTAGTGAGAAATGAAAACTCAACTAAAAATATCTTCCCACCTTCTTCCCAGGTGCAGTTTAATTCCCAATTCCTCTACACCCTCCCCAACCCTGAGCGGTGCAGGGAGATACTGAAATGAGGGTTTGTTCAGCCCACTCTGAAGCCATTCCTCTCTGCTATTCCTCTCACCTCACTCTTCTTCTCTGTAGGTCCCTCAGGAGAACCTGCTCCTGTATGGGCTTCATGGGCCATCACCTTCTGGCCACATCCACTGCTAACCTCCAGGCTACATGTTGAGATCTGCCAATCTCCTACATATGGAGCCCAAGGGCTCTAGGGGACAGCCTGCTCCAGCACGGGCCTCTCCTGGGCTGCAGGGAACTTGTGTTCCCTGCCTGGAGCACCTCGTGGCCTTTTTCTCCACTGACCTTGGTGCCTGCAGGGCTGCTTCTCAGAATGTTGTCACTTTGCTCTCTCAGCTGCTGTGCAGTGTTTTTCACACTTTCTTAAATGTGCTGTGACAGAGGAACCACCAGCATTGCTGATGGGTCCTAAGACCCAAAAGACCCTCTTTTCTCTATTGAGCACTGGCTAGAAAGGCAGATTTGATATATCCCAATTATATTTGTTGATTAGTCCTAGTATTGTAAAGTTTAGAAGACACAGAGTTAGAATTAAATTCTTTAACCACTGTGACAAATCCTACAATATCTGAATGATAAAATACATAATACATTGTGTTGCAAGGGCTATTCTCCTTTTCTAATTTACATCTGGGCTGTTCTCCTTTTCTAATTTACATCTGAATCACATCAGCATTGCTTATCAAATCATTTCTATAAATAACTGTGAGCTCCGAAGGCACAAGAACATCTTTAAATACTGCATGACCATGGTACATGCTCAATCATATGAAATCCTTAAACCATCTTTACTTAAAAGTGATTAGGAAACGTTAACATAGATAACTTACTAGGATGTTCTATTCCAGACATATGAAAACTATATTATCCATTTTTTTTAATCTTAAATAGTGTTACTATATTCACTAAGGAAAAAAAAAAAAAGTAAATCCCAGCAGTCACAAATGAAGAGCCCTGTAACAATGAATCCTGCCAGTTTCATGAAAAGATGAAGGATCTTCTCCTGAGACTTCAGTGCCAGCACACAGTAAAGTGGATATAAATTAGCAATGAAAGAAATGAGCTGAATACCAGAACAGATTCCAACTTTCAGAGCAGCAGAATTCTAACTTTCCAAAGTGGTTTAAGACCAAAAATGGTGCCTTCCTGTAAAGCACACCTTTATGAGACTTAGGCAAATAACACAGCTGTTTGTTGCAGAGGGAAATGGTCTTGAAACAAGCCTCCAGTACAGGTCTCCTACACAAATCTCCTGATGTGTCTCTGAGATTAAACCTCGTATGTTGCACAGCCATTACAGCAGTCAACTTAATAATGAGGTGATGCTGGTGTCTCTACATCCCTGCTTGGACTCCAAATAGCTCCTCAGTTGAGTAGTGGGCTGGGTACCTGCCCCTGCACACTACCAGCATAGTTTCACAGCTTCCAGAAACAGCTGAATAGCTTCCAGATGTCCCAGGTTTTCCTCTACCCTCTCACACAGCTGATTTGCTCCATACAAAAACAGAAGTTTGAAAGAGAGGCATGCTACTCTTATTCTCTGTGTAAAAACTTAGTTTAAATGAAAATTAAAGCTGAAATCCCCTTTCAAAATCAACTAGCTTCTCAAATATGTAAAATTTCAGTGCTGCTCACATAAAAAACAAAGTCAAGCAGTTTCAGTACATAAAGCAGTAGCCAACCTTCAATTTTTTTTGTTTCTAATTACATATCTAAATGCTGCATTACAGTAAATACTTAGGAATTATTATTCTCCATATGCTGTGCTTGTCAGAGAAATAATTAAAAGGTCAAAAATGGCATATATCCAGATTAAAACTCTATACAACAGCTTTCAACAGCAAGTAGCCCAAGAGTTGAAAAGTCTAATGTTTATAATATGGCTTTTGCCCTACTATTCATAGGAGAAAATTATTAGGCAGTCACTTTTCTTTTGTTTTGTTTTTCCCCCTCACCCCAATTCTCCCTCACAGAGGATAAGCAACTGCCCTCAGCCTGAGAGCTAACAAAACAAAGCATCATTCACTCTTCACTGCCCAGAGTTACTTTGCATCACAAATTATTAACCAGCTTCCTCGTAACTTTAGTGACACTCACAATGAAATGCACATAAACTTTTATAGGAAAGTTTTATTTTTTCAAGAACTAGAAAAGAAGAGAAATATTTTATGCTCTCAGCATGATTCAAAGCAACAGAAGAGAAAACTTCCAAACTTCTGAGTGGTGTTCTAGAGATTCATTAGCTATCAGCTAATAAATCTCGATGGCAATGTCTGAGAACGACTGGAAACAACCAAAGCAATTGTAGAGCATAAAATATGCAGAAGGGAAGAGTATGCTTTAGGTAGTGAAGCTAATGTGAGAAGCTGCAGTTAAAGCTGGTGGGTATTTGACAAGAATTCTGTTTTAGAAAATAACCCTTCACTTATTAGCTTATTCCTTGCAGTTTTGACACTGACAGAACGGATATTGTTTTATTTCCATTTTCACCATCTTTGTAAATTAGAACAATTTGTTTCTATGAGAAAAAACCTCTAATTAAGATCAGTTGTCAATAGCTACAGTTCAATACTTTTCAGACCGCGAATGAGTTGTCAAAAATTTCATATCCTGAGGATTTCTATTACCATGGCTTCATGCCATTGATAGAAAACTAGATAAAGATCACTGCTAATTAAAAATACCATTACTATCATTAATACTATAAACAGAAGTGCCTCTGAAACAACAGTTCACACGTGCTATTTAAGATAATAAAAATTCTGGCTAACTGCGCAGAACAGAGATCAAAAGGTTAGAGTAACAATGAAAGCACTAAAAGTAAGTAATTTTAGAAAGAAAAGACACTGAAAAGCACTGAAGCCTTTAAAGTTTAGAATACAATGGAATGACTGCCTGTATGAGGAAAAAAAAAAATCAGTCCATGATACAGTTTGCTTTCTCTTATCTGCTTTCCCTCTCACCCTCCTCCAAGATCTCGAGAAGCTCAAGGACATTAGCAGAGGATGCCACAATCATCAAGCGAGACAGCAATGAGCTACAGGGCCCAGATTGTTTCCAGCACTGTCAATTGCTGCAGTTTTCAACACAGCACAAAGCTGTGTAAAAGTGACAAGTCCAAAGATCAGAAAACAAGCCAGCACAACTAAGTAATGAATTTAATAAAGGAAAGAAGCCCAGCAGGTAGCATAGGAGAGCCTTAAGCACTATTTGTACTGTCCTGGGAGGCTCTCAGTAGTGGAGTCTTAGAAAGAGGATGTGTAATAGAACAATTTGTATGAACTCAGAGCAAAACAAAAAACCTCTCCCAAATCAATCTCCTGACATTCCAGCTGATTCAGTGATAAGAATTCTGAACATACGTTGAAGGAGTATACAATATTTACTCACAGCAAACAAATTCTACATTAATTTTAATTCTGAATTAATTTTAATTTCATGTTTCTCTGCAATACCAAATCTATTTATTTTACGGGATCTCCCTCAAACAAAGGAAGAGCTGACACAGAAAAGTTCTGTCCATTTAATTGTTTTTAGGCAGTGAAACATTCACTGGAAGAAAGCACAACTTCCCTCCTGCTGCTCCAGAAACAAACAGAAGAAAGAACAAGGATGGATCCTCTCTCTCTGGATACACAGGCAAAAACATCCAAGCATTTCCACCATAACAGAACACGGCCTTGTAAAGCAGATAAGGCCAGTGCTCAAGCCTCAGTCTTTCAAGGGTACAGATTTCACTGGAACAGGCTGCCCAGGGAGGTGGTGGAGTCTCCTGCTCTGGAGATGTTCAAGACCTGCCTGGATGCCGACCTGTGCGACCTGCTGTAGGGAACTGCTTTGGCAGGGGGTTGGACTCGATGATCTCTGGAGGTCCCTTCCAACCCCTACAATTCTGTGATTCTGTGATTTTGCACATCATTCTTTGCCAGATTCTTCTTCCATTAATTTACCCATTCTCTGCAGATAATATTAAGCCACTATCAAAGTCATTCCAAATTTAGAGACAAGAGTAAACCATTTTAATGACAACATAATTTCCTATTTGTAACTGTAAACACGATTCTCACTTATATTACTTTTATTTACAGATGAAACAATGGATGAGAATGATGTAGTTAACAAACATAAGTAACCACTTCAAGGGTTTTGGAGTCTAATCAGTATGTCTGTAATGTATTTTCTAAAAATTCAGGCATAGACACAGAAAAGACTTCATAAGCCTTCTATCCAGTTCTGAACATCATTTAAATTAACAAAAGTGTTAAGAGTAGAAGACCAGAGGAATGGTAGGAATTCCTAATGGTAGGAATGATTAAGAGTAGTAAGTTTCAAGACATCTTAGTTAAATTACTTAGTATCCTCTCTCTCATTTTCATTTATCGGCACTCAGCATTAATCATCTACACAAGTATATTCAATAAATTAACTGCTATCCAAGTGCAAATCTCTCCCTATCCCTTAAAAATTGCAGAAAATGCAATACAGATAGAAAAGAACTTATGTTGATCTACAATCTACATTATGTAGATCAATCTACTATTTGCTCAGTACAGATTAGTTAGTTTGTACATTATCAGACTAGTTACTTCAGCGTAGCCTGCTAGAAGACAGGTAAATTAACCTAAGTGTAGTGAGGAGCCATTCTGGGAAATAGAAGCACAAATGCCCTCAAGTTCTAGAAGACTGTGTGCCTATGCCTTCATCTGAATAGGAAAGTTACAGAAGCACACTGTTAGAGAGTTGAAAGAAACTGCCATTATGGAACTTTATCTGAACACATTACTTGCGTGTTCAGTATGCAGTCAGATTTTTAGGTCCTGTAAGCATTCATGTACTACTTTATCCTTGTTTTCAAAGCAACGCTGTATTTAGAATGAGTACAATTAATCTCACTTTGTTTAAAAAAAATGCACTGGGACATTATATAAGAACTATTACTTACTCCATTGCACTGCTGTTTTTCCATCTTTAGTGATGTTCCACTGGAACACAGCATTTACTTTCCTTACCAATTCATGTCCAATCTCTTTGATGCGACGGCCAATTTCTTCAAACACCAGGTCACTCTGCAGCCCTGCAGTCTTAAAAAAAAAAAAAAAAAGAGAGCAGGAAGAATTTAAAAAGGAAAGCTCTATTTAGAAAAAGAGACTTATGACTATTAGTTTAAGCATTGTATCCAGGAGTTCTCTACTGCAGAATTATCCAGTGCAATCAAAATGTTTTCCACAAGTAATTACTTCTAGCAGTTGTCAGCACTGTAGAGTACACTCCAGCAGAACATGCTCATGGACTCTTACTTGAGAATTATTTCATATCATGCTTTTACAGTTTTTGTCATTTATTACTGTAATTTAAGATACGTTTTACACTTAGGATTTTTTAACAGCTTCTAAATTGCCTTTTTCCCCATTCAGAGGATAACCATTGCCACTTTTTCCACAGCAAATGGAATATTTTCAGAACACAAAAAATGTTTTTACCAGTATGTTACCTTAGTACAACACAACTAATTATCAGAGACTGCAATATGAACAAAGTCAGAACTCAGTGCAATCACGGTATGTTTACAACTTCAGGGTGGGATCAGCAACATTCACATTTTTAACTTTTCCAAGCACGTGATGTTGTGCAAGCCTTTCATTGTTTTACCTCAACTAGTCCTTGCACTCGATAAAAAGCTCTAATTTAAGAAGCTCCCCTGATATTTTCATCAAAAAAAAAAAAAAAAAAAAAAGAGAAGGAGAAGTTACCTTAGCTTTATTTTTTTCTGCTTTACCTATCCATATACCAGGATGCAGTACTCCTCACACTAATATGTCTTCATCTCCACTGTGATGACTAAGAAGCATTTTCCATCATACAACATGATTTCTGATGATGTGAATTTGACAGTCACTCAGGTAAGTTTCCCCTACTGCATGACTCAATCAGGAAACTCCTGCCTAAGTACCTTAATTTCTCAGTCAGCTTGAAGAAAAAAACTGTTCTGTCCATGTTAAATAAACTTCTGTAATTATTTCACTGAAATGTTCTAATGGTTCAATGTTTGAACCCCAAATGTAGATTTGGCAGCAGTTCAGAATATCAAAGGACTGAACACAACCAGTGTAAAGACATAGGTTCCAAGAACATATCACAAGCTTTAGATGAATGTCATTATCTCAGTATTTCCTAAAGTTCAATGCATTAAAGTCTCATTCTTTGCACACAAAAAGCAATGGAACAAAAAGGTTTATTATGGCAAGGTACTATGTATTCAGTTCTGCAAAGACTAACAATCAGAAAGATGTGAGCACATGCAATTTTGTCTTTAGGGGCAAGTCCAATATCCTGGGTATATACCAATATCCCATCAAGCCCCTCTTGCTCTCTCTCTCTCCCCCTCTCTCTCTCTCTCCTTTTCAGAGAGAATACATTCTGTGAAGTACATAATGTGTGTTAGGTCACATGCACAAACAGCATTCAGAACCTTCTTTCAAAAATAATTCAATGATAAAATTATTCTTTCTATGAGGACACTACTTCATTTTCCCTTGCTCTTCTAGTGCTTTCCTGTCACTCTCCCCGTAACTCCAGAAAAATGGGAAAAGTCACTCATTTTTACAGCTTACAATGAGTTCAGTCTCTATCATCTGCAAGAGAAAATCAACGTGCTCGTTTCCCAGGTACTTCCCTAATGTGTGGCCCTGAATGCTGCATGACTCTCTTGTTTTGTAACACACAGAGGAATGCTTATACTAACTGCTCAAACGGTATAAAGAACTTCAAATTCCACCAGGTATTCTGTGCATTCTGTCAGCCTTCAAAATAAATCCACAAGCCCTACATAATGAGCACAGTGTGCGCTCACATCTCTTAAGCCACATACACATGAAATCTTTGTGAATAAGACTAGCAAGTTATTCTGTTATTCTCCTGTTTCTCACAACAGTACAGCCCAACTGTGCTCCTTTACAAGTTTGTGTTGCTTACAGGCTTCAGTGAGGAAGGCTTATCCAAGGCTGACACTACATCCACATAGCCACCTGCAATAGCAATGTCTCCAGTCTCTTTGACCTGTGATGGGGAAAAAATTACATTAAAGAGGCAGTGCATTGGCAAAAAAAAAAAAAAATCTCAATAAGCTTTTATTTATTTTAAGTCCAGAGGTTAAGAAAGCAGGAAAGTTCAGTGAGAAGAAAAACAAAATGTAGTTTTAAAGCAAATTAGTATTATACCATTTGCAAACAGTTCTGCAAATGAAATAATTAACTGACTCTTGAGTAATTAAATCAAAATCTAATGATGGTTTTCTGTTTACAAAGTGATTGGTCAGATCTGTCTGAAAAATTCTCATCTCTGATACAATAAACTGTTAATATTACTTCCTGTGAGAAAAACACATTGCTCCAGAATGATTTTAGTGAGGTAGGTAACCAGTTGACAGTGTCTTCAGGCATCTTAAACTAGAAACAATTTTTTAAACACTGTAAGATCAGAAAGATTGCAAGGAAAAAGAGGAAAAAAATCCCTGAATTCCTTTTTAGTTTTTGAAATAGTTATGTGTCAGATATGAAACTGAGTTTCATTTTGGCATTGTTTCTTTAATGAGGACTGACACACAAACCATTTTGACTGAAAAAAAGGCAGCAGCAAAATGATTAACTGAAAATGCATATAGAGAGTTATATGATAAATTGAGAAGACCAGGCAAAAATCAGTCTAGCTTATTGCACAGGTGAATTTAATATGGAAAGAATGTACACTAAAGATTATTCAAGTCATTCTTAACATGCTGTCACCACCACCACTGCAACTTCAGACAGTGCTGAAAATGAATTTAAATCTCTGTATCACAATTAAACGTGTATTTAAGCTTGATTTATCTTGAGTGTACTACATGTACACAGATGACTTGATTTTAGACTACTCAGAATTACAAAAAGCAACAGAACTCAGCATAATTGCTTTGAGCAAGCAGCAGTGGAAACAACATTGTTTTCTATAATCATGTTGAACACCACAGTCTGCCTTCAAAATAAGTTACGTTATTCCACGCTGAAGCTTACTAAAAAAAATCAGTATCCCCCAGAGCTCTGCAGATAATGCTAAAACAAGCACAACAGTAAATCCAGCCTTTGAACACAAAGAAGGATCACATTCTGTATACAGATTTCAAAGGGCTGGGAAGCATACCATGAACACTGTTACTTTAGACTGTACACACAACCCTTAAGCGAAAAATCAAGAAATTCTCTCAGGGCTGAGCAGCAGTGAGTTTTTAAATATTGGTACACACCTCTGTGTCTCATCCACTGTAGCTGTGCAATGGCTGCAATGCTGATCTGAGGCATTAAACTGTCTTGTTTACTGACTACTAGTTCGTATCTAGTAGCCTTAAGTCCATATTATGAAATTCCATAGCTACTTACCAGGTCTGCAAACAAAATTTACCCTCACTAGTCAACACGTATTGTGCAAATCTGTGTTCGTCTGGAAACAATATCTATCCTGTGTCCTTGTAATGCTCTTCCTTTGATTTTGCCTGCTCAATCCTCTCTTTAGCTGCTTCTATCGCTGCTGCTGTGCCCACTGATCAACATTTTGGCTGAGATATGGGTGGTAAAACTTTGGCCAGCCAAAGCAATGTACAACATACAAGCTAATGCGTGCTGACAAATAAGAGCAGCAATTCGTTATTTAAGAGAATGCCAATGGCACGGGACACTATAACAAAGACAATGAGATTTTACTTTTCACCTCCACATGAAGTATTTTTGCTGACACTGAAACTTTCCACCATTGCAGGATACTGACACAAAATGCTAACAGCAAATTCAAAGAAAACTGAGTAATACAAAAAGTGGACTTATAAAAGAGTAAGACCTGTTTTATTGTAGTCATTATGTCTGACTGTTATGAAACTTCAATTGTTTTGAAGCTCTTCTGCGTAGATGCACCTAAAGTTTAACTCAATTTAATTACATATTTTTGAGTTTGCCTTCATTTACTGTCAGGAGTTCATTTAAGCAAGCTAAACAAGCGTTAAAAAAAAGACAGATAAACAAGGCTAGGGTTATCTGCAAAAAGCAAAGACTTAAGAATGAGTGGTTTTTGCTTTTTTCATAGTGGACAAACCAGAAAACAATGAAATTAGTTCTGATACTAGTTAAAACAAGGAGCATATAAAGTCCTCTAACAAAGTTTTCGTTATTTTACTCTAATCTTTATGAAACAATGAGTAGGAATATTTAATTCCTTTCACTTTATTTATGAATCTTCTTCAGTGGTGCATTCAGTGAGCTACTTTTATCACTTCCTATCATACTCATAAACTTTTACACAAGCCACACTTTTCATTCAAGTCAACAACAGTGGCTGCATTCTCACCTTGGTCTGAAAATGAATTCTATTTCCTTCCTTCCACATTTCTGTTTGTAAAGTTTGCCCTGGAAAGACTGGCTTTGCAAAGCGAACCTGAAAATAAACAAATAAAAACATTAAAGAAAATAATGTAAAATTTTGTCAAATCTGTCCCATAAAGCTTAAAAAAATAGGTTCTACTAAACAGAAAAAAAAAAAAAGAAAATGAATGAATCAAATAGTGATGCAAAGCATATAAATATTTAAGGAAACATAGTAGACAGAAGCATTAAAATGCACACAACGCTAAGTAAGAGCAATTGTGGCAGTCAGGAAAATGAAAATCTTATCTCCACCCTAAGTAATTTTTTTGGCACTAAAATCAGAAAATTAAAAAAATTAATGGCTAATAGCAAACTTACAGACCTTGATTGCCTTGAATCTAGTCACATCATTGTTTGCAAACTGCTTCAAGACGTTTCTAGCAGCAAACCCAAAGGTGCACAGTCCGTGAAGTATTGGCTTCCGAAATCCTATTTCAAAAATTAACACTTCAGTGATTGTAACATTAGGAGTTCACATGTTTCTACTACAGGTGTTTGTGTTTTAGCTGGAGCATTTTATTCCAGTGACATTCTTAAATTAGTCTAATAAAAGGATTATCTTACTGAAAGAGAATCTGTAACTACTTATTAATACCTCAAGGCAAAGGAATGTGTTCACTGAGAACTGAAGCTTCAACACCGAATAAGCAGAATGATCCACTGTCTGAACTGATGATCAAATGAAAATAAGATTATCTGTGCTATCACACGTGAACAGGCAGACCAGATACATCATTACAAGGATGTCTGCACGTTAACAGCAAGGGGTGCAGTACAAACTGAAAAGTGGTGACACGTACACAAAATGCTTCACATTTTGAATTCCTATTAATAGCTGTCAAAAGTCTTCATATTTAGTACACAGTTTGTGTACTAAATATTTTTATTAGTACACAACAGCTTTAGCTTGTTTGGAATGGAAAAAAAAAATACTCAAAAGGGTTCAGGCATTCAGAATGAGATGAAGACAACAAAAGTTACAATGTTCTGTTCATACTGACATTTTGCTCAGGCTTCCTTGAAGCATCAAACTTTGCAGAAAAAGCTGGATCGTGGAAGAGGATAAACTTTACATTAGTAATTAATCTCCTTCCAGTCCTGCCAAGTCTGACAAAATAAGGCTTTAAAAGTCAGCCTGACATGTGCTAAAGCACAGTCATTAAGTTACAAAAATACAGCTTGCACTGAGTACATTCTGATCCCTCAGTAGGTTGCTCTGACCTCACTGGGCTATTGCAAACAATAATTGATCATGCCTGTACCAGCTCATGGAGAGGCTGTGAGACAGGTCTGTCCAGCCCTGGCTCTGAAAATAGATGCTTTGCCTGGAACTCATCTGCCACTCTCAACTGTCAGAATCTGTTTTTCCTGAGCTTTATGAACAACTCCTCACAGCATCCACACATCATGAAAAGTTGTCTCAAGGGACAACAACTAGGAGAAAACTAGGAGAAAAACAAAAAAAGAGAGAATAAATAATAATGTGAATATATATACGTAAAGGAGACAGGAGAAAGACTGGCCTGAGGAGAGACAGAAGAGATAAGACACCACTTTCAAGACTGAGACAAAAAGGCCACTAGCACTTGATGTAGGGAAAGACAGGAAGCCTAAGACAGAGCCTGAAGGGAAGACAAGACTACCAGGCATCTGAATGACAAACAGAGATTATGAGTGGTTAGGTTAGGAAAAGAGACATGACAGAAGGACAAAAAATACACACTCAGAGAAAAAACCCTAAGGTAATCAAGTGACTTTTTACCTAGACTGAGATGAAAGGAAAATAAATGTTGTTTTCACGTTTCAATATCTTAAGTGTATGCACTTGCCATAGGAATAAAAACACAAAAATATCAACACGTTTTCCTGAGTATCTTCCCTGAAGCATTACCTATCTGCAAGAAGGCTTAACAGTAATCTTGGAATCACCTGAGTGCATTAAGGTTTATGCTTCCTTCCAGTGCACACAGGTAAGAGATGGTCAATTTAAAAGACAAAAATGAACTTAAATGCATCCTAGGAAAAAAGTTTCTGTATAACTAGAATAAATACATCTAAAAGACCTCTTCAGTAATGTTCTTTTTCGTTTAAACATAAGTCTAGCACAGATATTTGAGTAGGAAACTGCCACAGTTGTAAAAACCAGCACTGTTCTTAAGTATTCAGACAGATTCACATACAGATTTTCACTGTACCAGTGCTCTTTGTATGTTGAAGAATTTTACTCCTCCTGCAAGGACTTTCTAATGCAGCAATATATACATGGCCAATGTACTGTGTTACCAAGAGGTCTAGGTACACAACTTTACAAAAAAACCATGCTTCACTCTATCCTGCCCTCTTGTCATTTGTTGGAGTCAAGAAGACTACACAGAAGCACAAAAAGCTACACCAACACTAACATGATCTCAAAATCATTTAAATGGAAAGAATGATCTATCAAACAGTTTATGTAATTCCCTCCAAAGCTTTTGATAGTTAATTGAATTATTTCTGCTTATGAAAACAGAGATTGAACAGATGGGAAGGTGGAAACATACAAACTCCAGCAGGAAAATCAGACAAAAGATTGACTTCCTTATTGACTGTAGATAAGAATCTGAGCAATATTCCAAGCATTCCTAGGTACATGAAGCAATACTTCTAAGTGAGGCACCACACAAAACTTTGAAGACATCTAAAGGTGACTATAAGGACACCTGTGGAAAAACACTGCTTTTCCCAGCCTCTTAGACAATTACTGATAAAGTGCAAAAAATAAAAATACATTTGCATCATCCTTTATCCAAATGTAAATACATCAGGATCCCACAACTCACCTCCCAGTGCAGCAAAACTTGGATCAAGATGTAAAGGATTCCAATCCCCACTAAGCCGATACAAGGCAGCCTTCAGAAGCAAAGAAAAGTGGGAGGTTAGGGCTTATAGAAACTACTTAAAATTACAGATTATCAAACTACTCAAAATTTGTTTTATTAGCTCTTAGATAATAAACTCTACAATCAACTAAATAACAGTTATGTTTTTGTGCAGACAAGCTGCCAAGGCCCAGAATAAACTAATGAAATTGAGGCACCTTGGTACATGATAAAATAATCAACTGCTTAATGGGAGTAAAAACATATTCTCGTGACAGGCAGATCCAGCTTCACTAAAATCTGACAGTAGGGAAGTAACATATTTCTTAGAATTTGTCAGTAGGTTCATTTGCTTGAAGTGCAATTTTAAAGCAATTCTCGCATGACAGATTTATTCACTTAAAAAAAGAATACATCTGAAAACCTTCAGAATAAACAACAACAAAAAATGCTACTATGCTTCTTCAACACATGATGCATCTTACAGAGCTCAGAAACATTCTTTTCCCTTGCTTTTTAAGAGTAACACGACAAGAATAATTGTGATAGCATTCTCTCAGCAACTTCCAGCAGGGCAGATCCCAGTATTAAGCAAACAAAAGTCCCCCAAGTGACAGGCTGGTTTTTCTAGATGGCTTTTGTTTCACGTTAAATGTTTTCCTCCACTAGGAAAAAGAAATACAAATGTATTGTATATACTGTGAATGTGGATAAACCTGAGAAATATTTAATGATGTGGATGCTGTATTTTAGATTCCTATGTTTGTATGGCTTCAGCATTTCCACTGCCAAATCCTATATTTGCTGTATGTGTGAAGTGGCCTGAAGTCCATATTATGAGATGAATGGCAAAGTCAACCTTTTCTATGTGTTTCTGGTCTAGATTATGCCATGGTCATGAGATTTCAGTGAAAGAACTAAATCATGAGGTTCTTCTACCATAATGCTCCCAGCAGGGCAGAGAAACCAGCAAGTAACATTAGTGAAGAGGCATATACAAATTGTGCAAGAGTTTAACCGAAGAGAAAAAAAACAAGTTTTATTTTAATAGTGCATATCATTATCATAAAAATTCTTTCCCAATACTCTGCACCAAGATTATATAAAAAGGTATGCGATTATACAAATGAGGGTAGTTTGCAACAAAGGAAAAAAACAATCAGAAATTAATCTTATAAGATCAACAACAAATAAAAATAGCTAAGATTCCTTGCCAAACAAGAATGAGGTCCAAATCTGAAGGCAGTACCTTTCAGTGCCACGACACTACAGCTAGCAACCTGCAAGCCCAATCCAATCAAGCTGAAAAAAGGAAGTCGAATTTACTGCCAGTGGCTGTGATGTCATAGATGCCATCCATTCCAGAGGTGGCCTCCAGGGAGTTTATAGTGAAATACACAGTGCTGGTTGAGGGGCCAACAGGGAAGCAGAGGAGAAAATGGAGGTTAATGTAAATTTTTTCACTGCCACATAGAAGGCAGCTGGAGTGAACAGTGGAAACAGGCAATTGGAAAGGGGCTAATTATTACTATCTATGTAGAGCGTCTCCTCCCTTCACATCCACTAGACTTATAAAATTGTTTGTGTTGAAAAGGATCTGAAAGACCATCTAGTTGCAACCCCCCTACAATGGGAAGGAACACCTTCCACTAGGTTAGGCTGTCCGAAGCAACATCCAGCTTGAACAGCTCCAGGAAAGGAGCATCCACAGTTCCTCCGGGCAAAAGCTAGAGTGAATAGCAGCTTTGAGGTACCACTAATTTCTTTGCTAAGACCTGTCTATGGTCTTCATGACACACAAATATTGAAGTTAGTTCACTATGAAAGAAATTTTAGAGGGAAGCAGAACCTTAGTTTCATTTGAAAAATTACAGGATAACAGCTTTAATGAAGTTGCTCTCAACGCAATTAAACAAATTAGAGTATCATCCTTTATTAATGAAGCTCTTTCAACAGAGTAAAAAATGTAACAACCACCACTCTTTAGAAGTAGAAAATTGAAGTTGCCAAATGTGAATTGCACAAAATTATTACACTACTTTAAGGTAAATTAAAAGATGTCAAAAGGCTTTTAAAAAAAATTTTCCACAAAGGTGCCATTGCAATTGATGTTAATTGATACTAAATAACAGTTATAATAGAGGAAGGTTATATTTAGATAAGAGACCAAATTTCAAGTTAAATCTAGTTTAATCTATGCAGCTGCTTCTTACTGAACTTGTAAAATACACTACTCATTTATTTAGGGCGATAATAAGCAGTACTTCGAAGACAATTCTTAGGCCGGATGCCTTTCAAAATAATCACGATGAGAATTATTACACCGTTAACATCACATTTAGGAAATAATATACCTCAATGTGATCAATTATTATGTGATCAATGTATTTTGCTAAAAACCTGGCACATGAGTATAGGAAATACTTGGCCTTTATATCTTTGACAGCTGGAAGTGGCCCTGGTCACTGTCAGAAAACACATTGCTTGGAATGAGTAACAGCAATTACAGAGCAGGCTATGCAAATTAAGCACAGTCACCTCAGGTCTGCCAACAAACTTTTTTTCATTTGCCACACTCTTGAGTATTACTTAATTGTATAAAATTATATGAAGTACATACCACATTGGAAAAGAATTGTTGTAAAGCCTTGTTGGCCCTGTTTTCTATACTCCTACAATAACATTTCCTGAAATCTTGAGTGATAGCATAAAAGCAGACAGAGCGATGCATCCTCGGAGGATGACAAGAGCCAATTGATGTGGGGCATTAGATTGAAGTCAGTCATAACATGGTTAGATTGTTCTCCAATTAATAACACAAACTGTCAAGTCTAATTTCTTAACAATTTAGGAGTTCTGCCAGATCACAAAAGGAAAGGCGATATTCAATTTGTCTGTGCCAACATTTCAGTCTTGCCTGTGGACTGCAATAAAGGTCAGTGGTAAAGCTAACAAAAAATGAAGCCAACTCTTCATATATTTTGCCTTCTAACTTGTCAGATAGAGCTTTGCCTGAGACCTTACACTTTCATGTACTTTTTTGTATGTGCACGTGTGTTTATGTGCATGTTTGTATGCTTTACTGAACAACTTATTAAAGCAACGGCAAGCAGCCTAGCCATCTCAGAAAGACAAAAAAACAGCACAAATGTCATCTAAAATTCAATGAGCTCTGACTTACATTAATAACAATGAATGTTTCCAGGTAGACTCAGTGCTGATGCTTCAAGGGATCAATTAATGCACTATACTAATAAATAAGCAACTACACTTCAACTTTGAGATTTCCACTTGCCATAACTTCTTTTTAACCATCTATTTAAATCTAAGTTACAGATATTGAGGAAGAGCAATCAGTTAGCAACAACACATATATAACAATAGAACACACATAACAATAGAAAAGTAGAAGTGTTTGTTTGTTCCTTCCAACTGTTTTTCTCACCAAAGTAGGTCTATGCATAAAATATAACAGATCCTATTAGTTGTTCATAACAGCTTCCAATGCCTGAATATGTTTTGTGGAAACCTGGTTCACATACAGTTCTATTTAATAACAAGACTAACTAAGACAAACAAGTGTAGTACCCTAGACCATTTTAAGCTAGCAATTACATTTTCTCTGTTGTCTGGACAGCATAAATTCAAGACTTTTCTGGCACAGGCTTCAAAGAACGTTAGTTATTTATAAGAAGCATAGCAAACATACAGGAAGCCTTTTCTCTAGTGGGGCCTCCCAATTAAAAGATACAAACTGTTTCAAATCATCTTGTTTTGTAGAAATTCGAATGAAATAACAATTTCTATATACTTCTGTAAGACATTTATAGACAAGGGAAGGAAATCAACTGTCGGAAATGAAGATCATCTTCTTTAAACAAAATCACTGCTATCCTAGCACCTTTTCTTTTTTTACAATCTTATCACATAAAATTCTAGTATAACTGAAGCCATCAGTTATTTTTTCTAAACCATCATAATTAGAAAAGTATAATCTGATCTTCCCAATGGGGATAAGCATGCACACCCACATAAAAGCAAAAGAAAGCAACAACAAAAAAATCAATCAGGTACAGCCTCATAATACGTAATAAACTTCAAATGTAAACATTCACTAACTACACAATGTAAGGGGTGTGAAGAATCCTGAAACCTCTAGATAAATTAAGAAAACATTATCAAGTCTTTGCAATGGCTTCACATTCCTCTGTTCTGCATGTATCATCCTTAGTTGTTAAGCACATTTTGTCAGGCAAGCTCTCAGGATCTGTGAACCTACTGCAGAACTTCGTTCTTTTCATTATGAAACAAATTATTTATGCTACAAATAACAAAAATTACCTGAGGCTCCAGGAGGCTCTCTGGCACTATATTCTGAAGTTAATTTAAATTTACATGTTTTCAGGCAATGCTGTACCACAATCTTTACAGAGCAGGACATAAAGAAACATTTGTCCTGTAACCATATTTTCCCCATCCGCATGAACATGATTTCATCATCATCTCTCTCAAAGGAGTATACTGCACTCGTTCAAAAAACAACTTGAATTCAAATCATTTCCATCCCCCTGATTTTGTTTTTGTTTGGTTTTTATTCTAAGCTGTTAAAAATAAGAATAAAATCTCTCCCGAGAAACAGGTAAAAGCTGGAAATAATTAACGTCTGTGCACAGTGTCAGAAAAATTACACGTTCTACCTATATCTATGTTTTCTAAAAACATACACCAATATTTAGGCTTAAGATGAAAATAGATACGAAATGCGTTGTATATGATTACTTTCCGCAGGTGAATACCAACATCCTAATCACACAGAAGCTTATAGGGGTCTTCACATTTCATACTAAGTGTAAAGCAGTGTTTTATATATATTGCTGACAATGGGTGGACAACATTTTACAGTAGATTTCACTTTAATAATGCACTAGACTTTAAAATTTAGTTTCCTGTACACATCTTCCCTCCAAGATATCTTTTTAATACGGTTTATTCCTAAATCCACTCTTTTGCAATAAACTTATTTTGTACATTGTCTTCACGATTGTTTCCACTTGGATGAAGAAGCGTGCTTTTGACAGAGCATTAGACAGTGAAAACTCAAACAGCTAGAGGACAGCAGTAAATGGAAGAGGATAGCAAGTCTGAGAGTCACTCAGGAAGGGAGAGTGCTGTGATTTAACCCTGCAGGCAGGTAAACACTGCCGTGCATTCCCTCTTTCCCTCCCTCCACCCAGCCAGATAGAGGAGAGAGTCGGGAAGAAAAAAAATGAAGTAGAATTCTTACATTGAAAAAAATAATAGTAATGATGATTATATGTATATAATTTTTCCATATATATATGTATACACACAGACATACAGACATTTGCCAAACAAGTGATGCATAATGCAATTTCTTACCACCTACTGACTGACGCCACCCAGTCCCTGCACAGTGCTTCCTCCCCTCACCAACTCTGCAGTTTTACAGTTTTATCACCTGTCATAAAGTATGGAATATCCCTTTGCCCTGTTTAGGTTGGCTGTCCTGATGCTGTCCTCTCTCAGAATCTTGTGCCCCCCTTACTGGCAGGACAGCATGAGAAGCACAGAAACGGAAACACCCCTGGCTCTGTGCAGTACTGCTCAGCAGCAACTGAAACATCAGTGCATTATCAACTCTGTTGTTCTCCTAAAGCCAAAGTACAGCATCATATCGGACAATATAAAGAAAATCATCTCTGTCTCAGCTGAAACCAGGACAGAGGGAGACTCATGAGGTCATATTCACAGGTGATGACCACACTACCTGAAATATCACAGGTACTGATACTTTTTCTTCTTTGAGAAGAAAAGCACCTGTATTTCAGAAAAAAAAAGAAAAGACTAAAAAGGAGCAATTTATTCACATCTTGTTAGCTAATGTTTGATCTATATGTGGCTTTATGCAGTTTGTGCGTTTTAAATCCAATCAGATTAGTGTAAGTGTGGATTTACTGAATCTTTCTGAAAATTCCTGAATAAATACAAAATCATTATATTTTTCCTAAAGCTGGCTTTTCTATGCTGCTTTGTATCACTGTCTTGAAGACCACCAGACACTGTAAATCACTTCTTTAATCACACTCTGTGGAATTAAAATGCCTCATGCATTTATAAACATCTTTACCTTACATACAGAAAACGATAAGACAGCAGAAAAGGTCAGAATTGTCAGCAGCACAAACCAATTCCGGCTCTCCAGTGTAACATTTGATTAAAAACTGCATCATGAAGCACTGCATTCACAGAGTATTAGGACTACATTCAGAGCAAGCTATATTTCCTTTCTTTTTAATCTTGCAACACTTAAAAAACCTTACCAAAATTTTCCAAACAAGATCAACTCATAAATGACAGGATATCAAAAAGTCGTACATCATCATCAGTCTCAGTTTCACCAGCTCTAACAATGAATTTCAAAAATCCTTGGAAACAGATCTATCCAAAAGGATGGCCAATTTTTTTTAGCCCCACATTAGAAGTGTCGTGTGCTTGAGACAGCTAAGTTTCATGAAGAAGTAGCACCAAGAGCACCATTTCTGTGACAAGCCATTTGATGTGGTTTTGTAGAGGCATACTGCGGGCACAATTGCCTTTACATACAGTTTTACAACGGGAGATTGAAGACACTTCAAAAATCCATCTACACAGCCTTATCTGCCTCTTTGCCTTGCCTGTTTCTCTCAATTTAAGTAACAACAAATACTCAAGATACAAAATTCAATATGGGAGAATGCTCCAGTGAAATACAGGATACTGAGACAAGAAAAAGTAATTTTTCAATGATAAATATTTCTTAAATACTAGACAATTTACTGAACTTGACATTAACAAAAAGTTCTGCAAACTTCTTGTTCCAATCTTCCATTTTTTTGTCAATTAAGTGGGAAGGAACACAGAATAGTAGAACCAAAACTGCTTCTTGAAAACCTTAATTTTGTGGCATCCTGTGTACTTATTGTGACAATGCTGCATGTGCTGAATATTCATTTTGATATCTGAAGTTAGATAACAGTTCTAACTAGCAGTTAGAAAACAGAAGAAAACAATCACCCTGCACAATATCAGAATACTATGGCTTTTTCCCAGAGGAGCAAACAAACAAAAGAAAAACTGAAAGCCCCCAACAAACTCAAGACCCTATACTTTTTTCCTTCCTCAAAAGTGGCCTGCATCACTTGGACACCATGAACCTCAAATACACACTACAGCTTATTTTGTGTTTGTCATCAAAAAAATGAATTTGTAGAATCATAGAATGGCCTGGGTTGAAAAGGACCACAATGATCACCTAGTTTCAACCCCCCTGCTATGTGCAGGGTTGCCAACCACTAGAAAATTCCAAAGAAATCAACACATTTGGGAAGGTGGTGATAACTCTCCAGAGATACAAGCGTGTAAGACTTAAGTGCATCTAAATTGCATGAGAAATCATTTATCAAAATTTGTAGCATAAGTTTCTCGTTTGAAAACTGGCAAAAAAAGGAGTAGTTCGGCAATACTGAAGATCTGCAACTGCGTTATACTTTCCCTAATGGTCTGAAATCGTACAAATCATTTCTTATTAAACGGCTAATAGTTAAGCATTCTCTAGACTTTGTGACCTTCTGTCAAAAGTTCTATTTTTACTCAAAAGATTTATGGCAGTATGCCCAGTAAAACATGTCTATGGTACAGAGAACAAGTTAGAAAATTTCACAGCATAAACATATCTCTGCAACATGGGAAAAACGTCACAGAAAAATTTTTATGTACTTCAGGATGCAATTTTTAATCCTTAAACAGCCTTAGAAGCTCAGATACTTGATTACTTTTCATCTTCCAGTGGCTCACAGTGCGGTACTTCACATCACTCATTAAAAAGCACTGGCTGATGTTTAAATAACTTCTCTGGAACAGGCACAAATTTTAGAAGAGTAAAGAGTAAAGTAAAGTAAAAAAACCTCTCTTTACTGAGAGTTTTCTGCAGTCTTCTTGTTTCCACAGAGTGCACTGTACAGTGAAGCCAAGGAAATGCCCTCACACAGGTAACAGCAAGCGGTTAATATAAAATCAAACGTAGCTTCTGCAACCAGAGTCAATGAATCCAGTGAAAGAAAGGAGTCACTGTAAATATTTTTAAGAGATGCACAGTGCTCCAGCTATCAGGCTGTCTCCTACATGATGAGACTGTGAGAAGTGAAAGAGGACAAAACTGTGTTTTTCTTAAGTAAACTGCAGTGACACAAAAACAGCCTGTTGAATGTCACAACAATCTCCGGAAACGAATATGGCTCATGTTGACAAACTGTCTCCTCAAACTTAAACTGTTTTGATGGCTGAATGGCAATGGTCATTTTTGTCAACACCTTAGGCATTTAAACACAGAGGAGAAATAAACTCCAGAAACGTTAATGCAATTTGCATGCCAGCTTGTATTTGCAAGGATTTTAGGCAGTTACATGTCATTTCACAGACACAGAAATGTAAAATTTAAGTTGTCAAACACTTAAAAGCCTGTACTTCTCCCCCGTATAGTTCCTGTGATCTGCACATTCTCCATCCTATACACTGGTATCATCACTTAAACACAGATGCTACTGAATCATTTGACAGATAAGCCTTCTAATGCTGAAAATTCATTGCCTTTGGCTCCTGCAAGATGTAATGTGAGATGAATCATCATTGTCTATTTACCTGTCAGAGCAGATCATGAAACAAAAGCAGCATGATGGCTACTCTGTGCCACCTCCTTTATTGCAAAAAAACCTATTTTGCAGTAGCAAAGTTTCGAAATTTCTGCATCATAGGATAACTGCCACACAGCAACAATTGTAGAGAGACTCTGGCTTGAGATTTAGGCTCAGAACCTAGCTTAGGAGTGAGGGGTCACAAATATCTTCTGAAAATTGATGAATCTAGAATTAATCCTGAAACTATCACATAGAGAAGAATTTGAACTAGTTTTCAGCATTGAAACAAAATGCCTTAACTACTCAGCCATTAAAATAGTCTTAGTTTAACTCTAATAAAGTGTCAGTTGCTAGACAGCATCATTTCTCAACCTCTGCAGAGCAGAGCATTTTTTCATTTCCCCTTTTTCTCTTGACGTGCTTACGTGCATTTGATGAAGTCTATTCAGAACAGGATGCCCGTGTCCTTTTGACTGACACTGTGTCTTTCGTGATGCAGCAAGTAAATTAGTGACAGAAAAAGGAATGTTGACCTGGTGTCTTCCTTGTTTAAATGAACAGGAGTAACTAGGATTTCAAGTACATAAATCAGCTGGATGAGACTTCAGTTGAATTACTGTGTACATAATCAGAACCAAGCATGCATCGCTGTTACCACAGCTCACTTGATGCCCAATAATTTAACTGAACATCTCCAATAGGTATAGCCTCCAGTCAGGACTGCATTGCTTTTGAAACTAATGTTCTCTGTCTTAATGCTGGTACCTTTCCCTTCTTTCTTGTTTTACTCTTGCATTTCTGCACCTTCAGAAAAGGACAGATTTTATTTACTCGGGTTTTGCTTTTGGAAAGTAGATGCCTGTGATTCAGTGTGACTGTGGATGGAAAGAAAAATATCTTAACAGACACTTGTCAGTATTTCAAAGTTTACCTGACAGTAACTACTAAAGAAATTTAGATTTTCAAAACCTCTTATTTTTTAAGTCACTGTATGTTTGCATGCAGCATTTAAGGTAAAGTTCGAACTTCCTTTTTTTTTCTTACAACAAAACACGTAATCACTGTTAATTTCCTCTATGTAGAATTTTGTAATAAAAAGCATAATAAAATTGTCACCATTTTGTGACAAGAATGTTTTAGAACATTGAATATACTATTGTAACTTAATCTTGCAAAAATTTTACCTTCACATTATACATGGAGTACAAGAATATATAAATACCTGAGGTATAACAGAAAACTGGAACAATTAATATCATGCAAGACTAGTTTCAAGTAAAATAGACATTTTTACGTCTTGAGCATGCACCACTCTACCTGATCAGATGTTGTGACATCAGAAAGTACAGCATCTGGAGGTCTCTTGGGTGGATTCACTGTTACCTAAAGCAAAAGTTGTCTCATCAATATTTCACCACAAGAAATCTTTTATCAGAATTACAGTTAAAAATGTACAGACAAAATAGCACTTACAAAGCTGTTAGGGTTTCTCCCAACTTTTCTTCAAAGACAAGTAAGAGAAAAATATTAACGTTAAAAAAATAAGTTTTGAAGCTCATCTTTGCAAAGACAGTGAACATAAGGCACCAGATTTGCCTAAGTAACACGAGGCTAATCAATTTGATTACGTTTCTTCCAGACTATCCAAAAAGATCAAATGAGAATTACCTAAAAGCTAGCTGTCTCATGCAACATGAGTATTTTGCAATGTCAGTATAAAAGTAAAGCTTTTAAAATAATATCCAAACCTCAACAGGATACAAAAAAATGTATTCCCTTACTTATATACTAATATACTAACTATATTGCTTTCGGTCCTTCAGTTGCCTTTTCCTTCTGTCTTACAAATACATGCTGCATATGAAGCCACACAGCATTCTAAGCAACGTGCAGCCTTTTTTTTTTCCTTCAGTTTTGATGATAGGAACTTTATCAGCATACTGTTGAAGTTGATTCATAAAGTTTGATTCGCAGAGTTACAAAAACTCTCTATGACTGATAAAGGTTTAGGTAAAAAAAATTAAAAACCAAACCAAGCAAAACTCCTAAAGAACATCCTCTACTGTATTACAAATGTACAAAAAGTAGGTATCATCAATTAGTGAACATGCTGAGCTTACAATAGCCCATGTTGAACTGACTTATTACTGCAGTGCGTCAAGGCTCTAGCTCACAGTAACATTCTATCAGAGCTGGCACTGCTCTTCAATACAGTATTAAAGGAAAGAGAAGTTATACATCAGAAACCTGACTAGTCACTGCATGCATTTGGACATGCACACTGTGTGTTCATGTGACATTATTAATCACTTGCTAAATCTCCCCCAGAATGCAGGAGCACCGCTCCAGGAGAAGTGAGAAAGAAAAATGCTTCCCTGTTCTTCGTTTTCCAAACCTCTTTCATGTAGATGCACGAATTTATGAAGAGCTACACCTAGAGTTTTCTTGCAGAAACTGCAAGTTCAAATCCAACACTCCTCAGAATTTTAGCAAGCCAAGATTTTCACCACAGCCATGTATCCAAGCATTAAAATGTGATCAACTATTAGCACAAAATTAACATATAAAAAAATTACTAAACGAAACATTAACACTCTCAGTGTTTAGAGAAAATTGCTACTAAATATCAATTATTTTTAAATGAAAATGGCCCCCTCAACCACCTCAACCCTCCCAAACAGAAATAAAAATAAGTTCTGAAGTGGAGGAAAAGAATATATTGCAGTGATAAACTGATGAAATGTGGCATTATGGAATTCCAAATTGACGTTATAAACTTGAGGCAGAAATGAAAGTGTGATCATTACAGGAAAGTTAGTGCAGGATTAAAATCACACACACAAAAAAAGTCTTGTTGTGCATCTACATGGCATAATCCCCACAGCTCAGCATCAGGCCTCCAGGCAAGGTCTCTAAAATCTCAACTTCTTTCTTGTCACTGACCTTGCTGCTCATGCTAAAACATGAACAGCCAAAAATTATGATCTTAAAGTTATGGATGACAGGTAAAGCTCCCAAAATCTACTTTTACAAATAAAAGCCACTTTCCTGCTTTTTGTTCAGATCTCAGAGGCTTTTAAAAATTGCTCAGATCAAAAGTAAATTGAGAAGAAAAACTTTCAAGGCGAGCTTTTGTGAAGAAACATACATTTTTTTCTCAGTCTGTTTATTGCGTGTGGTTGACAGTTAGCAAACATGAAGGCTGCTCTGAAAGTAATGCCTCCTATTTTATTATGTGGGCCCATGACATCAGAGGTGTTGGTGGTGGTACTGCAGTAGAAGTTGAACTGATATTCTGTTCCTGTTGTTCCCATGTGCCAGATGGCAACAGAGGGGCAGTTTGATAGAACGGATAGCTGGATCAAATTTAGCTACTTCAGGTTGCAGCCAGCTACACTGCCAACTTCTACAGATTCTCTTCTAAAAGACTTAATATGCATCCACTTTAGGAGCCTCATGTCCATGTTATACATTTCATATTAATTTCAACTTAAAGACGCTATTTTCTAACGTCAAGTCCACAAATGACTGCAAGTTATTGCAAATACTCTCAACACTAAATTGTATCCTTATTAATGACACAACAAAATCTTCATGTAATACTTGCCACTAACATATAACAGAATTAGATGGCTGGAGAGAAGCAGACAGCTCCTCACAAGTTTAGAGTGGTACATAATATGAAAATACCAGTTCCAAAACTTCTATTTTTGCTTAGTTACTAAAATAGCAACACAACTTAGTTCTGATTCTAAACATTTTCATAGAATTTCCATCCTGTATTCAACTAGGATACTTTGTATTTGTAATTTCAAATATTTTATTGTAGGAATATCTAACCAGTACCATGCTAAGATTCACTCTGCTGTCTAATTGCAAGAACATATGCACCAACTGTCCATGTCCCAAACAGTACCTTTTTCACAGGCTCCTACTGCCCTCATTTCATTGGAAAAGTGGTCCAACACTAGAACAGACTTCCCAGAGAGGCAGCCAGTGCCCCATGCTTGCCAGTGTTCAAGAGGCATTTGGATAATGTATTGAATAATATGCTTCAACTTTTGGTTAGCCTTGCAGTAGTCAAGCAGCTGGATGTAATCCCTGAGCTATATTCCAACTGAGCTACTCTATTTTGTACTACTCAAATGCCAGCATATCCTTCCTAGTTGAAAGAGCAACTATTTTCTTGAGAATGACAGAATTATTATTACTTTTTTAATATGAATGTGCTTTAACTTACCTTGGCCTTTTCTGATGTTCGTTTTCCACCAAATCCTCCAGCTCCAACAAAAAATAAAGAGAACTGGTTATAGCACACCAGATCCTTTCCACAATAGGTATTCACTGAAAAACAAGAAAAGAGAATGGATGTATACTGTACTTTTTTTTTCATATAATTAGCATCCATGGATACAAGAGAATAGTTCAGACAAGTTCAGGAAAAGACAGTGGTTACACTTCCATACTGCATTACTGTCAATCACTTCTTGGCTAGTGAAAACTAATCAGCTGTTTTGAATATTATCTTGAATTTGATCTATATGGAAGAACTAAAATTTAAAAATGAGCTATCAAAAAGCTGATGACATTTAAGGTGTTAAAATGCAGTGCTGCAATTAATATTTATTTCAGCATTTCACACAGCATTAGCAATTCACATAACAGGATAGTCTTGAGCTATAAGATATGAGTTATTAAAAGCTATTAAGAATCCCTAGTATATAAAGCATGCTACCAACTCACACAATGATGTAATACCAGTCTGCATCGATTGGTGCATTAAAAGAGCTCCTGAGCAAGTTCTGCTTTAAGGTCACTCATTCCTGAAGCTAAACATCTCACACTGAATCATTAAAACTCAGGTTCCTGTTTCCAGTTCGCACATACTCTGCTCCCTCACACTTTAGACTGAAGTAATGCCCACTTTCATTAATGGAAGGAATTTAAATGCCACCACCATTCTGCACACAGAAAGAACTCGAAGCCAGGGTGGATGGGCCCTGGGCTGTTTGATCTGGTGAGTGGCAACCCTGCCTACAGCAGGGGGGTGGAACTGGACATGCTTTAAGGTCCCTTCCTTCCTAAGCCATTCTATGATTCCAAGATAGGCTGATAAAGGAGCAAAACACAACAAGGAGGAACAGAAGGACAGAAACGCCTTCATAAAATTTTATCAGTAACTGGGAAAATAAGAACTTCAGAGTGATTAGAGATTCATTCACTATTAATCTATTCCTGCAGTCTATTCCCCCAAGGTACCATGGTATATCATACCTAAAGATTTCAAAATTCAGAAAACAACCACTTAGCAACTTCCACAAATGTTCTGATCCCTTAACTTGGATATAAGAGGAAGGGAAGTTTAGGTGACACATGTGCTGTTGTTAAAGGGCAGCAGAATCTAAAATGACGGCCTTCACACAGGACTAGCAATTATTAATAAAGAACTTTGTTCAGTTTGCACAGTGCATTATTCCCCTCGCACAGACAGAAAGCAAACCTCTGAAACCTTTTTCCAAAAAACAGCATTCTTAATTTCAGTACCTTAACAATGACATTATCTACAGCTATAAGTAATTAGCTCATTTCTCAGCTCTCATTAACATGTAAGAAGATTAAAATAAGATTTTATTATGCAAAGTCTGGCAGTTACTGTTACAGCTAATTAAATACAGAGCCTGTGAAATTTTACTACACTCCTCAGAAAATTATGAACTTTCTCACCATCTATAAGCAAGACTGCTCCAGAACCTTTGTCCAGTATATCAGCAATAGTTGAAACTGATGTTAATTCACCTGTACAAGAATAAGAACATATACAAATTTTTGAATCATAAGATTTTGCTTCAAGATTGTTTACAGATCACTAGTTAATACCAGATTAGAGAATCACAGAAATTTGAAGAGGATCATATGATTCCATATGAGTAATAGACCTGCACTTATTGCATTTGCTTAATAATTAGCTCATTTCTTTTCAGACTTAATTTAAAAACAAAGAAAAACAAAACAAGCAAACGAACAAAAAACAAACAAGTAAAACCCAGCTTTTAGTATTTCAAACATTAGGCATGAGTTTTCTGTGTGTATCATAAGAACATAACACCAGAGGTCTATAACATGGTTTCTTATTTCCTTCAACAGTGCAACAGTTTGCCTTTCTTCTCCTCCACTTCCTGCAATAAATAAAAATATCGAAACACAGCTTCCCTCTTTCTACTTTTAACATGACTATAAGAAAGGTTGACAGGATGACAAACAAATCAGCAACACAAAAGGACTGACCTGAGGTTGGTAATGGCTTATACAGTTCCAGGTACTGCTCACCATGCAGCATCTATGTAGAGAGAGGCAATGCTACAATAAAAATAGGCTCTTTACTCCATTGCTCCCTATTCCCCCTAGTCATTAATGGCAAGGAAATCAATATTTTAGAATGTGATGAATTGTGTGGTGTTTTGTTTTGTGTTTGTTTTTGTTTTCTTTTTTATCTCCAGCTTCATGTCCAACGCAAGTATTTTCAAAATGATATTTAAGCTTTTTTTTGGTACCATCTCATGAAGATTCAGTTCACATAAGTGCAGTAAATTAGTAATTTTTTATGATGAGCAAACACAAACCACTGAATTTTCCTTTTCTAAAATAGACAGAACTTACTGGTACTACAAATGTGCTAATTAAAGTTAATTTATAGTTACAAGAAGATCAAACAAAATTAGGTGCTTAGCTCTTCTATACCTTTGCAAGATCTATATCTAGTCCCGGGATAGAAGGAACACCATCAAACATTGAAGACTGAGCTGGAATAACTCCAAAGGTAGGTAAACAGCAGAACTCCTCACTTCCTTCAAAGAGAAATTTCAGGTGATCCGGATCCTTAGTTGACATTCCCACACCAAGAGCATATAGAATAGGCTCCAAGTGAGTATATTTATACACCTTAGTAGTCAACTTCTGGCCAACAACGCTCGTCTGAAAATCAATCAGAAATCAGTGTAAAATAAAATTTCATAATACTCAGTAATGCACTTGCACTCTTTCTGTAATTCCCATATCAAGAAAAATCCACATTTGACTGCTTTCTCAAAAGTATAGTTCCATGTAAAAGTGAAGTATGAGCAACAGATACTGTAACACATCATTATTTTTGCTGCAGTACAAGCAACCCTACAATAACTATCTTACTGCAAGCAGTTTATGTTGTAACCTCATACGGCTCTGTGCCCAGCAGTGTGCAAGAGCTTTTTCTCAAAAGACAGTCAATGAAATAGTACTAATAAAATTGAAAAGAGGAAAAATTAGCTATATTTTAACAAGGAGATGAAGTAAAAATGCACTGCTTAGTGCATATTGTCTGCCTCCAGCTTCCTTACAGGGAATGGAGTGGCAGGCACCAATCTCTGCTGTCTGGTGACCGTGACAGGACTTGAGAGAACAGCACAAAGCTGCATGAGGAAATTGTCTGGTTGGATGTTAGGAAAAGCCACTTCACCAGAGGGTGGTGGGCATAGAACAGGCTCCCCAGGGCAGTCAGTGGTCATAGCCCCATGCTGCCAGAGTTTAAGTGTTCAGACAACGCTCACAGACAGTGTTTTCATTCTGGGTTGTGCCATGTGGGCCAGCAGTTCTACTCAATGATCCTTGAAGGTCTCTTCCAACTTGGGATATTTGGTGAGTCTTATCTGAACCATACCTAACTAAAAAGGCTTACAGAATTTACAAGCATTTGCATTCTACATTATTCAGTCTATTTAGCCTCAATTTTTCCCATCATCTTCTGTTCTGCAGACAGTAAGCTAGAATAGAAGCTAATCACTAACAGAACAAGTGTTTATGCCCAAGGTTTTCAGCTAGGTTCAAGCATGTCTGGTAGACAGAGGTACTCACCGTGTCAACTGCTGAAGAGGCCAGTGATCTAGAACTTGTGGAATTCATAGATATACTCCCTTGTGACTCTATCTGACTTAATACATCATGCAATACAGCTATAGATTCTAGAGAAAGGAATTAAAATAAAATAAAAAAAACCACATTTGAAATCAGACATAAATGAGATACTCTGATTATACACACAACAAACATGGCAGCAAATAAAATTCAGCTTCTGAATTCATTTTTAAACACAAATACACATCTGCAATTTGACTGCAGTGCTGTTTTCTACAGACATTTATATAATAGTTGACGGTAAATGCTGTCTACACACATTGTAGTGCTTTTAATCTCAGAGAGCAACTGAGCAACATGCAGCTACTTTGTTCACTCCCTTTCTCAGAAGAAAAGGAGAGCTCATGTATTGAGATAAGGACAGGTTACTAGGTAGAGCAAAGGCTGTTTATGCAAGCAAAGTGAAACAAGAAATGTATTTGTTATCTCCCATCAGCAAGCAGATATACAGCCATTTTCAGAAAAGCAGGGGTCACTGTGTGAAATGGAAAACACTATCACTTCAGACATCAGCACTGCCCTTCCCACCCACATTGTTCTCCACCTCCATCTTCTATTACTAAGTATGACAGTTTAGGTCAGCTGTCCTGGTTCCGTCCCTCCCAGTTTTTAATGCACCTGCAGCCCCTAACCTGTAGGGTAGCATGAGAAGCAGAAAAGTCTCTGTGCCAGGACAGAACTAAAAGCTAGAATATTGGTGTGTTATCACCCCTGTTTTCATCTCAAACCCAAAGCACAGTGCAATATGAGCCTCTGCAAAAAAAAAAAAAAAAAAAAAACTCTATTTCAGAGAAGACTGGGACAACCTGCTCCATCAGGTCTGCTCTGAGTAATCAGCTACAAGACCTGGTGTCTGAAATACCAACAGTAAATACTTTGCTTTTAATTCCCTGAACAACAGTACTCAGAAGATATTAGGAGTTATTTTTCAACTGTTTCAAAAGTAAGCACCTGAAAGTTAGTACTGTTTGTATTCTAATATTTGCCATAAAGGTAACACATCATCCTAGTGGCTGATTTCTTTCCTAAATGATTACACAAACAAACAAGAAGAAAAGAAAAAAAACAACAAAAAACCCTTCAGACTGAGGCTTGGCTAATGTCAAGATTACAAGAAAGATGATGCATGGAATTCAGCTCTGGTAAAGGCAAAGTATCAAGAACAGCTTGCTTCTCTTGGTCTCTCATAACACAGTACGGCTAAATGACATTTCTCCCACAGTTATTAGACTATGAAGCATATCATTCTGAATGCAATCACACAGCATGTGTGGAACAATCAGGGGATCAGGCCAGCATAGGTTCATGAAAGTCAGGTCCTGCTTGACCAACCCAGTCTCTTTCTATGATCGAGAGACCCGCCTGGTGGATGAGAGAAAGGCTATGGATATAGTTTACTTAGTCTGTAGTATAGCCTTTGACTGTGTCTCCTGCATATTCTCCTGGAGAAGTCTGTGGCTTGATTAAGCATAGCCTCTGCTGGATAAAAAACTAGGTGGAGGTCTGGGCCCAGGGCGTGGTGGTGAATGGAGGTAAACCCAGCTGGAGACTAGACATAAGTGATGTGCATCAGGAGTCAGTATTGGAGCCATCCCTGTTTAGTATCTTGTTGATGATTTGGATGAGGGAATTGAGAAATTCACAGATGACACCAAGTTGGGTGGAAGTGCTGATTTGTCTAAGGGTAGGAAAGTCCAACAGAGGGATCTGTGCAGGCTGG
This sequence comes from Lagopus muta, assembly GCF_023343835.1. Lineage (NCBI taxonomy): Eukaryota > Metazoa > Chordata > Aves > Galliformes > Phasianidae > Lagopus > Lagopus muta. The sequence goes on from NC_064472.1 coordinate 72,123,297, forward strand.
ACTGACAGACTGAGGTCAATGGGTGAAGTTCAACAGGACCACGTGTCAGATCCTGCACTTTGGTCACAGTAACTCGATGTCTGCAGAGTGGCTGGAAAGGTACATGGAAAAGAAGGACAGAGTGTTAGCTGACAGCCAGCTGAACATATGCCAGCTGTTTGCTCAGATGGCCAAGACGACCAATGGCATCTTGGCTTGTATCAGAAATAGTGCAGTCCGCAGGAGCAAGGAAGTAATCATCCCTCTGCACTCAGTGCTGGTGAGTGCACCTTTAGTACTGTGTTCAGTTTTGGGCCCCTCACCAAAAGAAAGGCATCCAGGCTCTGAAGCATGTTTGAAGGTAATAAAGCTGGTGAAGGGTTAGGAACACAAGTCTTATGAGAATGGCTGAGGGAGCTGGGATTGTTTAGTTTGGGGAAGAGGAGTCTCAGAGAAGCCCTCATGGCTCTGTGCGACTACCTGAAAGGAGTCTGTAGTAAGGTGGAGGTCAGTCACATTTTCCAGGTAGCTAGCAATATAATGAGAGGTAATGGCCTTAAGTTGCATCAGGAGAGATTTGGGTTGGATATTAAGAAAAAAAAATTCTTCTCAGAAAAATTCATAAGGCATTGGAACAGGCTGCCCAATGAATCAGTGGAGTCACCGCCCCTGGTTCAGTAAATGTGTTGGTGTGGCACTGAGGGACAGGGTTTAGTGGGTGGTGGTGATGGGTTGACAGTTGGAGTAGATGAACTTAGTGGTCCTATCCAACCTTAACGATTCTACAACATAGAACTTCCCCAGTCAAAAACCTCCCTATATTACTTTTGTCTTCCAGAGACTGCTAGCATGAAATTGAAGTGACTCAACGTATTAATTCATTTCAGTCTTCACTGGAATTCTGTTGCTTGGCGTAACAAGCTAGACTAGCACCTACAGCATTAGATTTACAGTGAAATTCTAGCAGTTCATCAGATATCAGTCCCTTGTGTGAGGCGGTTACACCTTAAAAGCTGTAGCAAATTAAACTTTTGCAGTAAGAAGTACAAAGGTTGTGATTAGGTACATTGTTATGAGCTAATAGCTGGCCAGAAATGGAAGATTACAAATGCACTGATAAGTAAGGTTTTTACACAAGTACAAACTTGACTTTTCAGTCATCTTCAAACTGTCCTGATGAGCATTCATTTTGAGCACTGAAGTAAAAAAAGAATTGCAGATTCTACGCGTTCTAGATTAATTTGCTCTGTACTAGAGAACAGCCTTTTAAATGTGTCAGCTGGTGAGAGTACTTAAGTACCTAGACAGCCTATAAGAAATTTAAAAAAAAACCATGTAAATACAAGAGCATACTAAAGACATCCAAGATGCCAGATTTAGCTAAAATGGCTCATCTTTTCACAATGGTGGTAAAAACTGAGGCAGTGAGAGAAAAAAAAATTTACTCATAAGAGTGGCAGAGAATACAACATACAAAATTCATCATTTTCCTAAAAAACAAAACAACTAAAACTACTAATTTGTGCAACACACACTGCACTTTATTGCGGTCTGCACATATTGTACAGACCGCACAATCTGCAAGACAAATTATTTTTCACCTGTGTCACAGCAGAGTTTAAACTTTGCCTCTTTGTTACAGAAAGAAACCGACCAGCACTAGCAGAAAGAGCCAACACACCAATATGCAACTGTGACCAACTAGAGGAGACCACACATTCAGAAGCTTCTGTGTCATATCTAATACAGTTTTCTGCTTACACACAGGAGTCCCAGACCCCTAAGAGCCAGCTGCAAATGAGTCTAAATCAATAATTTTCTAGCACAAGCTAAGTCAAGCCACATTATTTTGCAGCCGTTGCTGCCTAAGAGCATTACACAGAGCTGGTTACAGTGGATTGTCTGACACAAAGTGGAAAGTCACTGTGACTTAGTTCTATGCCCCAACCCCATCGACCAGACTATGCTGTGCTTATTTTCTTGAATGACTGCTGAGTTTGCTCTGAATTGGTAAAAATAAAAGCTATGAGTTTAGTTTAATCGTTAGTGATATAACATCATTCCTACAAATCAGGAAAAAGCTCTGACACGAGACACTGCAGATTCACTGCATTTTCATGTTGGGTTATATATATAGTGACGTTTCAATATTGGTAAAGAGAATGTGGGAGAATCAGCAAAACTGATTCTTCCATTTCTTTGTCTTCCCAATGGTTAAATTCTCATGCAGCTTGTTAAGAGAAAAAATGAAAAATAAAAATATACCTGTTCTCAGGTTTTCGTGCATTAAAAAGGCACCCTGCAGTGATTATGCAAGTAATCGTATCTTTTACTAGATAATAGGGCAGTACCTGTAACTGAGTGGGAATGCAGAGGAACTGCCAGAGCTTCTCCAGGTACATTAAGGACTAAGCCTGTAAAGCTCAGGGAAGATCTATAGAGATCAGACACCTGAAGCATCAAAAGCAAGGTGAAACAGGCACAGTCAGTTACTTACACCAATTGTGTCACCTTTAAAGGGTAAGGAGAGGAGTTGGTGCCGAAGACTACACTGCACAATCAGCAGCTGCTCTACAAAGGTGTGCTTTTCTGAGCCCATTACTGTGATAACTCAGAAACTTCAAAACCTGTTGAATCAGCCATCAACTGTCAAATCAAGTGACAATTAGCCATTTCCTATTCTTTAAAGTAGCACAAACCCTATAAAAATTCTCTTACACATGATTTTTTTTTTTTGCTTGATACGCTTTATATACCAAGAGAAAAAGTTAAGCTAAGAAACTGAAAAGGTGCGTAAAGTAGAAAGAAAAAAAAAAGAAAATAGAATTCAATCTTCTTTCTTAAATTGGTTTTAAGAAAAATGTTTCTCAACTTTTTTCTTTTGAAAATAATAAAATTAATGAAGACATGGGACAAGTTGGAGAACAGATCAGAGCTTTACAGCTGAAATGACATTTTCATAAGCACTATTCCATAGCAGGAGAGCTAACATTTATAAACCTCACATACACTTGGAAATGGGGTATCTGCAGTGGGATAACAGTGAAAACAGTACAGTGACAGAGAACCACTGTATGACTTACATCCCTCCACCAATACATGCAGGAAAGGGAAAATTCTGTCATTCTAGTTTTGTTTTAGACAGCTAAAAGCACATCCCTAAAGTTTTGTTAAAACCCCTAGTAGACTTCAAGACCAACAGTTTAAGCATCTACTGAGCTTTCCAGCAATTTAAGTATCTCTGATGTTTAACAGACATTGTACAGAGGATGCCCTTTTCCCTTTTCTCCAAAACATGTGCACTGTGGCATTTCCTAATTTAACAAATACTCAGTTCTTGGCCTAAATAAACACAAGCATAATAATTAAGCACTCACAATTTAACTCATATTAACAACAGACAAAGGTAGCATCTTGAGAATAAAAAATAAACCATCAAAATTAAATTTGCACATACAGATAAGACAATGAAGACACAGTTTGGAATTTGAAAGCAAAGCAAATATGGTAATGAAAATATCAGAGTCATTTTGGCATAAAACAGAGACAATAGCAGGAAGGAAAATGAGGAAGATAGCAGAAAGGACACAAAGTATTGGAAGACACTGGTAAAGGGGCTGATGCTGTTCAGGAACTGGAGTCAGTGTGATAAGCTTCTTCACTGTTTATACCACTACTTATACCAACCAGACAGCTTTTTGGTATGGAAAAGTCCACCAGATACAAAGACTCCAGAACTGAAAAGAATGTGTGACCTCTCCATTACACTGCTTACTACCTCTATTTGTGTCCAATCAAGTAATACATTATCTCTAAGCTGGCTGTAATACACAGAATGGAAGTAACATCACATACATAGAAAACTGTCTTAATTATACAAGTAAGAACACAAAAGCTTCCTTTACAAGATCTTACTACGTTGAAACAGTGAGTGGTTAATATTACACATTTACAATAGAATTAATCAATTTTGTAGTGTATTTGAAGTCTTAGTAGATGCGCGTAAAAGAAGAAGTATTCAGTTCAGTGCAGTTAGAGCCTGCTTGCTCTGTCAAGATTATCAGAATTCCCTTTACCTTGGATACTTTTTGGTTTGCTGGCGTTATTGAAGTCACAGACCTTCTCCCACTTATCTCTCACTGACTCAGGAGTCATTGGCTGATCTTTTCCTCTGACAATAGCACCCAAAGATCTCTCCCAGCGCACTAATTAGAAGAATAGTAAAGGGAGACACTGATAAGAGAGTTAAAGCTGGTTGTCATGGTACAAAGCAAAAAGCCATTTATTTCTTCAAAGTACTCTTCCTCTACACCACTACTTTCAAGACAGGACACTTCAGTCTAACTTTACAGTATAACTTAAACCTGGAATAAAACTACTCACTGGTTTTCATTCATATTTAGAAATGCAATAGCAGTGATCTTACATTACATTAAAGCCAACAATGGGCTGCCTGTTTGAAATATAACATCAGTTTTAGAATACTGTCTAGTGAAACATAGCTACTGTGCATCTACACTCTTTTCTGACATGATTTTTTTAAATGATTGGCTAGTTAGGAATTTTCTGAAAACTGTATAGAAAATGCAAAAGTCATCTGCTATATGTGAAAAATGTTAATACCAATAGCCAGTAACAGTCCCTGCAGCCATATTTTAATACTGCAATTTGAGATAAATTGTTAATGGCTAATGCAAAATCATTTCTGGGAAGACACAGATTCATTGGATTACGATTAACCGAGAGTTATATGTTATTTAGGTAGATTTCTAATTATTACTAATCAGCTCAAAGTATTTCAGAACACTTTCTTAAATTACCCGTTTCTCCCATGTATCGTGTAACTTCTAACTTCTACTTTAAATAAACAATTCCCTCAGAATGCTAATAAAAAATAAAATTGTCTAAACCAGAGACTTACTGCAAAAGTTTGTACGTTTGTTGCCAAATCAAAACTTTTTATTGCAATCTTGCAACAGAAAGTACTTACATTTCCCAATCCATCCTGCTCCCACCTGCAAGAAGAAAAAATAACAATAATAATAAAAACATCATCAGCTTATTAAATCACTACACAAACTTTCCATAACATAGGGAAACAGAACTATTCCTCAGAACAAAAACATAATAAAAATTTCTGAACTACCATTAATTGCATCTAACAGTTTAAACAATGGAATGTAAGCAACATAAAGTTTAAAGAATAACAGTTTCCCTTCAATTTAAGAGCCATCAGTTTGATGACAGTACTTACAATGCAACCCACAACTAATTCATCCTTCCTGCCAATTCACTTGTATGTTTGAATGATTCATAAAAATACAAACTCTGTTTTGAAGTGACTGCTTTACAGTCTTTTTAAACATACAAGGTTACAATAAGAATTTTAGCAAGCAATCAGTAATAATGTGGGCACTCTCCAGAATTTGACAAGGTTGCTTTTGACATACATATCATAAACAGCACAACTTGTTGTTCTGTGTTTAGCATGTCTCATCTTACTTGACAATTCAGTTTCAGCAAAGAGGTTATGACTGCACAAGCAAAAGACTGACTTTCAGCCAGCAAGGTGGTAGAAGGGAGGAGTCAAAAAAGCAAAAAGAAAAGAGAAAAATTACCTCAAAGAGACTGCCATTCTCCATACAGCTCTCATGGCAAAGCCAAAGAACTAAGGGAGCAACATACTCTGGTTTGAATGCATCAATGAGATCTAGAACAAATTGAAGAAAAGGAAATCATAAAACAGAAATACTGTATGACTACACCACATTGTCCTTACTTAACACCTTCTGATGATGAATGGCAGAGACAAAGAAAGTTTAATCAAGAGTATTCTGCCATAAGAGGAGAGGATGAACAAAACTGGAAGATTCGCTGTAAAATCATTCAACACAAACAACAGAGTGTATGCCTCCACACCAAACCATGGTGGTTCTGAACTACCTAAAAGCTAGGAGCACTAACCCCCAGACTGCAAGGCCAGAAACCTTCCTAAATTTCCAGTTGACTAGCAATCTGAAAGAAGAACAAGTCACCCAGACATAAACCTGACAGAAATGTACCTGAGCAATTTCCCTTTCTTATTCAATTTCTTACTGATTTATAACTTACAGATAATGAGAACACTTGCAGCTGCTATTTGAGAAACATTCCATCTCAAAATGCCAAAATCACCCAAAGAGATATTGGGTATTACCAATCATATTAATTTTACATATCAACAGATTATTTATTTTTTTTTTTAATTTATATGGTCACCTGGCACAAAAGAAAACAATCTTAAAGTGGAGAAATTACCAAGGACCAAAACTGGCTGTCCAGATAGCTCTAACCACATTCTACCCACTTTCTGAAAATGAGGAGTTGGAAATGTCTGGCATTACCTACACTTCTTTAACAACACGATGAAGTAATACAAGTTCAGTTTTATAAGTTCCACACGGGTAACAGGAAACACAACTGCATTTAATATGGAAGTTTCTAAATATGTCTTAGAAGCTGTAGTTTTTGCTGATGTATGGTACACTACAACACAAAACCACAAAAGTTAGAACTAGAGTGCCATCACTAATGTTATTGGTCCACTATTAAATAAATTAAGAAACAGCTGATAGTTTGTTGAGATTTAAAAAACAAAACAAAACTACATTTACAGTCCCAGGATTAACAAAATTGAATGGACCAAATTAAACATTGACAACTGTTGTTACACTACAGTACAGCTGCTTGCAGACATCTAAGGGTAGCTAACAAGAAAGTATTAAGATTACAAGCTTAATTTTACAGGACATGTGAAAATATTTTAAAGGGAAACAGCCAGGTATGGAATTAATGATCACAGCTTTAGGTATCTTACAGGGAGACCTAATGACCTCACTCTACTTAAAATGACTGAGAAAGAAGATTAGGAGGTGGATTTATTACTCCGTGTAAAAATTTTCATGAGATTTATCTGCTGAACACTTCTTTAAGCTTCAGGAGCTCACGGCCACAAACTTAACAATTCGACACCTCTTTAAGTGCCATTTGGAGCCTATAGAGACATCAGATTTTCTGATCACTTGCACTACTTAGATCTAAGGCAGGATACTTTGCACAGAACTTAACCAGTGAAATAAAATCATGTATTCAATATATGCAAAATACATGCAACATACAATACAATATACACACACGTACAAACTCTTTGTTATCTTATGTTTGAAATATTTATTTTGCTGGCTATGAACTGTCCACAACGATGTAAAAGAACCAGGGGGGTGAAATAAGCTGACAAGATGACATTCTGGGAACAATTTCTTTACAAAGAGGTTCTTTTTCATCAAATTCCTTTTGCTTCTCCAGTCATTTCCAAAGTACATAAACAGTCTGTTCATACTAAATTTATACATTGCACACAGCTGTCTCCCACAGCTTGCTCTATTAGTGACTTCTAAAGTGCAGTGTTTTGTTAAGACCTGTCCAAGCATTCAAAGTTGTGCAATACAGAAAAATGTATTAGGCAACTTAGTTATTATCACTAATGCTGATCAAGAAACAAAGGGGTATGCATGTGATATGTGTTGCAAAAAATGGTATCTGTAAATCTCAGAACTGGAAGTGCACATAGCATAGGCACACGTGTGACCCTACAACTAATAAAATAAACAAGCGTTTCCACTATTTAAGAAAGTCTTGGAAGGGAATGTAACTAAAGCCATGAAAGATGGGATTGTTTTTGTGAATTATAAAGTTACTTCATATCTTGGTGCAGAAAACAAGGACTCCTTACAACAAAGTAGGCTGATTGTTCAAAGACAAGAAGAACAAAAATTAGCAATTTCTAAAGTGCAAGGGATTGGCTTTTTTAGTAAGAATGTTAGTTGTGCTTCAATCCACTGTCTAAATGTATGTCTAAAAACATACACCTCAAATAATTCACCTTGTGGCATGACAGTCTGGGTCAATCTGGATCCAGCAGTGGGTGCAATGGTGTTGCAGTGGATGTTATACTTTCGGCCTTCAATTGCAATCGTGTTTGACAGACCCAAAAGGCCAAGTTTTGCAGCACTGTAGTTGGCCTGACCAAAGTTTCCATATATTCCAGCAGCTGAAGAAGTCATAATTATTCTTAGGGGAAGAGAAAAAGAGTAAGTTATTTCATGTTATTTAATTATTGACAGCAAAATGAAAGTGTGGAAATAAGAATCAAAACAATTTTTTTTTTTGCCAAAAACCGATGCCTTTTTAATGTTTGACTGATGGATAATATTGGACAAATCTTGAGTTGTCAAAGCAGCAAAACAACCAATAAAGTCATGAACCTTTCTGAGTAATACTGTGAAACTAGAATATACTCCCTCTTACAATAAATTATGATGTAGAAAGAGGTATTTTCATCATACAGTTCTAGCTGTATTTCAAATTATGATATCAATAACAATTGGCTTTAGTGGTCAGGACAAATTATTTCATTGAAAATGCCTTCACTTTAACATACTTGGTAACACATGAAGAAACATTATTACAGAATTCACAGAAAATTTCAAAGAATCCTGTTGTCTATTAACTACCTAAAAGAGGAAGATGACAAGGTCTTGTATTGTGCTGTCCCTTAACATTACTGTAGAGATGACCAAACTGCTCACTAGACACATCTAAAACACCTGCAGTTTATGCAAGGATTGCCCTACTAGTAGTGGCTCTTATTTTATTATGTTGGCCCATGAGGTCAGAGTTGGATGTTGGTGACAAAGAAGTAGGGGCTGGAACTTCCCACTGATATTCCATTACATGCTGTTGCCATGCAACAGATGGCAGCAGAGGGGCACTCTGACACAACGGCATCTGACATGGAAGTGTGTACAAAGCAAAAGTGTGTCACTGAATTCCTCCCTGTGGAAAAAAATGGCACCCACTGACATTCACTGATGCTCTCTGAATGTTTATGCACACCAGAGGTGGCTGTCAGTAAAGTGAAGTGGTGAGTGGTGCTTTTCAGCAGTGGTGACAGCAGGTCTTCTGCTGGTGCAGGTTTTTCTGAGCACTGCATGCAGACTTGTTCATTGCTGGCAAAAATACTCAGCTAACAGTGGTGATTACATTGAAAAATAATGTTTTGTAGCTAAGAATATGCCCTATCGAGTTGTGTTACTGCGCTCCTTGTTTCTGTTGTCACTTCCACAGAAATAAATAGGAGGCCTTACTTTCAGAGCAACCTACATAGCTGTTTCGAGGCAAGATAGTTTTTTCAGAAAATACGTCTTCTCAAAAAACAGAATGCAGAAAGTGTCTTCATCCTCACCATCAAAAGAAGGCTTATCAGAATCAGTTCTACATTACTGTAAACATGCCACATATCTGAGATCAAGCCATTTGCCTCACTGGCAACAACCCATTGTTTTTAATCTAAACAGAGATTACAAATACTAACTTTACAAGTATCAGCTCAGTATTATCAAGATGAAAAAAATCTATACAAAATAGGCATTTTGAAAATGGCACAAGAAAGGCTAAGACTGGCTAAGTGGCAGGGGAGGTCAAGGGCAGCAAGTGGACAGTTGGACTGGATGATCTTACATGATTCTAAGAAAGCTTCTTTATTTATATGAACAGCAAAAGGAAGATTTTTAGGAACGAGAAAAGGGAAAACGCAGGGCTACTACTGAATGAAGTTGGTGCTCTAGTAACTGAGCACACTGAGAAGGTGAAGTTACTGAATGTCTTCTCTGCTTCAGCCTTTACTGCTGAGAATCCCAGACCCTGGAAAAGAGAGAGTCTGGAAAAAGGGAGAAGTCCCCTCCGTCTAAAAGAACCTGGTCAGAGATTGTCTTGGCAAATTTGAGGCACACAAATCCATGGGCTCCAACAGGCGCACCTGTAAGTGCTGACAGAGCTGGCAGAAGTGATTTCCAAGACACCCTCTGTCATTGAAAAATCACAGAGAATGGGAAAAGTGACTGAAGACTGGAGGAAAGCCAATGCCACTCCAGCCTTTAGAAAGAACAAGAAGGAGGAAGTAGGAAACTACAGGGCAGTCAGCCCTAACTTCATCCTTGGGAAGCTGAATGTCATCTCCAAGCAAGTTGAAGTAGAAGGACCTCCCAGAATTGCAGTAACAAGCAACTAATACATATTTCCAATGAGTCCTAATGAATTGAAACATTTGTACAACCCTACAGCTCTAGTCTGGGATATCTTTACCTATGCAGATAGAAACTGTAAACATAGCAGTGAAGGGAGCAACTGAGAGAGACTTTGTTTCATCCCATTGACAGTGAAAGAAAAGGGTGCAAAAAATCCTTCACTTTCAAGGCATGCATCAGTCTGTGACTTCCTAGTGAAAAAAAATATATATGACACATAAAATCTTACCTGCCATATTTCTGATTTTTCATGTGATTCCATGCAGCTCGAGTGACCAGGAACGATCCCCTCAAATGAATTCTATGAATAATATCTAGGAACAAATCAATGACCATGTAATAAACCTGTAATTTCATCTGCATATTTGAAATACATAATTTGTTTTTTCCTTCATGACAAAACGGCACTCTCTTCTCAAATGGTGTGTAGTATAATCTGAGCATATGCTGACCATGCTGTCCTCCTCTTGTATGGGAACATTGAACAATATGCCCTTGAACAAGCTCTACAGAAGCTAGGACATTTTTGAAGAGCTCTGCTCAATGTTTTATCACTACCTACCACCTCACTGAAGGTTTCTTCTGACCTTCTGTCCTTTGGAACTTCATTTTCTTCCTTTTGTCATTAGTTGTGGATGTTCTAAGCCTGTTTAGCGTTCAGTCACAGCTGGCACTAGGAATGTATTCCAGTCACAAAAACTATTGTTGTTGTTTTTGTTTGTTTGTTTTGTTTTTTTACACATCTCTTTTTCATTTTCACTCAGAAAATAGGAGTGGCAGCTAGAGCCCTTCCTCCCTTTTCAAAATTCATCCATCTACCATGCCTTCCAGATCAGGTTTACAAGCTAAACACAGGGCAGTTGAACACAAGTAGCTTACCACTAAACTTTCAGGGCAAACATAACTGTTTGATCTGGCACAGACAGACTTTCCCCTCCTCTCTTCCTCCCTGTCTAAGTGGGGGAGATGTACCTTCTGTCTTCAACACATAAAGTACATCTCAAAGCTTATCAACTCACCCCAGTCTTCATCACTTATCCGAACAAATGAACGATCTCTTAGAATTCTAGAAAACATCATTAAGAGAACAAAAATGAAAAATGAAACAGTGTTTATTCAGAAGTGACATGCCACAGATGAACAGACAATAACTTCAGGTTCACTTACCCAGCATTGTTTATAACAATATCTGCAAAAAAAGAAAATTTAACTAAATGAGTGCACTGACAAAATATAACCTTACTTTCATCATTTTCCAATTAAAAAAAAAAACAAACAAAACAAGCAAAAAAAAAACACACCAAGCAACCACATATAGAAAAGTTAAAAACTGCACAAGCCATGTTCTATTCCACAGCACCCTCTTCTAGTTAAGAAAATAATTGAGAAAAGACAAAATATTTGAGTACTGGCAAATCTCAGCATAACAACAAAACAGAGCTTTAGAGAGGAAAAGCTGACAAGTGCTGGCTAACTGGGAATACATTTCCTACAGGATGCAGTCATCCTGCTCAGTTTTACAGCTTACTTTATATTCCACAGTGCTCCAGATATCAGTTTGTACTACCATCTTTGTCACAGTAATCTCAAATGAAAGCTAGAAGCACCACAGCGTTGCAGAGCCACTTCAACAACTTGGATCAAAACCGACTTTTGATCAAGTATTTAATTTCGCTCTTCTTTCTTTTTGATCATATATAAATTTTAGCCATGTAAGAATGGGCTAAAATAACATAAACATCACGAGTAAGCAGTGGCAATCACATGCAAAACAGGATTTTTACTTGCTAGACAAAATACTTCAATAGTTTTTTTTTTTTAATTTCACTTGGAGCATTTGGATCTTCACATAGGCAAAGAAGCTTCCAGAAAATAACAGAGCCTCTCTGATTCTTCAGCTCAGCTATTTATTCAGTGTTATGCAGCTAGCTATAATAATTGACAGGAGGTGTACTTTGAGACAGAAACTATTAACCATTACTTAAGTACAAAAATTTGGCAGGGCAGGAAAATGGGAATCCTATACTGAGCCTTAGAATTCTGCTAAAAAGTATCAAAAACTGAGAAAAGATATCCATTTAGATTTAGAAAGCAGCAAGTCTTAACAGTCTAAGAAGATCAAGAGCTCTCTTCTAGTGTCAAGCTGTACTTCATACACTTGTTAACTGCAGTGTTTATAATGGTTCTGTACTCACAAACAAGTTAAGACAAGAATTATGCAACTGTACCTATCCTCCCAAAAGCCTCAAGTGCTGACTTCACAAGCTTTTCACCATCTTCCACTGAATCTGTAAGAAAAAAGTAAATTCCAGTAAGTGAGCTAGATGCATTGCACTTCCAGAATATTAATTCCACATATCTCAGAAGATGAATTGCATAAAACCCCAATATAAAATAAATCTCGTCATCGCTTGCACGTGGCCTAAAGCATACTGTGCTCAGTAAGTCTTAGTGATGCAATCTTTGGCACTGCAAGATAAACAAGCCAGACAAGTAAGAACTGTCCATACCATATTTTGCCTCTGACAACTGCAGGTAGATAGGTTTTCAGTGATCCAATGTTGAGACAGCACATCAGAAAAAAAGGTATTGCTAAAAGAATATTAACTAGAAAACTGTTTATGCATTTGCTTTTAACACCTTGGATGCCTTGCTCCAGCTTACAGTCCATCCATTTCATTCATATGGTATTGGCAAGCTTAAAGCAGTCTTTTATTAAGCAGTGTGAACCTTCCTTTTAAGATATCTACTGTGCCTACTGACAGACCATTGAGCTAGTCTGGAAGAACAACATACCATAATTGGGTACTGCTTTCCCGCCATTTGCTCTGATTTCACTGACAACCTTGTCAGCAGCTGAGGAGCTCTTGCCATATCCCTTGAAGTCACCTCCAAGATCATTCACTGTGTAAAAAGGAAATATTGATTTTTGATTGTTAATACTCAAAATTTCTGTTCTCTGCTTATCTCACTTACACAGTTGAAGTTCTAAGCAATGTGAATAAAATCTGCTGCTCTGGATCCTACAGAGAATTTCAGATTATTAGAGAAGAAGAGTAAGTGACATTACTGGCTCACAGGGGAAAACAAACAAACAAAAAGTAGTATAATATACACAGTCTTTTCTTTTTAAAATAACACATGAAACAACTTTTCTTTTTCTTTCCACCAAACACACTGCTTACTTGCTTTGTCCAGGCCACCTCTCTGTGTTGCTGTATTTCAAAAACAAGGACTGGGATAGTGCACCAATTACATGCAGTTAATTTGGGTCTGTCGTCAAACTGCCACAGCTACTGGATGAACTGTAAACAGGACTGGGAAGACTGTGTGCCTGTTTAACACAGTAGGTGAAGCGTTACTAGCAATCTTCATTATAGAACAGGTGAAGGAGTCTGAACAAAAGGAGAACAACCTGCCCCAGAACTTCAGATCCTGGTTCTGCAGGGACACGAGGGCCATCTGAAACATCTAGCTGCTCTGTACAAAAGGGTGAGGGTGTATATCAGTAATGGTAGCTGTGCTGTAACAGTTTGCTGCATCTGCGTGTCCCAGAGCTTCACAGAATTCATGCACACTATATTTGGTCAAAAAACTTTAAAAAAAAAAAAATCACTCTTGCAACAGGTCTGAGAAGAAATTGTAAGACAAACAGAACTGACTACAGATTAATATGCAACATCAGTTTTTGATTGTGGTGAACTTCAGCTCTGTGCCCTCCACTTTTGCAAAGCTCTCAAGCAGCCAGCTATAGTGAAATTTGCTTTTTGCTGGTCTTTATGCTCAACAGCAACTGTAAACCTTCACTGTTCCTCTTTTCCCTCCTTTTCATATTCTGCATTTGAAGAGGAATGTACGTTGCAGGGCATGTAATAAAATCATTCTCCATTTCTCAAACCAAAAAGGCCTCATCTAGAATCCTGTATTAAATTCTTTGTGCAACACTTCAGAGAGAGATGGAAACACTGGAGAAAACCCAAGTGTGTGAAAAAGAATGCCGAATCCTAGAAGAAATGAGTCACACAAAGGGTCAAAGAAAGAAAAATGCACAGCTTGAAGCAGGAAGAATGAATACAGAATGTGCTGATATGCTCGAGAATGTTACAAAACTGATGAAAAAGAGGAAGGACACAATATCTCCAAACTAAATAGATCATTATCTGATATTTGGAACTTGCAGCCAGCAGACCTCAGCTGAGGGAGGGAAGATTTAGGTTGGATGTTAGGGGGAAGTTCTTTACAGAGAGAGTGGTGAGGTGCTGGAACAGCTGTCCAGAGAGGTAGTGGATGCCCCGTCCATCCCTGGAGGTGTTCAAGGCCAGGTTGGACGGGGCCCTGGGCAGCCTGGGCTGGTAAGAAACGTGAAGTTTGGTGGCCATGCCTGTGGCGATGAGTTGGAGCTTCATGACCCTTGAGGTCCCTCCCAGCCCAAGTCATTCTATGACTCTGGTTCTGTGAGGCACTGAGGAAGTCACCTTTAAGTGTAGCATTAGAATAGGCAAGGTAGGCAGACCATTTAGTCCTCAACTTCAGAGGTCTTTAATTTGACATTACAGAAAAATCAGTGAGGATCAGAAGCGGGAATTCTACCACGTCTTGTGTAAGAAGAGTGGGTAATTTTGTGCTAAATGTTTATACACAGGTGTTCTGTTAGTCTCTGAAAGGCACTGCAACTCTCCTTCACTTCAAAAATAAATTTCTGAGAACATCTTAATTAATCACTTTGGGAAATTTGCCAAGTCAGGGAAGTACCTGGGGCTGAGTGCGGGCAATAACACAAGTGAAGCCATAATGAGTACACAAGGAAGAAGAGAGCTATCCTGGGCTTTGGAAATGATAAAATAACTCTGAAAGCGTAACACAGGAAATAAAACAACACATAAACAACTTTATCTAGACTCAAGCTTAGCATCTTGTAATTTTCAATTTAAAAAATCCATTTCAAAACCCAGACACCGCAGAAGTTGTGACAGAGTATGGTTATATCCTGAACTTCAGAGAGTTCCTCTACTGGTACACTATTAGCAGAAGCAGATCTGTACAGTGAAGTAGTCGGTGCTGAACACCTGACATCCCAAGTACACCCTTTTGACAAAACAAACCATTTAACAACAACTATCTGTAAGTCGGAGCTATAACTCAAATATTCATTTGGAAGAACTTGCACACTGCTAAATTTCATCTTCCGTTTTGGTTTCCAAAGGAACACCATTCCTCCACTTCAATACCATCCCACAGTGCAAATGAAACAGACATGGTAAAAAAAGATGCATGTAATCAAACTAAAACAGCAACACAGAAAAGCATGCAAACTGCAGATACACTGAAAGGAAGAAATAGCAGGATCTGGACATAATTCAGCATGTGAGACAAAAAGCGTTCCCCTCTTCATGCTTATAAGTCTTTCTGATAGGGACCATGAAAAATACCAAGCATGACAAAAAATTGACAGCAAGCAACCTTAACAGTGAAGGAAAATGGAGGATTCCACTTGGTCACACTTGTCAGTCAAACCTGGCAGCAATTCACACAACAGAAGATTACACACAGATTGAAACTGGACAGAAAAAGCTCCCAAGCTGAGACCCCACTACTCCTCTGGAGCATTTGCCCACTGTTTTTGCATACCTTCTTTTCTGTAATTAAAAAAAAAAAAAAATGTTTTCAAGAGAAAAGGCATAGGTCTCAGTCTCATACCTGCTTTTTTTTAAATTAGATAAATTCAGAAGCTTACAGAAGTAATTTCTCAACTCTTTGGAGTCAGAATCATAAGAGAAAAAGAATAAGAAAAATAAATATAGGCATGATAATAAAAGAGCACTCCTCTACAAGTTGAAGTGAGGTTCGATTTACAGAAAGGACCAAGAGCCTTCCTTTACAATTAATTCATATCATACTGATTTAGCTATTGTGCAATAAGGCCAGGAGCTAAAGCAGTATTAGCTGTTGTTGGGTAATATAATACACTCTCTTTCAGATCTTTCTGGAAAGTCTAGAACATTACTAACTGTACACAACCAACATTACTAAACATTGTGACTATTTGGGACCTAATTCATGTTAAAGGAGAACTTGTGACAAAGTATTCAAGTTTCCAATAAATAAGGTCAAAAGTGTTTTAAAAAATTTAATCATGACAATGAGTATAGCCAATTTTTATGAAAGTATCTAGACTGAGATTGGAATGTTCATTTGAAAGCTGCAAAAATCATCCAGCAAATTCTTGCCCACATTCAACAAGCTGTTCAAGTATTTAATCTTGACCTCATCAACAATATCTGTAGAAATTCACTCACAGGCAGTGATATGGCAGAGGCCAACTGCCCAAGACCGTAACAGCCTTTAGAAGTAGCTTCTGACATGACATTTGGCAGAGCTAAAGAAGGCAGAACGCTGTAAGCACAAAACCCTTTACAGGGAGGTGTTTGTTACTGTTATTTTATTAATGGCTCCTTTGTAATGCTCTGCAGAAGGAAACAACATAGCCACTTCCAGCATATATGTTACTTTCTGGGGCTACCAGTACTGCACTACATTCTGATGTATTTACTCTCCTAGGAGAAGGTAGCAGAAGACACACAGGCACATTTCTAAGTGGTCATATTAAAAGTTTCAGAACCATGCTCACCTGAGATAATATTCTCCTTGGCTACAGGGTAGCATGAAGACTAGTATATATAGGATGAAATTCAAGCCAGGATGATTATCTGATTCAGATTGGCTCTCCAGCAAAGATAAGCCCTTGGACAAATTTAGGCAACTTGTTCCATTAAAAATAATAACCCTTAGAATCTAAACAGCAAGAGATAAGACAAAAAACTACTCTATAAGAAAGGCTACTGTCACAAAGGGCATGGACAGCTGAATGCCAGCTGTGGCAAAAGGTAAAGGTTAGCGTCTTGATCAAGTTACGGTAGAACTTACCAACCACTGAAGCTCCTCTTTCGGCAAAAGCAAGAGCGTAAGCTCTGCCCAAACCTGGTTTAAGAAAGCAGAAGTTAAAAAAGTGTCAGTTTGTCTCCTGAAGCATAATTCTAAAAAATCTAAACAAAATTACAACGCATGGAGAAAAAATGCACCAGATCAAGACAAAAATTCTGCAAGTTTTAAGTAAAGTTTTATCTCCCATTAGAACCGAACTTTCACATAATTTCAAATCATAAAAGTTAATTAGCAGATAAACTCTTGATAGACAAGAAGGAAAAAAAATTGCCCATGATTACTCTTTGTTACTGCACTCAGCATAACCACGAGGGAACGCTGCCTGCTGTGATAGAAACATACACTGGTAAGGCACAAAGTTTAATGACTTGACACAACCTCACAGGAGGGGATGTTTTGAGTTAATTAATTACATTGTAAGAGAATTCCAGAATTATAGTTAGCCTTTAAGATCCAAAGAACTTTACAAACCAAACTGTGACTGAAGATGTACTGACAAAACCTCTCTAGGTATCTGGGTACAAAGCAATCTCTCAGTACCACAGCTAGCTAGGTACACAAAGCTCACCTAGCCTAACAATAGAACATAATTTTTGCCTCACATGCAAAAGCAAGCCTATTGTACTTTCACTCTGATTTCATGCTAAGTGGGCTAAACATTAGTTATTTGTAGTGACAGATGATTCACTTACACGGACTTTATACCCCTCTCAGTCAAAAGTTATTGAAATTCATAATGCAGACTCCATTTTCATGCAAAAAAAAAAAAAAAAAAGCAATAATCAGAAGATCATAAAACAAAGAGAAATACGTGCCAGTGCACTCAATTGGCAAGAGCAAAGCATTTAAAAACAAAAAATAATCTCAAAATAAAATTAATTGGTTTTAACTGCAGAAACAAATGACAGTGCTGCACAATAGGCAAGCACAAGGACTTGCCCAGAATGAAAGCAAACTGAAGTATCTTAGATGCCTGTGTGTGTGAATACAGGTCCCACTTCGAAACAAACTACTGGTGCAGATGTTTTAGATAAATTTTCGGCTCTCAACCGTTCATTGCCATTCAAAACAACCAATGTCAACAAACAAGGCAGTTAGCAGACTATCATAGACTCATAGAATATTCTGATTTCTAAAAGGCCACCTACTCCAACTCCCCTGCAATGAACAGGGACACCTACAGCTACCATACAGTGCTCAGAGATTTTCCATGTCAGGTCCAGCCTGACCTTCAGTGTCTCAAGGGATGAGACATCCACCACGTCTCTGAGCAATATGTAACTACAATGCTCTAAACTAGACAGAAACAAACCAAGAACTAACTTGACATTTAACAGGGTTTCCATTTACCTTTGCTTGGATTTAATCATCTACTTATCAACAACTCTTGTGAAATAAACATCCAAGGACAGTTTTTTTTTTTCTGTTTACAAACCATTTACAAGCAGCTGAAGTACAAAGGTCATTGTACCCATACTTACAACAAGCAATTGTTGCTCCACACGCTGCTTTCTAGAAGTTTTGCTACTGAGAAAGGTGTTTATTTGTTTTGTTTTTCTGTCAGCTAAGAGCTTAACCTCTACTTCAGAGACTTTTGTACACCAATCTGGTAAAAGCTGAAAGACACCACACAAAAACATGGCCTCCCTCAGTTTTTGTCAGGGTCAGCCCCTATGAGCAACACAAATCAATCACTTACTGCTTTTCAGCTGATTTCTCATTCATGGTCCAAAAGATGTCAGATCACCCATGCCCCCAGAATAATCCCATTAAAAACAAACAAACAAAAAATGGGAAAATTTCACTGTACATAGACAATCTTCTCAGAGGATAATGGAAAACAAAGTATAACTACAGATTTTGTCACTAACTCCTCAAAACTCACGAGGTTCAATGAGAAGTGTTGGTCCTGCACCTGAGGAGGAATAACTGCAGTACAGGTAAGCCCTAGGTAGACAATGTGGTCAACTGACCACAAGCCAGCAGCGTGCCCTTGTGGCCAAGAAGGCCACAGGTATCCTGAAGTGCATTAAAAGAAAATGGCCAGCATGTTAAAGGGAGGTGATCCTCCCCCACTGCTCTGCCCTGGTGAGACCACATCTGGAGTACTGAGTCAAGCTCAGGGCTTCCTAGATGAAAAAAAAGACATAGATGTTCCAGAGAGTCCAGAGAATATGATGAAGGGTCTGGAGAGTTTCTTGTGAGGAAAGGCTGAGGGGGCTGTATAGCCTAGAGTACACTCAGAGCGTATCCTATCAATGCTCACAAATATCTAAGGTGCAGAAGCACAGCTTTTCAATAGGACAAGGAGGAATGGATTTAAGCTGAGACAGGAGTGATTTAGGTTAGGTATTAGGAGGAAGCTTTTCACTCAGAGGGTGGTGAGGCACTGGCACAGGTTGCCCAAGGAGGCTGTGGATGCCCCATCCCTGCAGGCATTCAAGGCCAGGCTGGATGTGGCTCTGGGCAGCCTGGGCTGCTGGTTGGCGACCTGCAGACAGCAGGGGGTTGGAACTGGATGAGCACTGCGCTCCTTTGCAACCCAGGCCATTCTGATTCTGTGAAGCCAAGCTCTTTCCAGTGGTGTGCAACCACGAGGAGCAGTGGGCACACAGATAGACCTGCACATGAAGAAGAACCCCCTTAAGTGTGACAAAGCACCGGAACAAGCTCCCAGAGAAGCTGTGCTGTGGCTTTCTGTACAGACACTCAGGGCCCGTCCGGACGCCTTCCTGGGCAACCCTGCAAGGATCCTGCTCTCTTTTGGCAGCAGGAGTCACGGCGGTCACCTCTACGCAGCCTTGGCCGCGCCGCGCCTCCCCCGCACCAGAATCCAGCGGGAGCACCCGCGCCTCCACCGCCTGCAGGTCACCGGCCAGGCCTCGGGCTGCTCCACGGCACGGCACGACATAACGTCGCTCACCTCCTCCGGCGCCGGTCACCAGCACCACCCGCCCGTCAAACCGCAGCCCCGCCGCCATCGTTGTCCGCTCGGCTCGCGACCCCGTACGCAGAACGCGGTGCCCAGAACGGCCCGGCGAACAGCGACTGGGCCGGCTCCGCGCAGGCGCATCTACCCGCCCCCGAGCGCTACGGCGGGGCGGGGCGGGGTGGCCGTGTGGGAGGTGCAGCTCCGCCCGCTGTGGCTGCGGGGCGGCTTGAGGAATGCCGGGGCTGAGCCCGAGGGGCTCGTCTGGAACGCGGGAAATAAATGAAAAGCAAACAGACAAACAAAACACAAAAACCCCCCAAAAAAGTTGAATTCGTCGGTTGAGATAAAACTCTTTATTAAGACAGAGGAAAGAAAAATATTGTGGCTATATATATATAAATATATAACAGGTGATGCAGAAGTAATTGCTTGCCACCCCCCAACTGATACCCAGGTAGTCCCCAAGCAGTGGAGCAGAGCAAGATGAACTCCTCCCCCTTCAAAACTCCTTCTGCTTGATGTCATATGGTGTGGAAAATCCCTTTGGACACTGTAAGCCAGCTGTCCTAATTCTGTTTCCTCCAAGTTCCATGGGCTCCTTACTGCGAATGGCTTTGGCTCTGTACAACACTGCTTAGCAGCAGCTATAAACTTTGGTGTGTTATCAATACTGTTTTTTTTCCTACAGCATCATAGTGGACCCTGAAGAAAACAGAATCACAGAATGACTTGGGCTGGGAGGGACCTCAAGGATCATGAAGCTCCAACCCCCCGCCACACGCAGGGCCACCAACCTGCACATTTAATACCAGGACAGGCTGCCCAGGGCCCCTTCCAACCTGGTCCTGAACACCTCCAGGGATGTACGGGGCATCCACAGCCTCTCTGGGCAGCCTGATAAATAAAACAATTCTGTCCTAGTTGAAACTAAGGCAGGGATAAGATATTTTAACTTGCTTTCTTTGTTTCTTTCTTTGTTTCTTAGTGGCCCTGCATGTGGCAAGAGGGTTGGAGATTCATGATCCTTGAGGTCCTTTCCAACCTTGGCCATTCTGTGATTCTGTTTATCAACATCCTATTCTTTTTTTTTTTTAAATTTAAAAATAAAAATAAAAATTGAGAGAGAGAATCTTCCCCTAGTCATTTTTGCCTGAGATGAGGGATGGAGACTGGAAAGTGATCTCCCCGTCTCTGTCTTGACCCAAGCATCCTTGTTCTTTGTCTCTTCCCTGTTTTAGGGGGCAGTTGTTCGGGCAACCCATGAAAAGACTTCAGCTAAGGATAGATAAAAAATAAGTCTCCAAGAATCTAGACTCTCCAAGAATTGCTGCTGTGAAAATATGCTGAATTTGGCCAACAACTTCCAACTTCCTGCATTCTCTTCATCTTAAAAAAGGATTGTTTTCCTTGGAGATTATAGTGATCATAATGTAGCCACACTCACAACTTTCATCAATCCTAATCAGATTACTTATTCATTGATACCTAACTGCTAAGTTAAAATACAGATGGGGAAGGTTGTTGTTTTTGTTTTTGTTTGGTTTGGTTTGGTTTTTCTCCTTGTTTGTCATAAATTGACAGCCTGCCATACCTTATTGGAATTCAGTGTAAATACACTTGGATGCAATTTTTCATTTCCAGACAGCTAATTCATTTCCTTTTAAAATAATTCACATCCATTTTCTGCTGGTCTGTTTCATTGCTTTGGAAAGTCGGTTTAAGGAAATCGCTGAGCACTGGCTGAGGATATAAATGAGTTCCATAGAAACATCAAGCATATTTGCTTCTAAATAACCCTGCAAAAATGAACAGCTTCCCTTTTACAGGCTGCAAGCCACAGAAGGATATATAACACAAATGGCTGTTTAACTCTGTGTATCATTTAACCTCTGGGTAGTCACCTGAATATTTTTTCCTTAAAATTCACTTTTAGCAGCTCCTGGTAACTGTGTATTTTGTGAAACCAATCACCTGCATCAAATAGGAGCAAGTATACCTGTCCCTTGTACCACTGCAGGTAAGACATGCTGTAAGACTCGTTCATTCAGAGTGTAACTGTATCAGCTTTGGAGCCTTGCAGCAGATCCACGCAGGATTTTCTATCATCACCTACCCAACTCTGAGCTGATGAAACATGGGCAGGGATCTCACAGAATTCTTTCTTCTTACTTGCTCACCCTCCCAGATGACTGAGAGCATCATCGGCCCTAGTGTCTAGAAGATGTAAACTCCCTGGAGGACAGTGTTAGGAGTGCCCAGTATTCAGAGCTGCAGATAAGCTTATTTCACTGGGGAAAGCAACAACACACTCCCTCTGTGCAGACAAATCTTACTTAATGATAACACTTCTTGCGCCGTTCACACTGTTTAGATTATTTCCAGAGCTAGGAGTAAGATTTTTAACTGTTGTTGCACATTATCTCCTCTGCTGTTGGTATGTCATTGTGTACCCTGAGAGAATTGATAGTTACCTGCATGATAGCTACTGGAAGACTTCCAAGAAATAAGAATTTCTGTCCTCGGGTAGTCAGTAACATTCGCCATTTTAGAAATAGTAGGAATGCAGATCTGTTGCCTGTGATGTTAATACATAAAGTTCTGTTTGAAGGGCGGAGTTAGACCGAATTAAATCCTACAGTTGCAATTCATAGTTTAGACACTAGAGGAAGCACAGTGCTACAGCAAAACTGAGATCCATACATTTACAGATAAAATGTTAGTAATGACATTTGCATCCAACAAACACAGAAAAGATCACATCCAAGCATCACTGCTTCCATATACACTGGTTTTGCTTAGCCAATAGGTTTGCTCACATGATGGCATCCTCCTGCCTATATAGGCACCTACTGGAAACTACAAGTAAATAGAACAGCTGTTAAAAGTTTTAAGTGTGAGAAATATTGTTGAATGTTGTGCATAGAGAGTCTCTTGCAATAAATGCATGTTGCGCTGACACTGTATCAATCATAATAAAATACAACCAGAAGTAATTCTACTTCCAGAAATTGTGTTTCCTTTTAATGCAGCTCAACACAAGAACAGATTTTCCTATAGCATGAGGATCAGTGCAGTCAGCTGTCTAATACCATGAAAATAGTACTGACTGAGTCATTTTGCAATTGCTGTTCAAGAGGAAGTAACAGATTGAGCTCCTGTGAGCTTTGGCTCATTCTTGATACTGTCTTTCTTACTGCTGCATTGTGTGATCAGGCTTCCACTGGGGAGAGGAGAGGAAAATCTTCCAGAGCAAGATTGCTTCTTGCTGCCACAGGAGCAGTACAGTGCACAGAAGAGGGACCTGCACGCATGTAGTTATAGTACTATCTCTTAAACACTATGCACTCTTTCCCAGGTTTTCATCAGGGTGCCAAGGGTCACATTTCTGCACTATCCAGCAAGTTTATGAGGCCATTTCTTAGGGAAATGCATAAAAACTAACAGCAGAAATATCCAGCTTAGTCAACTGTATATACACTTCTAGAAACCTCTAGTTAAGGCTGAAAGCATTAAGACACTCAATAGGAACTAACTTAGTCATCCTTACACTATCAGCGACATTTGCATAATCCTTAACGTAGAGGATGTGGTGTCCAAAGTGGCATAGTTCTGACAACAAGGCTATAAACTAGTCCTTAGAGGCTGGTTTTGGCTTCTTTCATGATCTTAACGAAGGCATTTGGGTTCCATTTACTTCTGTTCACTTTTTATTAGATGATGAGCAGGAAGAGGACTCTACTCAGGAATTTGCCTGGAAGTTAGTTATTACATGCCTCTAAATAAGATCAGACCTTGAGGTACTTCTTACAGCATAATTTTTTCTTCTTGTGACTAACATGCCTTGTTAACACCTCAGGATCTTCTATAGCTTTCTTGTTTTGATGCATGTGCTGTAACTAGAATCACAGAGTCACAGAATAGACTGTCTTGGAAGGGACCTTATGAACCATCCAGTTCCAACCTCCTTTCCACAGACAAGGTTGCTGCCCACCAAGTCAGGTTGCCCAGTGCCCCATCCATACTGGCCTTGAGCACCCTTCAGGGATGGTATATCCCCAGTTTCTCTGGGCAAACCATTCCAGTGCTCCATCACACTCTGAGTAAAGAACCTCTTTCTAATAGCTAATCTAAACCTCCCCTGTTTGAGTTTAAAGCCATACCTCCTTGTCCTACCACCAGCAGATCATGTATAAGGTCAATCTCCCTCCTGGTCATAAGATTCCCTCAAGTACTGGAAGGCCACAGAGAGATTTCCTGGAGCCGTCTGTCCTCCAGGCTGCACAACCCTAGCTCCCTCAGCCTTTCTTATAGCAGAGGTGTGCCAGCCCTCCAGTTGTCTTCCTGGCCCTTCTCTAGGCCTGCTCCAATAGCTTCACATCTTTCCTGTGCTGGGGGCCCCAGACCTGAACACAGTGCTCCAGATGGGAAGTTGTACAGCGCAATGAGGTCTGCCCTGAGCCTCCTCTTTGTCCAGACTGAACAATCCCAGCTCCCTCAGCCACTCCTCATCAGACTTGTGCTCCAGACCCCTCACCGCTTTCGTTGAAAGTGTACTAAAGTGAAAATTTTCAGTTTTATTTTTTTAATTACCTCTAAAAAAAAAAAAAAAAAATCAGTATACAAGGAACCCCTCAAACTGCAAAGGAATTTGATGGGTTCCCTTAACAATGGAAAATAATTTGTTCCAAAAGTCATCTGAGCTGTCAGAAAATGGAAATCTCTCAGTGCAAAGCAGTACCACCTGTAGCCACAGTGAGGTGATGTTAGGTGGAAAATTGGATGGAGTAAAGCTGTTAAGCCACAAATGAATAGCAAACTCAGTGTAATTTTAAAACCGAGTTTTAAAATGAGTGAGTCATAGTGGGAGAGTAATAGCAGGATATCCAGTTTCCAAACTCATCTAGACAGTGTTTAAAGTGGTTGAAACTGATAACAAAATAAGTGAGTCAAAAAGGACACTGTTTTGTCTCTTAGTAACCAGCATGATCTTCATCATGAATATTTGTCATTAACCCTTTTACTGGCATAGCAGGCTTTAAAAATTGCATGAAAATTCTCTAGAAATAAAAAATCCCAGGCATTAACCCTGCAACACTGAGAATAATTTGTTTTGTTTTCTGTTATGCCTCTTTCCGAGCAACAGGTGGGTTGTTTCATAAAAGGTAAATTTTCACACTGCGTATTAAAACAAATTTAATGTCCATTGTACAACCATTCTTTCAACTAAGAGGCTAAATAGCTGGAAGTTTGTGTTCTTTTACTTTGTCTTTTTTTTTTAACTCAAGTTTCTATGTTTTGTGGACACTGCAAGCCTTCTAGTGTCATTCAAAATGTTTCCTACTGTCTACTGCCACTGAGTGTGAGCAGAATAAGACTGTTGACAAACCTGCTTTTACTCTAAACTTTTTGATATTGCTAAAAGATACTCCTTGGTCATAATGCTCATTTTTAGGAACTTAATTTGCTTTCTAAACATTTCTGTTCATGGTTTAGGGGACGATCAGATGTATATTGATTCCATGCTAAAAATGGCACCTTTCAATAAGCAGCACAAAAGCGCAGCAGACAGAGATGGTAACACCCCACATGTGATAACAGTCACATAGCTGGAGAGGTCCCAGGTGTTTTTAATATAGATGCTTTCTGCTCTACAAAACCACTGTGCAGTTTTACCATCATTCCCATTTTCTCTCTCACTGCAGCCCAGCACTGGCTGTCAGCTCACAGCGGTCACTGAGATGTCTCAGCCTTGGGCTCGTCACTAAAGCTCATCTTACAGGCAAATGCCAGGATGGCACCCTGTTACTCTCTCAGTACAAGTGATCAGATGTAACAATTTGCTTTGATTAGATGTACTATTTTTTGTGATATAATCTCCCCACTTAGGAATTTTCAAAGGTAGCACATATAGTGATTCTGTTTATTCTAGAAATATCAAGTATATGATTCCCACTCTAACTTGTCTCCTCCTGTGTTCATAAGTCTATGCTGGCTTGTAAGTGGGGTTTTCTTTCATTGAATCCAACATTTTTGACACTCAAAAAGTAGCTGTCATGACGTGATGTTCAGGAGCAGCACATTGTGCAGCTAGCAGGGGTGTGTTCTTGTGAGCTAATTACAAATGCAAATGGAGATGTTTTTACAGCTTTTGTCAGCCTGCATCACAGGAGGTGTCATGCCCCTGTTCTGGTAACAAACACTAATTTTTGGATTTGTTGCCCATACTGCTCAATTAAACAGGAAATCCACTCCGGGAGTGCAGGCAGAGCACTTGATTCCATGAGAGACTCAAGGTTTAAAGAAGCCCAAAGCCTGGAGTCAGTCAGAGGTTGGTGGATTGCTGAGCTCGTATGTAG
This sequence comes from Lagopus muta, assembly GCF_023343835.1. NCBI lineage: Eukaryota > Metazoa > Chordata > Aves > Galliformes > Phasianidae > Lagopus > Lagopus muta. Next base: position 72,149,630 of record NC_064472.1, read on the forward strand.
TAACACGTTGCTATAATGAACTCATTAAGCAGAAACTTGTTGCATGTGCAAATTCGTAGCTTTGAAAATACATGCTGGGGAGATGCCAACAAAAGGTTGCTGCTATAGCACAGCCCTAGATTTCACTCTACATGTTTCTTCCTTAGAAATCCATCGATCTCCTTAAAGGAAAGAAAAGGGAGACAATGAAAAACACATGGACTAAAATAAGAGCTAAAGAGACAAGCAAATAACCATGTGCAGCATTCTCTGAAAATCTGCTGCGTGTTGGCTTTACTACAAAGTTATGGGTAAAGAGATCCCACAGATTCTGAGATGTGGGGGTGGTCTATTGTGAAATCCATAATCTCACTGATGGCCAGGGTGTATTTGTCTGATCTGGCTGGTTGGGTGGGTGTCCCTTCTTCCCTCACTGCTTTATAAATCCCTCCCAGAGCTGTGCACTGGGTCAGAGAGAATGAATTCCCTGATAGAGATGCACATTCATCAGTCAACAGCATACAGTAACTGTGCTGCCCTGCTAGAACCTCCCAGCACGTTCTGTAATTTTGTGAGATAAATCTTTTACTTATATAGATGGATATAGATATACATAGATATATAAATCTATATAGATATAGATTTACTTATATAGAATAGATGGAAGAGTTGAAATTCCTCCTGAGAAAACTGATTCAGCGCAGTTGCTTCCTGAATTAATGGCCAAATTGAGCTCTGGGACAAAAAGTTCCAAGAGGTTCTGTTGTTAGGATAAACCCAAGCAGATACTCTACTGAACAGAAAATCAGCACGAAAGATAGACTGTTTTCAAGCTGTACCTCCAAAAATTAGCTCTTTCCTCAAGATGCACATTCCAGGGTTCTTGTTTCTGATGTTATTACAGCAGGGTTTTGGGGTTTTTTTTGTGTGTGTGTATGTGCACACTGCACAAATAAATGTCTAATCTCCAGCTGTGGCAGACTTCCATGTGTTTCTCAGAAATACCCAATCCACCAGCTTCCACCTCAACCACCCCAAAAATGTACGTGAAATCTGAGCAGCCCCGGCTTAGATCAAATGTATTTTGTAATGAGGATTCCTCCCCAGCCTGAAGAGCAGTTTTAGTTACAATTAAATGAAGTATGGAACAGTTGATTAATTGAGAAGCAGGATGGGCAGGTGGAGTTAAGTTAGTAATTACATAAATGCCTTGTCCTTCAGAAGACATTACTCCTCCTCAGCCCTTGCTTTGTTAATCAATCAGGAGTGAAGTGGGACATCCTAATTCCCCAACCAGAGTTCTAAAAGAAGCAGAAGCTACTTCTCATCAGTAACATTTTGTAAAGGGCTTTCTTTCCTGCTTCAGCTTTGGGGTAAAATGTAGATTGCAGTGCCATGGGATACTGGAACTGCAAGATCAAACATATTGTCTTACTCAGCCAGACAAAGACAGATGCTTACTGTAGGCAGACCTTATCACAGTGAAGAAAGCAAGGCAAAGTTAATGAAATCTTGGTGTCTGATCACAGCCGTTTCTCCCATGAAAGTGCTGAGCTTTCCTTTCCCCTTTTCCCTAATAGTTCCTCTTTTGATGGCACAGCCAACGTACCTTTGGGAGTGTCTGTACCATTGAAATAGAAGCAGGCAGTTTATGATTGATGCAGATAGCTTTTGAGTTGGGCAGATTCCCTTTAGTTCCAAGAATGAGATCATTTTGCCGTTGTTGAATTATCAAGATCCTTGAGATGCAGAACTAGCTTTCTTGAAATGAGCAGCTAATTTCACACCATGTCCCAGGACCAAAGCACTTCCCCTGGCTCAAATCACTGCCTCAGTCTGCTCTACTTCTGCAGTCTCTTTGAAGGTCTAGCAGATAAGACATAATATAGACACTGACTCTATAAAATAAAAAAAACCCTCAAACAAAGCCACAGTATCTCAAATCCAGACAGTGAAGTAAACTGAGAGCATCAACTAAGCACCTCTGTACTGGGGAATCTGTGTCTCTTCACATCATAAGAACACCTAATTTAACAGTGGTGCACTGCAATACCAACAGCCAGGAAACATTCTCCTCAGGACTTGAGCCAAGCCCAGATACAGAAACTGATTCATCAGATGAAGGGAGACTAAATTCTACTCACAAAGGCCAAGCAGTTTTTCAGCACTATTTCAAAATGCGTAGAATAAGTCTGCTGCCATTCCCTTGCTGGGGGACAGAGGCACTGGTGTTGTAATATGGGCTGATTTCTAACATCATAATTCTGTATTTAAAAACTTCACACAGCGCAAACGTAACAAGATTTCTCATCCACTACTGGCTGTGGCATGGCCAGAAGAATCAAAGATAAACTCTGAAAAACTTGATACAAAATACTGCAGAAAGGCTGCTGCAAATGAGCTCTAAATTACTGTGCTTACAGTGAGTGGGGCTGCCAACAGGAACTGGAGGACAAGTGGGTGAAAAGCCAGCAGTCTTCTCTCAGAACAATTTGCATGTATCAAAACCTTCAGAATTGCAACTGCCCCAAAAATGTCTTGGCAGATCACAAAATGCCCATTAAAATTAAAAAAAAAAAAAAATTATTGGAAAAAATGCATTATAGAGGGCTGCTTTCTTTTCCTTTATTTCAGCTCATACTTACGTGCAAAATAAAAGCACTTTCTAAATCCAAATATTTAATTCAAATCAAAACGGGAAATGCTTTGTCCTGAAGCCAGCAGGAAACACAATCTTAAAATCCAGCACTAGGATTCTTAACCTAGAAAGTGGAACATCTTATGTGTGATGGTAACGGTAATTTATATCTCACAGCAGCTGTAGGAAGCTCCACCTCTGTCCTCCACCTACAGCAGCATGATGTTCCCACAGGGGAGAACAACAAACAGCAAACAGATTGCGGTTGCTTGGGAAAACTGGGCAAATAACTTCCTCCTCGGCTCTATTATTCTTAATTGTTACAGTCTGCTTCTTTGCTTGGTACTGCACGACTGTGGGACACCTCGAAGGTACGAGCTGCCTCTTTTCAGTTTGCTCCTTAACAGGAGTAAATGCCAGAAGAGACACTTCTCGAGAAACATGGGGGGCAGTGAGAGCAAGCAGAAAATTACAGGCTGTTAGAAGACGTATTTCATTCCTTGTATTTTCCAAACTCACCAGAAATAGTGGGTAATGGTGAAAGCACGAATTATATAAAAAACAGCACCAAATGCTAAATTGAGAGTTAGATTGCTCTTACAGATTTTCAAATTTCTTTGAGAAGGAAACCACTATTTAGGCCTGCTTTTTGCATTAAGTGTGTAATCACTTCCATCTAACGTTCCCCTTAGATGTATACATAATATAATAGGGACAAAATGAACTAGGAGGGAACAGATAATTAGACATGGCTGAAAAGCAGGTACTCCTGTTTCCTAGTAGTCAGAATAACAATGTAAAGCAAAGGAAAGCTATGGCAGTAGGTCAGTGCGTGATGAATGTTCATCAGTGTGTGGCCACCTAAGCCTGCAGTGTGTGACCTCCCTCTTTTTCCTAACACTGTCATCTTTAACTGTGATGGAGTTACAAATATATGACCATGAAAACAAATACGTTCCAGTTTCTTGAGGGGTTACACGCATGGGTCCAGCTTACCTTTCAAGTCACATTGCAACTGGAACAGTGATAACTACCAGTGCTGGAAAGCAGCTCCATCAAACTGGCATTAAAATGAGACCACTCTTTTCTTGGGACAGTGCAATCCATTTCTAGGGGGAGATGCGAGAAAACAATTGGCCATCTCTTCACCTTTTTATTCTATAGGACTTTAAGGGAGGGGCTGAATCTTATTTTAGAAGAGACACGATTTGTCATTTTCCTAAACACAAACACTTCCCAAAAGCTTCCAGACTCCTGCTGATAACTTCTGTACTTTCCAAATGGAGAAAAATCTCCAGAGAGTAATTCCCTTATCATGCCTAATCGTATCTTCTGCCTCCACACACGTGCTTTACAAACATGGTAAAGGGACAATCAGAAGTTCTCATGAATCACTGTTGAGATGACACACATAAAATGGGCACAGTAACCATCCCGTCTCTTTTTAATCTGTGTGGCTGAAGTAACAATAGTTCGATGATTCTTGGCAAATCACTATGAGAAGTGATGGATCAATTTTACTGCACACAGTAATGACATTATTCTATCTATAATCAAACAGCACTACTGGAAGCTCTTCATTTTTAAGCCCAGCCAGATGTGGAATGTACCAAATCTGTGCTAGAGGGCTGACACAAGGACATCAAGTGTGTGACTAGGAAAACTGCTATCAAGTTATCTCAGAGTTTTGATACTTAAAGTCATTATTTATTTATACTGCAGGAAAAATAAAAGGACTGCAAAACAGATCAGCTTAAGTGCTATGCCATGCTATTTATGAAAGCAAGTCTTTGGAAATCCAGTATCGTATTTCCTTATGTTGTTGTAGCCCTTCTGGGGTAGGACTTCTGGTATGCTAACGTGCAATGTGTTTACTACTTCAGTAAAACAGGAGGGACAGACCTTAACTGACACCTCTTCTCAAACTTTGAGGCACCATTCTTACATCATTTCCATGTTACTCCAGCCAAGCAGTGCGGTATATTAATCAGCTCTCCCTCTTGTATTCTAATGACTTGTACAGAAGGAGTTTGTGCTCTGAACACACATTTCTCTGGCAAATCTCTAGTGCCTTTCTGGGGATATTCAAAGCCTAGTGACTGAGTGGATAGGATTTAAAGTTAACTCTGCATTCTGAAAATTGACAAGTGATGCTGAAGCAATATGTCAGAAACTGCAATGTTCTGGTTGCCTGCACGCTTCGAGTACTTTCTTTGTAACTCAAATTGCAACAGGAGGGAAAAAAAAAAACCATGAAAAGTTCAGAGTGCAAATATTCTTTGGTTTACTCATTAAAACAAAAAGACACAGCAAACAGCAAAAAACTGGCAATTAAATAAAATGCAAATTCTTTATATGCTTCCTAACAAAAGTCTTCAGGTGTTTGAAATGTATTAACTTCATACTTTTAAGTACATTACAGTGTACAGAAAGTCACATTTATTCACCCCAAGGGCCAGGCAGGGAGAAGATGAGGGAGGAAGAGGAAGAATGAAAGGTAGGAGGGGAGGTGAGAGTAGAAATTGATTCAAGATGTCACTCCTCCAGTAGTTCAAGAGCATCCAACCCCAAAATGATTTGTTTCTAGATACACTGTAAACAAAGCAAACTGGCTTGGAATTTATTTTTCAGATCATTAAGATTTGTGAATGTACATAAGCCCGATGCACAAAATAAGCTGACCTGCACCTCTGCTGAAAGAATTATGCCACACTAGCAGGATTCTAACAATCTAAAGGAATTGCAAAAGTAAATCACTGTGTTTCACCTTACAGTTTCACATGCCTGTACTGCAGGTTTTGTCTAGCGCACAGTTTTCCCCCACTCAGGCTACTTCACTGTAGCTTATTGTTCCTGAAACAATCAAAGGAAACAAAGCATCTGGGTACATCTGCAGGAATCACCTGATTGCTTTTCAGACATTACTGAGCTGCAGATACACCAACCAGTTCAGACGCTGTGACAGCATCACTGGTGTTATGCAAAACTGAATATTTTGCAAGAGCAAACTAGGAAGCTGTGATCTGTGCAGACTGCATTAAAGAATACAACTGAATCAGATATAAATGTTACAAATAAGTTGAAGAAATTATAGAGTGTACCACAACACCATGTTACCAGCATTACTGGACTCTGATGGTTTATAAATATGTATGTAAATGTCTGGATTGTCTGACAGCAAGCTAGTTTGTTTTCTGTATCTGTCTTGCACGACCTGTTGTCTATTTGGACCTTTCTATTCTATTCTCTTTATCCAGCTATTCCCACAGGCAAAGCACAGTAAAAGAAGGTAGCGTGCCATCTTTCTTCCAGATGGACTGCAAATAGCAATAGATAGCTCATAAGAAGTAATCAGTTTAACAAAGATTATTTTGAAATATCTGTCACAATATAAAAGAAAAAATCCCCATTTTCATGCTCCCTTATTCCTTCATAAATCAACAGTGTTCCATCTACAGATAACACACGGGCAGTCAACTTTAGCACAGGGGCTTATATGTTCCCCTCATCTAGCATTCTGTTGACACCATCACAGAGTTTCTGCAAATGAAGTTTATAAGGTCCAAAGGGATTATACAAGGCAGCCAGAAATTCACAATCAGAGAAGTGATCAAACACGTTGTTGACACGTCCGTGCGATTTCGCAGTCAGGTGACGCTGAATGATCTGATGAAGCAGCTCTCTACAGTCATTCAACAGTTTGGACAAGAAATTCCTGTCAAAGGTATAATCCACCTGATGGAAACTGACCACCGTCTTCGCCAGCTGATGAACTTTCTTCTTGAATTTCTCCATCAGTGCAATTTCATCTTGATTAAACTGATTGTTCCTGTAGAGAATTGCCAATTTGAGGACTATTTTGATGAGATTTTTAATGATCTTCTCAGCTTCTTTCTTATTTTGCGTGTACTCCTTCGTCACTCTGTAGAGCTCATCTAAAACATCGCTGCTGGTATCATCTATCAAAGTAGTTGCTATTGACTTGGATACCATTTTCCCAAGGATCTTCTTCTGGGCCTGAATGGCCAAGCTTTTTGAATTGAAGACATCCGTGGCCACTGGGAAGGAAAAAAACAGATAAATATGCAGTCAATACCTCATCACACACATGCTATTTGAGGAGTATTTCCATGTCTGCCCATTCATCTTACTTCTCAGTAATTACAGCAGAAATAATGAAATCTTACTGAGTACAGCTGCAGAAAGATGTGTCAGTCCCTAGTATTCTGTTGTTTTAGGTTTATGCTCTTTTAGATTGTTACGGGATTGAGAAAACTGAAGGAAAAAAAAAAGAACTTGCTCAAAAGTATTTTCTCTATACGGATTGATGGAGTATCTGATTAGGACAATAAACCTACCCTATGCGATTAGATGATCTGTAACTTTTATCTGATTTTCAGCCCTGTTTTTGGCAAATTCCTGCCTGTATTTTGCAGGGGAGCAGCTATGACTGGACACTAATGGGAATAAGAAACCACGAGTAACGACAATTCCCAGTGCTTTTCCATTAGAAATGCTAATTCCCTGTGTCTACTACTGTACATCTCCCTCCTTCACATTTCATGCAATCAGTGCACTTCAGATCCCACATATGTTCTATGTAGCACACGTCATGTAAACAAAAATCCTGGTCAGTATGGGGATTCTCTGAGTGCAGTCCGAGGCTGCTGGTTTTCAGAGCAGTAAGTGCATGCAGTACGTACACATAAGTTCATCCGTGTCTTATGCTGACTGGGGAAACAGCCACAAAGGATGGGTTAATGGTTTCCCACCACACTTTGTAATGCCACCTCATTAAGGAATCCTTTTGTGAACATTTCAGTAGATCCCAGAACGCATTTCAACCTTCAAAACTATCAAATCCACGCTTATTTGCACCTCCTGTACAGCTCAGGGACAGACCACTGCCTTCCTGCAGCCCCAGCAGGCCCAGCTTCAGCCATTCACATGTATTTCACATACCTAAAGTTTACTTTGTAAACACAGGGTCTGAAAACGCTTTCTTTTTTTGTTTTTCTTCTCTTCTTCTAATGAAAACAAACTCTGCAGACGCCAAACAGAGAATCCTTGAATTCTAAAACAGTTTCTTTTTGACTGTTTGTGCTTGGGCAATCGGGTGGGCTCCACCCAGGAAGGGAAAGGAGGCTGTCCTCCAGGCCAAGCAGACACAAGCTCCTACTTCTTCTCCAACCTTAACTGAAAGTATTTGATAACTGCAACTCCTTTATTAAAGGGTGAGCAATACAGCCCTAGCCAGCTGCTTCTTCCCTGTGTGATTACACGTTTTCTAATTTAATGGGAGAATGCACGAGTTTCACACTTCAGCATCTCAGTCAATCAAAAAAAGACCTGCAGGCTGCTTTTGTTCCCTAAGCACATTTTTCCTCACCACCTTTGCCAGAAAGAACGAACACACCTTTTGCAGCCAAACACTTCAGTCAAGCTGAGTTTAAACAGAACGCTCACAGGACTCCTGCACACAAGCTTCCTCTTAAGAACAGCAATTACTTACTTGTTCTGCAAATGGAACTGCAATTGTCAATGTGGACGGCGCTATCCGAGGAAAAACAACTCTTATTTCCTCTGCTAAACGTAGCACATGCTTTATCACACCCTTTGCAGTCAGAAATGATCACGGAGCAGACACACTTTCCTCCCTCTCTCCATATCAGCCACTCTTCTCAGCCACCTTTCTCGTCCGCCCGAAGCGCTTCATTTTACTTTGGCACCTCAGAATGCAAAAATATGTCTCAGTGGTTTCACTTCCTCTAACAGAGAGCTGGAAGGAAGTTGCAGTGCTGAGCAAGCAGCACGGCACTGCTACCACTAACAGGGAGCCGGGTGGGTGGGGGGAGAGCAGCCCAGCACGAGGTGACGGCTATGGCCTTGGTGCTGCCCTACAGGTCGCTGTGTGTGCACTGAGGGTGCACCTATGGCATGGGCCTTGCTGCAGTAAGGTCACCTCCCTCCTGGCTGGCAGCTGGGCAGGTCATCTCACTAAATTTAAGCATCTCACGGGCTGCTTTTCTCATGACTTCCCTGAAACTCCTCTGGGAGGCTGCCCTGTGAGGTGGAGGTGTCCCTCTGCACCGGAGGGCAGAGCAGACCCAAGGGGGAAACACAGGACCTTAGGGATGACAGGGACATCAGAGGAGCAAACAACTTTCTAGAGACCATCTTCTGCAAAGCTGAGAGCTTTGTCATTACAGAGCTCAATTTTTTTGCAAACAACAGTATTTATGCTTGACATCAGCTATTTGGTGAACAAAGAAATACTGCATATGGAGCATTCCAAACGTGTTTTCCTCCAAACATATCACTTCTTCCCCCCTTTCCCTCCCTCCCCCCCTCCCTTTAAAACCATGCTGTAAATGTGAACTTTTAATGAAAATGAAGAATTCCATCTTAATGAGCTCTCAGGAGCCCGGTGTGAAAGCACTAAGGAGGCTGTCACAGCACGATGCTCATTCTCTCCTGATGTGGAGGGCAGTATTTCTCCCTCTGTATTGTGGCAAATAGCTATTACCAAACACCCTATTTCTCAACTTATTTATGCTTAAAAGAAAACATATTAAAAGAAACAACAACAACATAGAATCAGATGACTTCACTGCTTTAAGCCAAGATAGAATTTATTTTTTTCCCATAAGATAACAAGAAAGTGTAGATGCAATGGTGCCAGCAGATAGGTTCTGTGTACTCAATCTCATGCATATTGACAATGAACGCTTAGTCACTGAATGTCTGTAAGCTTGCTGTCATAAGGATAGATATTTAAAAAAATAACAAAACCACCCAACAAAGACTTCCAGTGAACCCTGCTAAATGCCATGGGCAAGTTCAGGATCTGAACTTTCTGACATGGGTTGCATTTCTGATTTATGTACTCAGCATGCTGGTGTGCAGAATTTGACTGCAGAGCTGTTACGCAGTCACGTGAGACTGCTTTCACTTTAATGGCTGGCGGGGCACATCCAGCACTAATACTCTGTCAGCTCCAGAAAGCACAGGAGACTTTGGGTGAGGAACACAGGACACTTCCAGGAGAAAAGAGACGTAGCAGAAAAGCAACAGCACCTACCGAGCACTTCAAGCACCATTTGAAAGACAACACCACACAGTTTTGAGAAATGTGGCAAGTGATTTCCTGCCTGGCTTCCTGTGCGGACAAGCATGCTTGCCTCTGCACAGGCTGCAGCTGAAGCAAGAAGCCCATGCACAGAACAGCAGCAGCATGCCCCACGGCGGAGCACTGCTTCCCCAGATGCCAAGCTGGATACACAGCCCTATATTTTCCAAGTATGTGTGACCATCAGTGATGGTCCTCCAAAGTCCCAGAACTGTTGAGACACTGGGGACAGAAAAAGTAGCAACTTTTCCTCTGTCTTCATGATCTTCCTATTTAATTTAATTCATAACTTGAGAGTACTGCAATGCCAGAACAAGAAGAAAAGGAAAGACCCACTTTCCAGTTGCAGAAGCACACACTTCAGAAAACAGAAAACAAATTTTCTTGGTGCTTTTTTTTTTTGTTTGTTTGTTTGTTTTCAATAAGGAGGTGAGAAGAACCACCAAAATAACAAAGAACCTGCAGGTTAAAGTCAGGCAGTGCTGCAGGAAGGATGCTATTACCAACAAAAACGTATGTGCAGTACTGCAGTCCCACGAGAGCAGTCTATGCCAGCAAGTTATTCCGGTTATGCCTGTGCTTCCCAGAGCCACCCTGTGCTGCACACGACACATTCTGAAGCTGATGCAGAAATTCAAAAAGCCTTCTTGAAAGTTTTTTTTTTCCCTCCTAGTCTCTGTATGTACTTTAAATCATAGGTCAGACATTAGAACAGGCTGCCAAGAGATGCTGTGGATGCCCCCCCTCCCTGGAAGCACTCAAGGCCAGGCTGGATGGGGCTGTGAGCAACCTGCTCTCAAGGGAGGTGTTCCTGTCTATAGCAGGGGGTTGGTACTGGGTGATCTTAAAGGTCCCTTCCAACCCAAACCATTCTATGATTCTATGAATAGTTTTGCTTTAGTAAGAAAAAATTGTATTAACCTCTGATGACTGCTACAGAGGCATATTTTAAACCTTACTGGATATGAAACCGAGAACAACTCAGCAGTCACAGGGAGCAGAGCCCTTTCGCTCCTTCGCCACCACGTGCCATCCCTGCTGGAATGTACCGACAGGTGCTGAGGGATTAGATTTCGGCTTTCGGCCTTTTTAAGGCTACATTGAGTTCCTCCATATCTACACTTAATAGCGATAGTGCACAAATCTTTCCATGTGAAATAAAGCACAGTCGAGGTCATTCCTTCAAAACAAGCAAATGGCGCGCAGATAAACAAGGGATATCCAGCTGCTTTTCAAACCATGCCAACAACGAGAATGTCTCATTAGCAAAACAAAACCTTAGCTGTAGGCACAGGATATAGAGCTGAATGCGAGAGGAAAATCACAATGACAGGCAGACCAAGGGAACTCTAAACGCATGAAGAGACTTAGAGTTTTATCCAGGAGAAGAGAAAAAAGAGGAAGTTAAAGACACATGTAGGAAAAAACACGATGCACTGATACCTGCCCACAAGGTAGAGAGAAGACAACAATCTGGCCCGAGAGGAACAGGGAAAATAATTGCTAAGAACAAGCAGCAACTTCGCAGTCAAAATGCAAACAGCGAGTATTTTGAATAGTATGTAAAGAAAGCCACAGCAGAAGACAGTTCAAATGAGAGAAAGGTCTGAGAGTCTTTCACTGACTGTGCAAATAATAGCGCTTTTCCTGTATTTCTAGTTCCATTCCTCTGTTGTTGTCGGCGTCGGCCTGTGCTCCACTGTCTGCATCCTACAGACAGGATGGCATTCCACTGGCACCTCTTCTGCACTGGGAGAGATATAAATTATGCAGGTTGTGTCAGAAGTGATGCTTCCTATTGACTTCCATGGAAGTGACAACAGATACAAAGAGCACAATGACACCGTTTGACAGAAGAAAGTCTCACCTACAAAGCACTATTTTTCAACACAGTCACCAGCATCAGCTATGATTTTCACCAGTGATGAGCAAGAGCCCACACGTCACACTGATAACAGTCTGCACCAGTGGAGGTGACACACTGTCACTGTCATCACCACCGAAACGCACCATCCACTGCCCCAGTGTGCTCATGTCCATGGCAAGGTCTCCATTAAGCTTTGACGAGTGTCGGTGAGCACCATTTTTTTCCAAATGAAGGAGTACAGGCACAGCCCTTTGCTTTATCTGCATGTCCATGTCAGACACCATTCTGTCAGACTCCCCTTTGCTGCCATCTGTCACACGGCAACAGCCTGGAACGGGAAGGTTCAGCCCCTGCTGCCATCCCACCAACATCCACTTGTGAGATCATGGGCAAATATTGTCAAAAGGAGGCATTACTTTCAGAGCAGCCCTCATGTACTGCAGCGTCAGAACAAAATACAGATTCTATTGGTATGCAGATAAGACTGGCTGATTGTTCTTTACTAAACTGTATAGTTAAAAAACACTGATCCTGAGTTCAGCAACAAGTAAGGAAAAAGGTTTCCAAGAAACCTTCCACATTGTGTGTCTGATTCTCTCTGCACTGTACCTGCAGAACACAATTTGTGAAGACTCCTAGTTCTCCAAACAAAACCTGCCACGGCATTGCAGGGCTCTCTGCATTTCACTTTTGGCCAGCCAAGCACTAGAAACCAGCACCCAAACACAACTATGACAGGGAATCATAGAATCACAGAATGGCCTGGGTTGAAAAACAGGGACCACAGTGATTGTCTACTTTCAAATCCCTTATTACATGCAGGGTCAACCACTAGAACCAACTAAAGAAACTGAACCAAACCAAACTTCAAACCCCAACCAAGACAGGGAATGTTATGAAGAAAAGAAAAATTGATAACAAAGTCACCAATGTAGAATACAAAACAGGTTTCCCAGTTTCTCCCTTCATCACCTAGAACAAGATTGTGCCAAATGAGGGCAAGTTGGAGGTCTGTGCTGATGCCGTGCCAGTCTGCTGGCAGACACAGGTGCATCATTAATCACACACATTTTTTCTGCTCAGAACTCATTACAGAGGTGTGTCTACAGAATACAAATTGCACATATGCTTTTAAAAGTAAACAACTCACACAACAAAGAAAGGGGCAGAACGAGAGAAAAACTGAAAAGCAGCAACTTTTGTACCTCCCGCAGTAAAAATAATGTTAGTAGCAGTACATATAAAACTAACTGTAAGGTTGGAGAGATTTATCAACACCATAACTTTCAGTATAAGCACTCCAATTTCTCACAAAGTCACACACAGCAACGGTTGCTACTAACCCACTGTACGCCTACTGCATAAACACTGGAATTATAAGCGTCCAGTCAAGGAACAAAGGTGAAAATTTCATCCTTAAAGATGAACATTGATTTCAAACGGATCACAAAGCATGTCAGGTCATTTTTAACCTTCTACTTATTTTATTGAATGTAACGCATGGGAAATTATGAGTTCTGTTGAAAAAGTAGCATAAAAGGTAGTAGTTTTTTCATGCCTCTCTATGAAAGGCTGGCTCTTACCACAGATCATAAAACAATTGGAAAAAAAATCACTTCAGAAGGTTGAGAAAATACTTGGAATATAGATTTCATCTGTTTTAATTATTAGCCAAATGTGTTTATAACTACTCTAAACGAGGGAGAAAAAGCAATACTCTTCTCAGAAAGCAATATTTAAATAACCCAATGAACACTAAAACCAAACTCATCATGTTTGATAGAAGGCTTGACCAAATGGTAATTGTTACTAATGAAAGCAATCATGGATGAATTCAGTCTGAAGGTAGGAATGGCTACATTGCTGTCCAGGTTCTTCCTTACAATATCACTGGCTCATGGATTACAAAAATATTTCTTAGAGCCTGTTTGTTCAGACAGCTCCTGAACTTTGAAATGCCACTGTCAAAGTACTGCAGCTTTTCTGAATGCAGGTGAACTCCTGGAAATTGAAAAAAAAAGAAAAAAAAAAAAAAGAATTTTAAAACAGAATGCCATCCTCCTGTCAGTGGAATATTGTGTCCAGTTTTCTCCTGCCTAGCTTCTCTGCTAGAGGAACTGACATTGAAGCCTATCCAAGGAGGCATGATCAGGGAACTGTGTTGGGCTTGCTCAGCCTGAAGAAGCTAACAGGACAGCTGACTAGTAGATCCATCTTGTTACTGAGGGGTTATGGGGGGCGTGCAGCCAGGTTCCTCTTGGAGATGCACAGAAGAGCAAGGGGCAACAGACGCATTGCAGCAGAAGAAATCTTCACTTGATGTCAGGAATAAATTCTTCACAGAGGGAGCAGTCAATATTGGAGCTAAAGAAGCTGTGGGAGCCACACTCCTGAAGATGCCAATAGCTTGACTGCACACAAATAGCCTACACAGCTTCAGCTAACTTCAAGTTTGGATCTGGCTTCAAAGCTGTCTCTGCTTTGAGTGGGAGATCGTGCCAGATGACCTCCAAAAGCTCCCCGCAGCCTGTCTTTGCTTCTCCCCGCTGATGCCCTCTCTTCAAGGAATGGCACCTTATTCACAATTAAAACACTTAAGGCCTGCAGTTCACTATGGATTAAAAGGTTTGATTGCGTAAGCATAATTATCCTAATTATCTTTCTCAAGGCAACCTAGCATTCAGCCCAGCAACTGCAGCTAAATGATTAACCTGTTCAGAGTTTCAGTGGTTCCCTAAGGCAGCCTTCCACCCACAGCTAGTGCTTGTGCCCCAGCCTCTATTCACATCACCACCTCACTCACCCACTGGCCTGCACTGCACAGGGAATGGTATGTGGAATGTGAAGACATGCCAAGCGCTCTGCAGGAGACAGCTGCTCAGTGTAGACCCCATACGTCATGCACAGTAGAAAAATACCGGTAGAAGAGGCAATGGGAGTCACAGAATCATAGAATCACCAAGGTTGGAAAAGACCTCTAAGATCATCCAACCGTCTGCCTACCACTAAGTCTCCATCTAATCTGTCTGCAGATAGCTTATCTCAAAGATTACCCTGCCTGGGTCAGGAAAACAAAGCCAGCGTTCTTTCTAAGTGCTCTGACTGGGAGTGGCAAGTGCCTACATGAAGATGTAGCTGCAGAAGCTATATTACAAACCACAGAAATTTACCTGTGTCCTCAAGTTGCTTTTATCAGGCTTCCTGTACCTTGCTTCGTTAATTGTACACACCTCCAAACTACATTAGAAACCTTACGTTAAAATGATTTTGACTTGAGTGGGCACTTGACATATCTACTCCAAATTTCTCACCATTTCTCCTTCTCTCAGGTGCTAACTTCCTGCTTTTAACTGCACCCATCTACACCTCTGGCAGTGTTCTCCTGGGAAGTTTGTGGTACCACATTACAGCGTCCAGATGACAATTACTCCTTCTCTTTTTTTCATAAACTTCATTTTTTTTTTTCCCATTCCTATCTTCCCAACATTAAATTCAAGACTAAATATTCTTACCTTTATGTTGTATTGATTGTAAGTTGTAATGACCTACAGAAATGATGATACAAAATTCCAAACTGTTAATGTGCGTTGCTCTTATTTACAGAACTGCACACACGATATTTAAGGCACCAGTAATCTCCTAAATGTCATCTGCAGCAGGCAATTTATCTATGCAACAAAAATCGTCAACTGACTGATGCACATCTCTGACGCATCTGCCAGTGTCCAGATGGTTCCTCCTGCTTTTGCTCGCAAACATTAAAATAACATTTTCCCTGAACTTTTCTTCTCCTTTTACTCTCTAGTGCGTAGCAGACAAAATACAGCACTTTCACTGCTAGCTCTGGCCTTGAAATTTACAGAATATGGCAAAACACATACTTTACAATCACCTGAACACAGCCTGCATCCCTTGCTGTAGTCACAGAACTTTACCTATTAATCCCCTGGAGAGGCCTCGCAATTCATGGGCAAATCAGGACTTCTCTTTAAAGAGACCTTCAGTTTTGCACCCACATGAACTATCAACCACCCACTGTCACAGTTAGTTTAAAAAAAAAAGCACAAGCTCTACTCTTAATGAGGTAGAGACAACTGAAGAATTCTGAAAGTCTATTTCATGCTGCATGCACTAAACCACCACACAGACTGTATTTTTCAGTGTTGTGATCAGTGTTATCTTTCACATCATGTTCAATCTCACGAGGCAAAAGCAGTGTAAGAACTTTATCACTACAAATTCACCTGTTAGTTCTAGTTTTATCCACTGGAATTATCCACTATGCCCAAAACCCTCTTTTCTCATGCTTCTCAATTATTCCTTTAGAGATGGGAATGAGTTACCAGGAATGCATTTACTGACTGACTGAAAACCCTTCTCCCCGGTATCTTCACCTCATCTTTCCATAACATTTATTTATGTTTTTACATTCAACTCCAGCCTATTAAAATCACAGTGCAGAAAACCCCAAGTATTTTCCCAGCTGAAAGTAGCTAACCAAGAAGTTATTCCTCCTCTCCCATCTCAGCCACTTGCTCTAAATCCTTTCTTCCCAGCACGGAGATCCTGTCATCTCAATCTGTACCACAGCAAACAAAATAATAGGCACAGAAAGACACAAATCTTTTCAGCGCATTTTCAGATTCTGAGTCATCTGGGAAGGTAAAAGCTTTCTTTAAAGAGGAAGATTTACATTTCAAGTATAGCCGAGTTGGTAGAATTGTCTGAAGATTCCTGTAAGTAAAGCAGAGGGCTGGTCCTGCTGTGGCACACTTGCTGATCTCCTGTAATACCAAAGGGGAACGTTCACACAGACACATTCTTTCTTACACATTCCCTTTTCAAGCAGCTTGTACAGAGGAATACTTTTTTGCTGTTCCAAAATGTTGCCTTTGAGCTCACCCATTCATTCAATGAGAAAATTGGAGAATTAAATAAGAAAACTGGACATCTTTGTAATCCTCTATTATTAACTGGGTTCTACTACATTATTACCACTAAGTTTGACCCAGTCCAAACCGACAGCAAGAAGACACACTTTCATGCAAGCAAGCAGGCAGAGGTCCCTAATAATGTTTATCTTGAAGCAGGGGAAGTTGTAAGAATGCGAGGGGAAGGCCAGCTGAAATTCTCAAGTTCTTGCTTCCACCACATGCAAAGCGCTTGGATTACCTGCTGCCCGCTGAGCCACACTGGATCCCTATCAGCCTGAGCCTCTGCAAGGACTGCTCACAGTCACCAAACACTGTGGCTCGAGCTGTGCCCTCGGAAACACACACCCAGCCCTACTCCCCTCCGGAACCAGCAGCCTCTGTGGGCAGGAGCTCGGAGGAAGCCCCCTCCTCCCACCCAGCACCACACGCAGCTCTCGGCCCTGCGCTGCTCACAGCCTGGCAGGGAAGCGAGAACCATCTATTCCCAAAACAACGACTTTTCGCTTCCCCCACGGACCACTTCTTCTTTTGTCCAAAGACACAGCACTTCCAAAGTGAAACCTTCCTCTTTCAATACCCTCTGGCCTCAGAAGCGCTGCTTCTGCCACCCAGCAGCGCCGCGCACACCAGGCCATTGCCAGGGCAGGCAGACATCCCGGGCTCTCTGTACGCTGCATTTCTGTGCAGGCAGGGCTGCTGCTCACTTCTCCCTGTCCCCTGTGCACCCAGAAGCTGGCGGGGCCGCTTCCCTACCTTCCCGGGACTCGTCCGCCTCCAGGCTCATGGCGAAATGGGCACCAGATGCTGAGGTGCACCCTGTGGAGCTGCAAGCCAACTTCTTGAAAAATGGAGAAAAAAAAAAAGGGGGAAAGGAAGAAAGAGAAAAAAAAAAGAGGAGGGTTGGGATTTTAAGGGGAAAAGTCTGCGAATTCAGCAAATCAGGGCTCAGCTGCTCAGGAGATTCCGCCCCTTTCGGAGCAAGCACACCAGCCGCCGTCTGGAAAAGCAGCAGCACCTCAACAGAAACTCTCACTTCCCTTGCCAGCAGTTGCTGGTTATGCATTTCAATCTCCCTGGTTTCTAGAAAGGGTGGAGTTTTACTTGTTACAGCTCGCCAGCAGGGTATGAGAAAGCAAGCACAGGGGGCCAAAAAATCCTTTGGCAAGGAACAGCCTTGTCTGTGATTGCAGCAACTGGCTGACAGACAGGGCCCTGCTAACCACGACAGTCACATCTAACTTAAATCAACTGCTTCCAAAGCCTTAACTGCATTTCTACAGCAGCTACTATCTCGAATGTGGCCTTTAGTATCTTCACAGAATCACAGAATGGCCAGGGTTGGAAGGGACCTTAAGGATGATGAAGCTCCAACTCCTTTTCCACATGCCACGCCACCAACCTCCACATTTCATAGCAGCCCAGGCTGCCCAGGGCCCCATGCAACCTGGCCTTGAACACCTCCAGGGATGGACAGGGCATCCACAGCCTCTCTGGGCAGCTGCTCCAGCACCTCACCAGTCTCTCTATAAAGAACTTCCCCCTGACATCCAACCTCAATCTTCTCTCCTTCCTTTTATCCTTAATGACACTAGCTAGCATGGAGTGACTATGTGAATGCTCGCAGGGTGAGGAGCAGCAGCAGAAGCTCGACATTTTTTGCCTTCCATCTGTGCTCAGAGTGTCGCATTAGCCACCCTGAACAGTGCAACGCACCTCTGCTGCCTGGAGAAATCACCTGATGCCTGTGTGATACATGTAATGCCTGTAATACCTACATGCCTGCGTGCATCATTTGTAATACCACACAATGCTGTCGTACAACCCAGCAAGAGAAAGGGTCCTCTGCCACAATTCCACCTCATCACACAACAGGACAGAACATGCACCCGCAGAACAAAAGCAGTGGGAACAATGAGCAAGCTGATTTTCCAAATGGCACTGTCTGCGGTGAAATCACAGCCAGAAGGAACTGTATTTTCCCACTTACTCAATGAATTTATTTTTAGTTTGGTGAATGGGACAAAAGCAGAGTGGAAAGGCTATCTCTGCATCTCTGCTGAGATGACAGCAGAGGTGAGCTTCTCTGCAGAGCCTAGTTAAGATGTACTTCAAGATGAAACTAGAAGGCTCTGAGCCGCACAGAATAGGGGTGCATTCAAAATAATTAAGGAAAAAAAAATTGAATTGCAACATTCATCTGTGCTCATAAAATATGATCTAAGCAGGAAAGGATGGTCTTGCAAATAACAGCACAGCATTGGGAAGGTTGGTCTCAATTCTTCACCCGCAGCATATTTGCTGTGCAGACTAGGGTAAATAAAACTTCAGCAGTGAGCACTTCTCATGCTATTTTGAGTGATTTTATTCACGATAAGGACTGCCTTTTGCCATGTACTTCTCCCATGGCTAAGATCTCAGTTTAAACGCACTTGGCAATGCAGAACCTTTCTTACTGGCATGATGCACAACTCCACATGTCTGCTAGGATCATTCCTCCAGCAGCTAGCTGTCTCCCACAGGTCTCATAGCCTCTGGTGAGGTGCCAAAGGGCAGCAGTTGCACCCTTCAAAGCACAGAGAATGAAAGCAAATGCGAAAGCCCTACATGATACCAAAGAAACAAAATCACTACACTGTCTAAAGAAGCCACATTTTCAATCAAAAAAAGAAAAAATTAAATTACTCCTCCACAAGCTTCCTGACCGCAGCTTTGGGGTAATTACTGGGCAGTAGACTGAAACCACTCAGAAAACCCTAATGGAATAGAGGAGGAACAGGAAGATGCATCATGCTAGTCAAGATGGACTGCAACAGCCTGTGGGGACCTTAGATTAAATCTAAGGGAGTGCTGGCAGAGAGATAGAGTAACCAGAAGATCACCTGGTACCACGAGCCTTCCAGGAGCAGATTTACACAAAAGATGTCCTTCATTATTTTAGATGATGGACAGACATGGAGAGTTAATGAGACTTGTACCTAAAGGTCAACTTCAGCATATTTATGTTTCTGAAATCTCAGAAACGTCAGAGCTGTTGGAACCGATGAGAAAACACTGATGTTTAACTTTAGTTTCTTCCCTACAGGGTCAAGATCACGTCTCCTCACTCAGCTCCATTCCTCACTGAGGAGAATTTAGGGAGGTGATTTTCTGATCTTGTGTTGAACAGTGACTTCTGATGGCAATAGAACCGTAAGGACGTTATCACCTTTAGAGTCTGCACTCTGTGAATAAACTGCAATAAACTTCATTAGAGCACCTGTAGAAGTACCAAACAATATAGATTATTAAAAAGCTAAGCAGAGCCATGCACGAAGTCCTTGCCCAGGTAAGGGATGACACTCTTCTCTCCTGCAGCTGCCACAGACCCTAGGCTGACTTCTAGTCCTCTGGTGAGTGCATAACCTGGAAGCTTGAGAAGCACTGTTTACTCATAAACTCTGCATGTGATACAGAGTGAGCAGTGCAAAACAAGAAGTCTAAAAATAGGATCTGGTAACATAACTAAATTTCATAGGACAGATTGACTTTGGGGGAAAAAAAAAGTAACTTCCTAAAATGAAGGGCTTAAAACTCCTTACAAACCAGGTATTTGGATAGGCACAACTTCTGAAAGGATGGTAGAGTTCCCTGTGGAAAACTGAATCTTTTTTTTGTGTGGCACACATAGAAAATGGATTTTAATTCTAAATTTCAGTGGCTAGCAGTCCAGAAGCCACAAAGTTTGGGAAAGATAGATGGATAGACTGAAGTGCAGTCCTGCATACACTCTCTGCTACAACATTTGTAAATTATGTGCAGATCGTCCCCGTTTCTTATAGTACTAATGTAGAAATACTACATGAGGAACAGTTACTGATCAGCAATTGGTTTACTTAGAAAAATTAACAAAGTTCTGCTAAAAGGCAGCTGTGATAGCACAAAGCCAGCTTAAGCAGGAAAATAAGCAAAATATGCAATAAGCATATTTTACAAGTATTTAAAGTTAATCTTAAAATAACAGTAGACCAAAATCAGCACTGAACGAGATACTGAAGCTCAGTGCTGAAATGTGGAAAGGGACTGCAGTGTGTAGCTTCACAAAAAAGAGGAAGCAGCACCACTGAATTAAAAGCGTCAGGAAGAAGCTTTCAAGAAGCAGCAGCTTCTATGGAAGCAAGAATAAATCTCCTACTGCAAAAGAAAACACAGCACAGTTCTCGAGAAGGAAGTGGTATGGCAGCATTCCACACCTTGTACCCTCATGGATTTATTTTTTTTTAATCTCTCTCTGTTTGATTAATGTAATTCCCATTCTCTGCTGATAACTGCTGTTCTTCCAGAACGCTACGCTAAAGAGCTTGCAAGTCTCTATAACATAAAAATGAGGTCTGTGTCCCACTTCAACTCCCTGCTACAGCCAATAGCCTGTAAACTGTCTATAATTTCTCTTTATGAGCAACTGCATGTCTTTTTGCTGGCTACTGCTGCACACTGGTTTGAAGCCACGTAACAGCACTGATACTGAGGTAGAGGACATCTGGGTATCCTACTCTCACAACAGAAAGAGGAGTACCCTTAAAGAGCTGCACACACAGAACCACAAAGAGGATTCCCATGTGCTATGCCATGCAGCACGACAAAGATCTTATTTTCCAGTAATGGCCAAGGATGAGGTAAATGAGAATGCTGCAAGGAGCACAAGTCCTGCACTACACTGTGGTCCTAAAGCTGTATCGCTGAAAGAAGTGGTAGCTTTCACACTGCTGCTACAAACAACATTTTCTTACCTGCTGCTTGCAAGGTGTGAACTCCAACGTACCACACTTCTAAGGATTACAAAAACTTTGTAAGTTAGCAAGTAAGTCATGCAGTAGCACAAGAGGAAGGATTTTCCTTCTGTAGCTCCAACAAGCTTACCTGTCTCTGATACATGGGTTTCTGGTGATGGTTCTCACTCCCTGCTACTCTTCAAGCATAAAGAATTACTGCCACAGAACACAGACCTTCACATGGGACAGGAACAATGGCTACTGCCCTGAAGTAGGGCAGCATTTACAAAACATACTGAGGAATTATGTGATGCATCCATCACTTTAAATGTGTTTCACCAATACTCAAATAGTATTTCCCAAGCAGAAGTAAGTGCAACAGTGTAAACATTTCTGCAATACCCAGACATGCTGCCCAACACGAATAGGAACAGTACAGTCACGCAGTACCTCAGATAAAAGATATGTGCAATGGGAAAAGGACAACAAATAGTTAACATGGAAAAGCCTGGGTGCCACAGTGCCACGGTATCATTATGAAATTAACCATAACTAGCTTTTCAGCAAGTGTCTGTTAACTTGTAGGTTTTAACAGAAAGGCTTTTTCTAGAAGTTAAAGATGAAAAGTCAAAGAGAAGAAGCAGGCCATTGCCTTGCTCCACTGGTCCCTTCCTGTGTCTTTTACAAGTATTGTTTTCCAGACAGGCAGATTCTCCAGATACAGATTTTCATAAGGGAGATTTCTGATTTTTACCCCTCCTTTGTTAGCACAGAGTGGCAGACGTGCTTTTTGGCACCTCTGAGGAGATCTTGTCGCACACAGCAAGAAGCGTTTGCCTTCCTCAGCACTGCTTATCTCCTGGGATGCAGAAACCAACCCACCTACCAGGTATCCTCCCAGGTGCCAATGAGTGGAGCTCTCACCTGTGGCTGCCCCATAGAGCTGTCATTTGGAAAGCAATGCACACAGATATCACCTGCATACCGCTGCACGTGGCATCGCCTGGCGTGATGGAGCACATGGACATCAGCAGCACTGCAGGCTGGCATCACCTGCGCCCTGGCATGCATGATGGACAAAGACTGCCAAGGATAGAGATTGTTAGACTTCCGGCTGCAGGCTTCATGCAAGCTCCACAGCAAGAATTTGCTCTTCTCTTCATCTTCTCTGCCTTCACGGTTCCTCTCTTGAGTCTTTTTGCCATCAGAGCCAAAGCAACAGTGGCACATGTAAAGCAGTAAGAGGCACGGGATGTCCATCTCCCTCAAACCCAACTTGAATGGGTTTGAGCAGGTCGCCTCAGCATGGGCCAGCCTGCTCTGCTCACAGGTCCATGGGCGAGGTAATCACTCAAACAATGGCTCATGTTCCAAATACATGCAGAATTGTGTTTCTGTTGTGTAATAGTTTCATTAAATAGTGAATTTGATGAATTTGAATTTGATTCATTGAATAGTGAACTAGAGAAAGATGCATATACAAAGTCTTCGACAGTTGCCCTCCTTTCACATCTCCAAGAACAGCAGCACATTTGAAGGAACAAGAAGAGATCAGGGACAGCCTAATACAAGACAAACAGAATAACAAGAGAAAAAGCTGGCTGCAAAATTAAACACTCCCTGAAATACAGAATTCATACTATTCTCTCTGTCTTTCTTCAGACTTCCTTTATGTTGACAGAAAGCAAAACAGCTATACAATAGCCAAATAATTTCTGGAATACAAGAAGGAAGAAAACAGCACTACTCGCTAACTTCTAGATAATTTGTAAGAGTCTTTCCATACAGACAAAATGGTGTGGAATTTTTTTTGCAGAGTTATCATGAAAAATCTTTCAGAGAACAAGAATTCTTAGCAGGATTATAAACGCAACAGCATGTAAGTCTTCCAGTTAAAATCTTGTTTAATGCCTTCTGCGTACAACTGCACTGTTTATCTCATGAGCAACCAATCTCATAATGTAATCTCATAAAGAAATCTCATTTCTTTGTCTTATATATTTGCTTTCCCCAGGTTCAGTAATGAAGACCTTGGACTTGTTTGGAAGAATCATGTGTTACTTCCAGCTAATAGAGAATTCTACTCTTGTAGCGCTAAAAGCAATTTGGGATTTCAGATTTCCAGGCAAATTTTTAACTAACAGTTCAAAAGAGCAAAAACAATCAATAGGGAGATTTAATTTACACAAGAATTGTATTACAAGACAGATTTCAAACAGATAAAAGCTGCTAATCCTCTACTAAATGAGCTACAAAGTGAAAGAAAAATTAGAAACAGATACTTGTTAGAAACTGATATCTTTATTTGCATTGCTGATTGTTTTGTTTTCTACATCCTCCTTCTACAGCGGAGGTCACATAACTGATTCTGTGCCAGGACACCCAATCCAACAGGCCACCAGCAAAATTATTCTGTGAAGGTTTCTAGCAGCTGAAGCATTCCTCATCTATCCATGGCATATGGAGAACAAAAGTGCAGAGAGAGGGCAGGTACAGCGAAAAATTAAAATTTCATTTTTCTTATACTGTACCTAACTTCCTCTGCTTTCAGTTCTGCACTGACACAGCTACACACAGACATTCAAATGAGCAAACCAAGGAAGTCATTTTAAATTTATTTCCTAACCGAGGGGCAGAGCAGGAACATCTGCAGTTTTGTTACTTTATTATTGCAAAATAGAATGAAATATTTGCTGTCTGTGTGGCAAGAGTGCAACAAAAACAATCTCCAGCTCTTATGCAATTTTGTTAATTTGGGCTCTGATGTTATTCTACACTGAAAAGCATTTTGATTAGCAGTGCAATTTTAACAGCACTACTCATAGAGTACCATAACTGATAGGACAAGGTACAAGAACCTATTTGTTGCTGCTTCAACTAGACCTCACACAGATATATCAAGATAATTCAGACAGGGATTAGGTTTTGCTTGCTGTTGTAATGATTGCTTTCAACGCACAGCACAGCTCTAACATCCCAGTTCCCTATTTTATTTAGATGGTGCTCAGGTGCTGACAGAAGCTGCCCAGAGAAGCCATGGATGCCCAATCCCTGAAGGTGCTCAAGGCCCTGGCTGTGTGATCTGCTGCAACAGATCCAACATGATCTGATCCAGATGATCCAGATGGCAACACTGTCCATGGCAGGGGGTAGAACTAGATAGTCATTAAGGTCCCTCCCACTCTAAGCTATTCTATGATTCTATAGCACAGAATTTTTAAATAAAATGTCTTTGTATTTATATATCACATGCCAAGCTACTGTTTTCATCTTAGGAAAACTCAGTCCACTGAAACCTGGAGAGACTAACTACACCAAAGCATTAGGAGGTTGAATCCACAAGCCAGATCTAAAAAGGGTGGCTACTTCAGGTTCTGGCCTGATGCTCACTGCATTATTTCTTACTCTTAAGGCTTGTTCCCCTTGGCACAAGACCTGAACCACTTCATGTGATAGCGCAGGTACCCCTCGTTGAGGTGCTCAGAATACTCCCATCTCACAGACAGTACGCTGGTGTATATTTCTACCATGTGGTTAACAAATTATAGACAGTCCAGCCCTGAGCACTGCCAAACAGCTCCTTGCCATTGTCCATATTATGCTTGGTATCTGACATTTCGCCCTGTTCTTGCCCTCCACTCCCCTGCTCTCCTCTTTGCTTATTTCTATGCCTTCTTCTTCAGCAACCATTCTCCACCCTGTTCTTGGTTTCTTGAGGCCTGAAGGACAGCAAACCTAAAGCCATATGAACTGCTGGTCACCTTCCAGTTAAAGCAAGCAAAGCCCATGGCTTCATTTCAGAGTAAGCAGTATGTCTGCAGACCTGCTTCAGTCTGGTCAGCATGCTGGCAGAATAAGCAGCACCGTGCAGTGACAAGGAGACTGAACATGCACCCATCAAGCTGGGGCAGGAAGAAAGGCAGTGCTGGGAAGCAGCAGGTAACACAGATCCTGGTTTATATGTAGATGCAGCAAAACTTGTCTTATGGAAGCTCCTTACCTCAACTGTTCTGCTCCAGAGAAGAAAAGGGATAGAGGTAAGAAGGTGTACAAAGGTCTCAGGCTGCCCAGAAAGGTTGTGGATGCCCAGTCCCTGGAGGTGTTCAAGGCCAGGTTGGACGGGGCCCTGTGCAGCCAGGTCTGGTATTAAATGTAGAGCTTGGTGGCCCTGCCTGTGGTGGGGGTGAGGGGGTGCTGGAGCTAGATCATCCTTGTGGTCCCATCCAACTCAAGCCATTCTATGATTCTATGATAAAGCTCAATCTTCTGGACTAATATTATAAGACCTCTGTAATGAAACTTGAGTCCCATTAGACTCCTCTACAGTTTACAACATCCATATTTGCCATACACATAGTTGCACCACTGAATTTTCAGTGAAAGCCTTACAGGACAGCAGAATGCCTCAAGAATGCCCCACGAATGCCAAAGAGAGCTCTGCAGTGCACAGAAGTGTCACCGATTGCTCAGATTACTGCAGAATCAATAAACTAGGCAGAGACTAGCAGCATCACCACAACCTGTAAGAAGACATACTTACATCTGATCTGCTTTCAGCAAGACAGAAGAAAAGAGGCATTGCCAGATACTAATGCATCAAAACACAGTGCTGGAACAATTTTAATTAAAAGGGAATGTTTTAATTAAAACCAGAAAATCTAATATTGCATGGCCAGTAGTGAAAAAGAGCTTGAGAACAAAGCGTTTGAATTAGTGTTAAACATGGTATGATTTCAACAGTGCTACTGAAGTTTTATGGCTAATATGGCACTCTCTTCTTTTCAAAAAGGTATTGTAATGACACTGTTGGAACCAAAAATTGGATATTATCTTACAAAAGGAAGGTTTTTGTTCACATAAAAGCAGCATACATATGGGAAAACACATGTCTAGGTTTGCAAGGGCTGTGTTCCAGTTCCAAGCCAACGATCAAAGTGTTCTGCAAATACGTAACAATCAAACTATGCCTTTTTTTTTAATGCCAAATCATGCAAACAGTGACACCACCACTCATGTATCAAATACAATCTGATCTAGATAAAATTTAAAACCAAACAAGACTGAAAAACAACAGGCTATGAGAATAACACTTGAGTTCAGATTTAATTAAAAGAGATTTAAAGAGGGATTTAAATGGATATTAAACCTAACCAGAGCTTGTTCTTTGAAAATTCAGTTTAGCTACAGTTTACATTCTCAAGCCAGATGTACTTAATTATGTGGGATTCGTACAAAGAACCATATTGATTTATGCATGTCCCAAATAGGTTTTAAATCAGTTTATTATTTGCCTAAAGCTCAGACTGAAGCCACATTAGGAATCTGGAAGAGTACTTAAGAACAAGATTTCTTTGGGGAAATTATTAACTAAGGCTGTTGAACAAGTGCTGGAGAACCAGTTCCCAATACCCAAGGAAATCTGAAAAACCTCGCTGTTTACAGCAGCCTTACAAGAAACATTTTCAGCACTTGCTTATCTCGGGTACAGTGATATTTTCAAAACTAAATCACAGTTTGCAGATCAGCACTGCAGGCTCCCCGTGTTCAAGCAGCTCTCTAATAAAGCAGCAGCATTCATCTTTCTTCCTGCCTCATTACTGCAGTGCAGGCAAGCAGTGTCTGCATGAGGAAGGCAGCAGTTATCATTAACCTTTCATATTTATTTACTGGCTAGAAGAATATAACCTAAGCCAACTTCTGATTTATTTCTTTATAAATACCCATCCATAAATGGAACCCAGTGAAGAAAGTTTGAGGGAACTGGGATTGTTTAGCTCGAAGAGAAAGCTCTGGGTAGACCTCATGGTGGCCTTCCAGTACTTGAAGGGAACTTATAAACAGGAGGGGGAACGGCTGTTTACAAGGGTGGATGGTGACAGGACAAGGGACAACGGTCATAAGCTGAGACAGGGGAGGTTTAAGTTGGATATGAGGAGGAAGTTTTTCCCCCAGAGGGTGGTGAGGCACTGGCACAGGTTGCCCAAGGAGGCTGTGGATGCCCCATCCCTGCAGGCATTCAAGGCCAGGCTGGATGTGGCTCTGGGCAGCCTGGGCTGCTGGTTGGTGACCTGCACATAGCAGGGGGTTGGAGCTGGATGAGCACTGTGCTCCTTTCCAACCCAGGCCATGCTGTGATTCTATGATTTACAACTAAATGTCATTATTCTTCTCACAGACAGTCTGTGCAATTTTCTAACGTAATAATGACTGAAAATATATATGTTGCTAATTTTTCCCAGTATTAAACAAGCTTAAGCTAGAGAGCAATTCATGCAAATTTCTGTTGTAAGCCGTGTTTAATGTCTTAGCATTACACTAAAAAAATCAGTACTGGATCATGACTGATTGCCATAAATTCCATTTTAAAGAAAAAAGTCAGGAGCTCTTGCTGGAGTCCAATTTAATTTGTTTTGTAAAAGCACATCAAACCCTTGAAGAATTTTATCTTCTTTAGAGACAACTCTTCAAGTGTTTTGGCAGTAAAAATAACCAAGTATGCACTCTGGGGCCTGGCCAAACCAAACACCACTTCACAAGATTATCCCAAGACCTTCACAAACTATTTCAAATATTATGTAATACAAATCAGACTTCTTGGACATTTTGCTCAATGTCTTGTTTGCTGAAAGCTGAGTTATGGCCCAACCTTAAGATGTCTAACTCCCTCAAGTGGCTTCTCTGTTGGGGCTGTCCTACTGCAAGTTCCCAAATTTGAAACTTACTGTGTACAACAATTGGTAATTTTGGCTATTTTGGAAAACAAGCAGAGCAGGAGAAAGAGAAAAATCGGCAAGAGCTCCATCAGCCAACAAACCACATCCTCCTGTGAGCTCTGCCGCTGGCTTCTTTAGGTCATGGAGCTCGTGTTGCTAGTTCTGGATAACACCACGAGGTGGCAACAGTGCCTCGAAAAGCACAGATGTCAGGACTGCCTTCTGTTTCAATACTCAGAACAGAGCAGGACCAGATACAGTGTGCAGATTGACCAGTTTCGTGTGTGGCTTCAAATCAGCATCTGATGTTGTAACTTGCACAGAAGGGTTTAAATGCACTTTACCCATGCACTCCGGAATGGAAAACTCTGTGAACTGAGTGCTTTTGATGTAGCAGCTGACACCTGAATTTAGTCGGCACGTGTTGTATGTTGTATGTTGTAACAGCTGTATGTTATTGCATGGATTCAGTCCTATTGCATGGAACAGTCTCTATTCACTAAATGCAGCATTTTGGCTTGCCTGGGCTGCATTTAGTGAATAGAGACTGTTTTGGGCTGCACATATGTAGGTCGCTTCAAAAGTAATACTTCCTATCTGTTTCCATGGAAATGACAGCAGATACAAAGAGCACAAGAACACTATTGTATGGAGCAAATTCTCAGCTACAAAACATTATCTTTCAACAGTCACCACCAATAGTTCTGCTTTTTTCAGCAGGGCCTGCATGCTGCATCTACAGCAGTCTGCATCAGCAGAGCTAACCAACTGTCATGGATAGTCACCTCAGCTGAAACACAACACTCAGCATCTCACTGCGCCAGCATTCACTCTTTGGTTTCTGTAAACATTCAGCAAGTGTCTGTGAGCGTCAATGGGTGCTACTTTCTTCTGCATAGTGGAATTCGATGCCGCATCTGCACTTCCATGCCAGGCATCATTCTGTCAGATTGCCCCTCTGCTGCCATCTGTCCCATACCAACAAAATGGAATGGAATATCGGTAGGAAGGTTCAGCCTCTACTGCCATAGCACAAACATCTCCCTCTGATGTCATGGGTCAAGATAATAAGGGAAGCATTACTTCTGGAGCAGCCCTCACAAAATATACAACATCATTACTTAATAAGTATGTAACATTTGTCAATGGCAGTGGTTGCAATTCTTAATGAGGTGAGGGGATGGAAAGATTGAGCACAGCCCAGTCAAAAATGACCTGAGGGTACTGCTGGATGGCAGCTGGACATGATCCAACAATACGCCCTTACAGCCTAGAAAAACAACTGCACCCAGGGCTGCATCAAAAGCAGCAGGGCCAGGGAGGTGATCCTGCCCCTCTGCTTTGTGCTGGTGAGAGCTCACCTGGAGCACTGAGTCCAGATGTGGAGTCCTCAGTACAGGAGAGATACGGATCTTTCTCTCCTCTGTGGAGGAGGGCCACAAAAATGATCCAAGGGATGGAACATCACTCCTACGAGGACAGGCTGAGAGCTGGGGCTGTGCAGCATGGAGATGAGAAGGCTGTGGGAGACCTGAGAACAGCCTGTCATATCTAAAAGGGAACGTAAGAAACAAGGGGACAGACTCTTCAGCAGAGTCTGTGGTGACAGGACAAAGGGAAATGGTTTCAAACTTACATCTAATCTAAATTTCCCGTCTTTAAGGGAAAAGCATTTTACAGTGAGGGTGTTTCATTGCAGGGGAGTTGGTCTAGACAACCTTTTAAAGGTCCTTCCAACTCTAAGTATTCCATGGTTCTATGATTTTATTTTCAAGTTCCCTCATGAAAACAGAAAACACAGCTACCCTCTCCTTGCTACTCAGAGCCCTGTGTTTAGCCAGCATTATCAAAATGCACACAGTGATGTGCCATCACTTGAGTCAGCACTGCACAGCACTGCTCTCTCCGTGCCCTGCTTTCTGTTGATGCAGTGTTAACAGTGCACTGATGGTTTGGCTGCTGCTGAGTGATGTATCTGTGGGCTGCAGGTTGAACATGCCTGCGTTATTCCCAACTCCAATACAGCTACGTTTGAAAGCTCCCTCCTAATGTCCAACAGAGACACACAGTCCAAGAAATACCATGCTACTGTGCAGAAGACCATGTCACCCATCGCAAGCAAGGGATGTAATGGATGAAGACTGCACATACAAATGTCTCTAGGGCTGCAAAACAATCTGAACACTCCTTTTCCTGCGCATCCCTTCCAAGGAAAGACAAAGTCTCAGTCATTTTGGGTGAAGGGTCCTTAGAAAATGAAGAACAACTGAAATGACAGAGAAAATAAGATATACCTTGCATTTGGTAATAATAGTCCTTTCTCTGCATGCTCCAAAACAGATTGTCTGGGGGGACACCCCCATTATCTCTTTTTCTCAGTCACTTCTTCACGTTTGTTTGTTTAGATTTATTTCTGTGGTTTTTTGCCAATCAAAAATTAAACTGACATTTTTGAAAAGCTAACTTTTAGTAATACAGATGCAGTATGGGTTAAATTAGGATATTCTAGCTTAATCCATGTTGAGTAGAAACACCTGCCTATCATGACTTCAGGAATCTTAAGAAAATAAAAACAAAAATAAAAATTAAATACATATTTTCTCCCTCATTTTTGCCTTAAAACTTTACATCCTACATGAATGTTCAAATGCTTTCACATTTCCCATGAAAAAAATGAATTTGCACCACTCAAAACATTTCAGCCACATTAAACAGTGCTGCCCAAGTTCGTCTCATTTCCTCCCACATCCCAATCTGTAATTTCAACAAATGTAGAACTACCAATTTTTCATCCAAGTGCAACTGAAGAAATATATCTTCATCGCTTATCAAATACGAGACATGACACATTTGTCTTCCCACAACTGGGCTGGATGATCTTTTAGGTCTTTCCCAACCTTGGTGATTCTGTGATTCTAACTGTGACACTAAAAGAACACACATTAACTGAAAGCAGTTAACATCTTTTCACCAAGGAGCTCATATGTTCACTTTGCTATACAGCTGTCCCATTCAGATTGGAATTTAAACCCAAGGAAGCTTACTTGATCTCAGTGGAGTTGATTGCAGGCAGGAAACGGTAGCAAGCCCAGCAGAGGAGCAGAAAAGCAGA
This sequence comes from Lagopus muta, assembly GCF_023343835.1. Taxonomy (NCBI): domain Eukaryota; kingdom Metazoa; phylum Chordata; class Aves; order Galliformes; family Phasianidae; genus Lagopus; species Lagopus muta. The sequence goes on from NC_064472.1 coordinate 72,180,750, forward strand.
GGTGAAATGTAGCACTCTGAGACCAGGCTACAAATATATTTGACTCGAAGATAATACCATGCCTTTCCAAAACAGATAATTCCAACACCTCCATAACAAAACATACTCCTAGTATCAGGAAGAAGCTGGTAGAATCTTACCTGAACATGTCTGGGCAGCATAATACTAAAGTCATCCAGTTTACATGTTCTCTGAGAATGTGGCTTTGCAGTCCTCTGTGGTTTTTACTCTCCAGTTTATACTGCAAATGACCTTCAAACTTGTGACTGGCCCAAAACACACGTCTTCAACAGCCACTGCACAGTCTACTTCCTTTTCAAAATTCCTACAGAAATTAATTACTGCAGTGTCCACACGTAGATTTCTGGAATTCTGATACTATTTGCGTGCTGGTTTATCAAACAAAACAAATCAAGGTTCTGAGGAAGTGAAAATTTCACTGCAAGATCACAGGCATGCAAAAAAAGCCAAGTCTGTATTATCCACAGTTACAGGGTTGTAGCCCTACTGATGATATAAGGAAGATACAGGCAGTCCTCCTTGTCATAAGGGATTTTTGGCATTAATTTCAAGGAAGAAATATGAATGCTCAATAGTGAACATGTAAGGAAACAGTGAGAAGAAACAGGAACCTACTGCATTAAAATAGGCAAGGTCTAATGCCAGAAACCTTTTTTAATGCGATACCACTGTACCATTGAGGAAAATGTTGTTTAAAAAATACTGTTGATCAAAATGAGCGTTCTGTGTTAGTGTGACAAACGATACTGCTTTGCTTATGGTGCAAAGGGGATGTGTTCTCTTGTTTCTATGGCTTTTAAGAGGGATGCAAACACAGAAGCGATGAGGATGGCACATGTCAATATTCCTCTGTATGGCCAGACCACAACAGTTCTATGGAACCTTCTTTGATGACACTCCTATACATAAACAAAAACAACAACAAAAAACAACACTTGTGGGGACCAATTATCCATTTGTCTGACCAGTTTCTCTGACATATGGTATCTACAAATATTTACCTTTCAAAAAGTGCTACAAACCACCTCTTTCTTGTGTTAAAAACAGAGCTTAGCAATTTTTTGCAGAGCTGTAGAGATACACAGCTCAATGGGCACACAAAACACAGCTTATAGCTAATGATGTTTATGCAAAACTGTGAAATTACATAAAGTGATGGATTTGATGACCAGAGGTTTTTGCTCATTATCTGACCTCCAACTCAGTGCGATTTGAGGCTTTTCACCAAATGTTCCTAAATGAAATCAGAACTGAACTAAGTTTGAGATACTCAGCCCCAACTATGGACTGAAACAAGAATTTGTTAACAGCTTGAAGCTGCTCTTACCCTCAGCATAAAAAACCACAATTGATACCTAGTCTGAATTAACATGCTAGCACATCCACATGTTGCATACCGGTCCTTCAGAGGCAAAAGCCCCAGGTCACTCATCTGGAGTGGAAGAGGCACTGCATCTCCATCTGAAGTAGAACAGCTCACTCCAGAGAGCAACTGGGATCTCCTAAACATCAGCTTTACAACCAGCTGGTGGCTGTGCATCCCACAAAAGTTATCCAGCTCTCTTCAGTGCTCCTGATATCTGAACACAGCTGCATGCTGAGGTCTCCTGGTGAGACAGAACACAGTGCTCTCCTCTCCCAACATTCCATGGCAAACCCTTCAAAAGGAGTGAAACCAGACTCACCCAAAACAGGTCCCAGATGGTAATAACACTGTAATATCACTGTAATCTCTGGAAACTATAAATACAAGCTCTAAAATTGCCTGTGCAAGGAAGTTAATGCTTCACTGGTGTGTTATACTAAAACTCAAACAAGACATAAATGTTATTTTGACTAAACAAGATAAATGTGGCCGTATCTTCTGTATCTGAGGAGAACTGCCCTTGCCCAACAAATAAATAGTATCTATTTCTGCACTAAACTGGAGCCTGTCTGTTGATCAAAGTGTCTGATAAGCTTCCACGAAGAGAGGGTTAATAAAAATATAAAAAATAACCAAAAATGTCAACAGTCAGCAGCATCTGTGAAGGCACCTGTAAGGCTCCTGTTAATTGCATTTGTAGTATTTGATATTCTGTCAAAAATTAAACATGCATTTCTATTTTCACACGCATTTCAGTCAGTAGGAACTAATTGAATATGAAAACTAAGGAAGGTATTTTAGGGCAAAGCTTTGTTTTGCATGTTAACACTCATAGGACATATACTGCGTCTGCAAGCCTGTGCTATCATTCTGATTTGTGTAAATCACTGCTTACTATAAACCAAGGCAGCAATATTATGCACCCGACTATATGGTACACAGCTCACAAATATTCCTAAAACATGCTCGCATCATTTACCAACCATCATGCTCTCCAAATCCAGCTGTGCAATATTCCTAGATGTGCACATCAGCAGGGACTTAGCTCTGAGACATTCTGTCTGCTTACATTACGCCTGAGCACGACTTCAGCTGCTGGCAGAGGGGATTTGCTCCTTTCTCCTCCCTCCAGGAGCACGCTGTCACATTCTTCATTTCTTCGTAATCTTTGAATCTCAAAACCAGATGACCAGATTGAGGAGGAAAGACAGGAGACAACTAATGTGAGCACAGACAACGCATCTAAAATAACCTGCAGTGACTAAGAAACCTACAAAGCTCCCTGAAGAGCATGCTTATTCATACTTACCCTCCTTTCTCTCAGAACTGTGGGCACTGTGGCTACAGACAGGAAAGGCCCCTGGGCAACAGAATATCTCCATCCGCCTCCAGGAGACACTGAGGATAAAAAGTGAGGCCTGACAGGAAGACATGGAGTATCCTTTGCATAAAGTCATATTGAATTTAAAACTTACAATGCATCCTGCGGGGCTGAGAAACCCAAGTGTTTATGAGGAAGAAACAGTCCAGGAATCAAAAAGGAAAGTATTCAGGAATGGAAGATGTCACAGCACTCCAAGAATTCCTCCCTGGGCATTTCTGAAGAGATAGAAATGCTTGCAAGAAAGGCACACTCCTTACTGAGGGACTGAGAAGACGTCCAGTTGTGATTCCCAGATTGAATAGGCTTGGAAAAAAAAAAAAAGGCATCACTTCTTAAACTGAAAATAAAGGCAACCGTTAAGAATTTCTTATTCCAAAATGAGATGCCTTAAACCTTTCCTCTGGATCTCTCGCTGCTAGCCCAGATCCTGTAACAAAACTCAGTTATCTTCTAACTCCCCAAAGGTCAATGACTTTGCTGCACAGGATAAAGATCTCCTGTCTTTGTTCATGTGATGCAGTTTTTACTGTCAACAGTGCAGCAAAATGGCTGTTGACTCAGTGGAAAAATGCTGGAGACCTTTGTGCTAAAGTTCTGGTGCAAAACGGTACAGAAATGCCATGCCTGAATTAGCCAGGAGGGCTTCCGTGCTGGAGAGACTGAGTTCCATGTCACTGGAATCTAGGTGGACAGCTCTCAAACACAATGCATGGCCTCCATTTTCAGAATTGAAAATTCTCATGCAACCACAGAATCACAGAAGCACTGCGCCAATTTGCTGGCACACATTCAAAGATGCTGTGGTGAGGTATCTTTGCCTTCAGCAAAGAAGAACATCTCATCAGCAACAGCACTGCTTCCTTCTCTGAATACATGGATGGGTGTGAGTAGTTGTGATGTTAAACAAGCAGAATTTGCAGCTGAAGAGAAGGATGAACTGTTTCTTCCAGAGGCGGCAGAGTGCAGACATGTAGGAGCTCCCCAGGACCTTCCTTCCATGACATCTGCACCTACTGTACAGAGAATCCAAAACGCAACGATCTTCTGTAACAACAATGCAGTCATAAAATAATAGGATGGCCTGGGTTGAAAAGGGCCACAGTGGTCATCTAGTTCCAACCTTTAATAGCACTAAAGCTATTGAATAGACAATACCACATTGTGGACGACTGAGGCAGGATTGTTGAATTGCTTGACATAGAAAGGCTTTGCCAAGGGATCTTGGCTGTACAGACTGAATTGATGGGCCAGGTCCAATTGCATAACATGCAGCACAGCTTAATGCTGAGACCTGGGTCACAGCAACCTTATGCAGTGGTACAGGATTGGGACTGGGGAAGAGTGGCTGGAAAGCTGCCCAGCAGAAGAAGACCTGGAGGTGCTAGCAAACATGAGCCAGGAGTGTGTCCAGGGGGCCAAGGAAGCCAAGAGCGTCTTCTCCTCCTATCAGAAATAGGCCAACAAGACTAAGGAAGTGACTGTTCATCTGCACACAAAACTGGCTTGGCTTTGGGCCCCTCACTATATGAAGGATACTGAGTTGATCAAGTGTGTGTAGAGAAAAGCTGTAGAGTTGGTGAAGATATGAGAAAACAAGAGTGGCTGAGGAGAGACCTCATCATTCCTGCGTCTAGCTGAAAGGAGGTTGCAGTAAAGGGAGGGTTAGTCCCTTTTCTCAGGTGACAAGCACCAAAGGGGGATATTAGATTGGATATTAGAAAGAGTTTATTCACAGAGAGAATAGTCCAACACTGGAATGGACTGCTCATTGAAGTAGAGGCATTCCCATCCCTAGAGGTATTTAAGAAAGGACCCTCTAGATCATGTTGCTAAGCCTGGATGTGGCATCATCCACTTCTCTGAACAACATGCTCCACTTTTGAACCACCCTCCCATGAAAAATTTCCCCTACATCTGATCTAAATTTCCCCTTTCAGTTAAAAACCATTCTCCCATATCCTATCTCCATCTACTCATCTCTCCATAGCAATAGGGTACAAAGACCCAGAGCGTCTACAAGTTTCCTCAGTTTTGCCACCATGTATTTCAGAGTATGTAGGAAAGGTCCTGGTCCTCCGACACCACGGCCACGTCTTCCTTGCTCCAGACCTCCTCTCTGGCCCCAGGAGCCTGGGACTTTTTGAAGGCCCCTCCTTACAGAAAAGGCAGAAGCAAAGAAGGCACTGATCACCTCATCCTGTTGGTCAGCAGTTCTCTTGCCCATTCAGCAGCGGACTGATGTTTGCTCTAGCTCTACATTAGAAAACAGGCACACTGCAACAGCTAACTGGAAACGTCCCAGTTAGTGTGCTATTTCAGACTGGACTGTTTGGCAAAGTGATAAAAAAAATTTGGGGTTGCTAGAAAGCACATGCATGAGGGGCTTCTGTCACTGTAAACATAAATTATTCTTAAAACCCAGGTTTGCTAATAGTTATTTTTCATATATAAGATTCATATATACTTCATATATAAGATTTCCTCGCTTTAGGTAATCATTTGTGATTGTGAAGGATGGTGTACCAGCTCTGATTAAAGACCTGAGTGTCCTGGAACTCTGCATTCAACAAGGACCAATTTCTGTGTGTCCTTTCTGGTTGGCAGCCAACTAAACCATTGTCTTTCCTACAGATCTGGCTCCATGCTCCAGTTAGTTCTGCAACAAAGGACTCCAAAACACACATCTCTAGGCAGAGTTGTGCTGGCCTAATACAACCTGTTCACAATATGAACCTGTTCACTGAACAATAAAACCCGTTCACTAGATAAATAAACCCATGAAAAGCTTGAGGAAGCAGCCTGTACTCTACAGAATGCATCTTGTAGGACATGCTAATCTGGGCTTTTCAAGGACAGCTTGTTTGCTTACAACTAATCCAACCTATGTAAATGGGTCTAAACCCCCCTCAACAATATGCAGGCTAAACAGCTGTTTTCTGGAGGATTTACTTCGTCAATTGGATGCCAGTCCCAAAGTTTCAGATCTAACTCAGAAATCTGATTTTTCACTTGCATTTTTCTAATTTCTTTGAATTTTGACCTAGGAAAAGATTGAGGACTCTACACTACAAGAAGGAAGATACAAATTATTCTTGCACTTTTGTATCATAGCTATTATACCACTGAGCACATCACATCAAATCATGTATATTTCATCCTCAATTCATAATGCCACATTGAAAAATAAGCTCTCATTTGAGTAAGTTACAGATTTCTCTTTTTTTTTTTTTTGTCCTTTTTCCTATACAATTTCCTATACAATTTCCTATCCTGTTTTTTACAGTAATAGGTTTCAGTTGCTGCTGTACTCTGAATAGCACAGTGCAGCATGCAATAGAAGGTGAACAGTTCATGTTCCTAGCAGAAAGCTATGTTGGAAAGTCTAACCATAGACTAATCAGTAAATTCAGAGATATGGAAAGTGCTGAATATTTAACAGAGCAGTTCGAACCAGAGGAAGAGAGTAAGAAAAAACAGCCAACCTTGCTTCACATCTCCAAAACTCAAGAACCACCAAGAGCTGAGCATTAAGTACAGTTGGTGAGAGAATTCAGACATTTCAGTCACAGCAGCTTATTCTAATTTAATGAGGCTTCAGATGGGATGTTTGAGTTCATGAGGAATGACATAAGCTCTCAGAAATACCACTTCGGGCATAAAAATTTAGTCCTCGATTTGGGAGTTAGAACATTTGCTTAATATAGTGCTGCTTTTAGCATGAGCAGAATATCTGGATTTTCAGAACAAAGTTGTGAAACAAAGTTAGTTCAGATTTAACCTTTCTGTCGCCTTACAGGTGAGTCAGGAGAGGTGCACTGTGCCTGGCTGGGATGCAGTGAACCTTCGGGGAGAGCTCCAGTGGTGCTGCGTTCTGGATCTGTGATACCAAAGGCACATTTTGGCTGTGGCTGAGTAGGGCCTGCAGAGCTGCAGGCTATTTCTTGTCCCATAGGCAAGGGACAGCTGCCCAAAGGGACATTACAGATCATCTGACTCTGTGCTCCACAGTGAAAAGGGGGTGGCAGGGAAGTTTTTCCAAAGTATTAGTCTGGATGAGCACCAATCTTTTTTTTGCTCTCCTTCACTTACTAAACTTTTGTTATCTCAACCCATCATGCTTGTTTCTTTTCAGCATCTGCTGTCTCCCTGGGGCATACATCTTCGTTTTTATTTTTGACTGAGTTTGGGGTGGGGGGGGGGGATCAGGTTGTTATGAAGATTTAAGTTTGTGGAATGAAGGGAGAAATCCTTCAGCACAATATCACGTGCTGCCAGGTAACTGTTCTCAAGAACTGAGGAAAACAAATCCATGGGAAAACCTTCACGAAAACCAGAATACTTAAACAACCACAACAATTCTTTGATTTTATGTGAATAGTGGTACATAAGGAAACCGACAACGTGAATCCTTGGAGCACAGTGAAAAATAGCGTACATTAACCTCGCTACTTGTTCTGTATTTCACCAATTATATTAGTCACCTTCTAGTTTCTCTTTCACTCAACAGTATCGGTGATTAGAAAACTGAATTCTTAATCACGGATTACATGATTTAGACATGCACTGCTTGCTACAGCTGTGTGTGCAGTTGCAATCCTGCTCTATTTTAAACTATCCTCAGCTCGCATCTAAGCTTGCTCAAGACAGACATGTTACAAATCGAACAACATCAACCTCAGCCATCCCTCCAAGTCGCAGAAAATCCTGGACAATACAAGCAGGCATCCACGCCTGCCAAGCTTCCAGCCTCCACCTCTGATGATAATTAAATACAATTGTTATTAGGAAAGTGAGTCAAAGCATCGTGGCTTCTGTGTATTGTCTTAACTTGTTCTAGCATCTTTGTCACAACTAATTCTGTTTCAGGTGACCCTCTGTACTATGGCTCTTATAGAAAGAATGTAATAAGAAGTGCAGCAACTGACTCACAGTTCAGTCTAACTCGTTTAAGTAAAAATATCCTTTTAACTTTTGAATTTGATTAAAAAAAAAAAAAAAAACCTGCCAATCAAGGCTAAATAGGAACTGCTCACATTCCTTTAGTTGACATTTCAAATATTTAAAATATCCCAGGGCTTCCTTCACATGCACTGACTTGTCATTAGCATTGCAAAGCTATCCAGAAACAATTAACTGCTAAAGAAGTGTATTTTAAAACCTCTGCATGCACTCTGACTCATAGGGATGTCATCCACACTTCTACTTACTGAGATGTTTGTACAAAGAGCTCATGCAAAACACAATTTGCACGTATAGACTGCAGATGCTACTTTGGCCCTCCTTGTATACATACTGGTATACAGTCCTGCCTTTGCAGATGAAAATTTCTAAGAGTTAATTGAAGATACAAGCATTGGAAATAGCGAGAGATAGGCTAAGATTAATGAAAAAACCTCAGTGCCCACCATCCTCTATTTAATGCACCTCTATGTTATGTAGCCATTCCCAGGTTGAGTTCCCTGAATTCCAAGGCAGCCCTGTCACTCTGATATGGAAAGTTGCACTGACAGACGTCCAACACCACAGCAAACAGTGCACTTTATGACCATGAGCATTCCTCAAAGGCAGCCTTTTTTCCAGTACTTCAGTTTGCATTTGAGGAATAAAGCTGAATTGCATTCAAATAAAAGCCATTACAACAACACGGCTTTAAAAACTGGCTTAAACAGAATCAAACAGCTCTCCTAAGATTTCAGAATCCAAGCACTATGCATCAATTCCTAAAATAAATAAATACATATTATGCATGGGTGTAGATGATACAGATATGCAGCTGCATGAACTACACGTTGAGTTAGAAAAACTGGAAAACAGCAAAGGGAACTAACAGTTCCAAACAGAACTAACCACCTCCCGATCAAGCTCCTCAGTTTGACGAACAAGAATGTTTCTGCTGACACAAAGAAGGAAGCGATAGGAGCATGGGAGCAGGACTGAATGGCATTCCTGGTTGCCAAAGATGTGTGTGAAATTAGTGCTCACCAGCTAAATCCCTCAGCAAAGAGAGGATATCACTAACTGGAAACAAAAGGAAAAGAGTCCGTGTTGCCAGATCATGACAAATCAACCTGTAATGTGCTATCACTCAAAGATAATAAAACACCTGTGGGATGAACAGGCTCTCATGTGCATTCAAACTGTGACACAGGTACCTGGTGTGTGGGTAAAGAGTGAACCACAACTTGAGTTCTTCTACTAAAACCAACAAAAGGCATGAACAGTGCAGGTTTACAAAGCCTTGTTTTATAATTTTGTATCCCAACGGTAAGCAAAGATCATAATCCTTGTAATGAATTACAGACCACATAGGTCAAAACACTGTTTTAGTCATTTGTCTTCTTGGAAACAGGTTGAAAAGAGCTTCCATGAGATTGAAACTTTATCACTTCGCATCACAGTATTTCCTCCCATTATTCTGCCCACAACCACAGCTACCAATACACTGCCATATCTTCTTCCATCACACCTAATTCTTCACAGCCTGATTACACAGGCATCTCTGTACATGAAAAAACACACACCACTGTCTTCCAACTCAACTCTTTGAAAGGGTGGATAGCAGCAGGACAGGGGGAAATGCTTTTAAGTTGAAGGAGAGAAGATTTAGGCTGGATGTCAGGGGAAGTTCTTTACGGGGAGAGTGGTGAGATAGTTAGTCCCAGGGATGCCCCGTGCATCCCTGGAGGTGTTCAAGGCCAGGTTGGATGGGGCCCTGGGCAGCCTGGGCTGCTATGAAATGTGGAGGTTGGTGGCCCTGCGTGTGGCAGGGGGTTGGAGCTTTGTGATCCTTGAGGTCCCTTCCAACCCTGGCCATTCTGTGATTATGTGAGACCACCTCCCCTCTTCTTAGAAAACAGTTACCACCAATCTAGTGACATTAGCAGGAATGGACACAAGTATGTATCTGTGTATGGAAGCTTAAGCATGCAGGACTAGGATAAGCAAAACATTCCTTTCTCAGAAACCTTACAAAAGTTATTACAATTATTAAAAGCAAAATTTCTAGCACATGTCAGCTTAAGTTAACAGCATAAGCATTAGCAATAATTATTTGGCATGCACTCCAAGCTGCCTGGTGATAAAACATTAAAATCAACTATATGTGAACAAAGTGGACAGAATTCACAGTTCAGAATACAAACATACACTTAAAAAAAATTGCACAGCCAGTTGAACCTACAGAACTGCCCAGCGTTAGTTTGATTCTTACCCATATTCACTTGTGAGTGTGAAAGCCACTCTTTACATTAAATTTCCTTTAACTTCTCTTCCAATTAAAAAAGCCGTTATTTACTGAAATCACACAGACATTTCTACTTTTACAATGTTTAAATTATTTTAACAAAGTTCGAATTACTTAAGTTGAAGTTCTTCCTTCGGGGAAAAAAGCTTGAGAAGTCACCTTTTTTGTGGTTTCTATTTGAAAAACAATGGAAGAAAATGACTGCAGCAGGAGAGCCGGTTTCACTTCTTGCCAGGGAAAGCTCCTACCAGTATTAATATGTGTGGGCTGAAGCAGTTTCTTAACAGCCCAGATTCCTGGCTCCATGCTCTCCAGTAAGGAACACAACAGTACTGCAGTATCCTGGGGATGTGCTGCTTCTACAGCCCCTACAACACATACATCAAATATTTTGCAAGAGCAAATACTGGCACTTCCTGGAATGTGTTGTAACTAATCATCTTTACTGCCAACTTAAGTTAGCAAAGCTTGATGCATCTGAAACCAAAACTGATGTTTATCTGAAGAACTCTATGTAAGATTTTTTTTTTATCAGCTGGCTAGCATGGTTATCCTGCATCAGATGTTGAAATTAACAGGAGGTATTTAGATGCTATTCTGAATTACTGACAGAACCTCATTCTAGGCTACATAAATAACTTGGCAGCAGGGTTACAGGTTTCCATAGTTTGAGCTCTGAAAAACAAGTTCTCAACCTACACACATTGCCCAAGCAAGTCTGACAGCGCTGAAGGCTCTGAGCTCCGCGGCTGATAAGGGCAGAGGTATGCTCACCAAATGGGGTGCCCCTGCTGCAGCAGCCCCTTCCTGCTCAGCCCAAGCCCAAAAAGCAAGTTTCAAAGCACAGTGGCTTGTAATTTTCAGTGAAGAGCCTTCTCCTTTTTGTGAGAACCAGCTATTGCCTTTGTAAAATGTGAGCTGTAAAGACTAAGGCAAGAGAAAGGAATTGCAAACGCGTTCACATTCATGCAATCTAAGGGAGTAGAGCATGGGAACTTGGAAAATGTAACTGCTTTGCATGTCCTCCAGCATGGTAAAGAAGCTATGAATGCAAGTTAAACAGAAAGCTCCAGCTGTTTCAATCTGCAGAACAAGGGCGTCCAGCCATTTAGCTCACCTGGGCTGCATCAGGTGAAGAGGAATTGTCTGGGGCTGCACGTAGAATACATTTTGTAGTTAGCAATCGCTGTGTTTTACTTGCCAGGAGGCACAAGTATATCACATGGAATACAGGATTCAGTTTGACTGAGTGTGTGCAGCAGGCATGAGTTAGCACTGCACTGCACCCTCCCCTGCACTGCATTCCATTGCTGCAAACACAGCTGGCTCCTAAAGAAAACATCACTAAAACTAAAATCACACAGCGATGTTGAAAGTTTATGATGATGTGTGGCTGCACACAGCCTGTGGACCAAGGGCTGGACACCCGTGCTTTGGAAACAGCATACCATCTATACAGCACTACTCGGCACTGTTCCTGAAAATAAGGGACTTACAGTTAACAATCTGTGTTCACATACATTGGAAATACGCCAAACTGACATTAACTCTGGTTTTCTACATGATAAATAAGGATACTTAAGAACACCGATTAAACTGAAGGGTATTCCTTCAACAGGGATAAAAGTGGGAGCGCAGTCAAGAAAAAAAGAATCACAATCACAGATTGCTTCAATTGTCTCTAAAGTAGGCATTTTTCCAAGAAAGCTTAGGGACGAAGTTACACTGCTGGAAAAAAACAAAAGAAGTCTAAAGAACGAAAATGCAGAGAAACTCACAAGGAATGGGCACTCTGCTAACATCAGCAGATGTGAATCTTATGGTAAAATGAAAATTTTAAACCAGTTTTCACTCGAGGAATCAAATCAATAAACAAGTAATAAATTTGCTTATCCAATACATTTATCTGTCTATAACATTATTGCTCTGTACGTATTATGTTTTAAACCACTTTCCAAGGTGATTGTGTGTTACATGAGTAAGCAGTCTCAAATTGCACTCTCAGTTAAACACTGCTTCTGAAAGCTCCTCATCTAATGACTGCAAAGCACATCAGAAATCAGGTACTTCTACCTGGCAGTGCAGAAGGAAGCTTTCCAAGTAGAAACTTCTGAACTCTTTCATTCACACTGCTTAAAACAAGCTTAACATTTCAGAGAGTGTTTTCTCCCACCAGCTTGGTTTAGATCTAGTCAAGACAGTCTCCACTTCAACATCCATAAAGGCTCTCCCCTGCAACACACAACCAGCTCTACAGCCTCCAGCAGTCACACACCCCACACACCCCTGCTGTCAATAGATTCACTGCACTCAAAGATGAGACATTTTCCTTCTGTGATGATTCCTGGGTCCTCTTGGGCTGCTTTCCTCCTGCATTCTTCAGGGGTTTTGTGGATAAGAAGAGTATGGAAAACAAAAGCTTTGTACAAGTCCTGTGCAGAAGCAAGAGGAACTGAAAAACTCAGGAGTTCAGAGTAAACATGTAATTAATGTAGACATACAGGGCCGAAACAGAACGAGATCTTTTTCTTTCTTTCCAGGGTGCAGCCACAATATCTGCAGTTTCTCCTGACAAGAGCTGCTTCCACCTGTCACCAGGCAGAAGGCTCTGGCTCTCAGACTGGCCATACTTGGGAAATGACTTTTGCACAGGCAGGTCTGAGAAGTTCTTCATCTACAACAATGCTGTTGTGACACATGTAGCCACAGATTTACCAGCCAGGTACCTGAATATCCTCATATTCATGCTGCAGAGCAATATGCTCCTCAAACAGACCTATTTCTGTGACCCCATCTTCACCTGCTTCCAAAGGACTGCCATGCCAAACTCAGGTGATGGGGACTGGGGACAGAACCAAGCCAAAGGTGCTCTGCAGCCGTACATAGAGAACAGAAGTGATAATGTCACAATTTGCTTTTTAACTTAAAATTCTAGCATGCTCTAGCAGGGCTCTGTATGTATATTTTTGGAGAAATACATCATTCTCCTATTGCTGTCTTTTAATGAGATGGATTCATAGTGAAATGAGTGTTATCAGTGCATCAGAAATGAGTGTGCAGTGCACATACATTTCCCCAGCACTGACTGTGCAGGTTCCCGACCGCTGGACAGACAGATTTCAGCAAGAGGCATTCACTCCACAGTCTGAAATTCCTAATTACAATACAGTAAGGTATAATGAAGCTGTAAGCATGCTATTTCCATTAGTATCCTGCAGAGACGTTAAACACTTTAACAAATTGCCTCCAAATTAGCCAGGCAAAATAGTGCTGCCCTTGAGGAAACTACAGCCGAATTTATGTGAGCAGAGGAAACCAAGCAGTGGTCTCACCATTCTTCATGCCATCTGTGCAGCAGCCACTGAAAAAGTTCTTATGCCCCTCAGCTGTACAGTACGACCTCTGAAGATCTGTACTTCATGACCCACCTGAGTGCAGGAGGTCCTGTGGTATATTGCAGTGTCCTTCCTATGAAGGAAGGCTGAGGGAGCTGGGCTGCTTCAGCCTGCCTGGAGGGAAGGCTCTGGACAGCTTCTGTGATTCTATGATAAAACAGCTCTGCTTTACGATAGCTCAGTGGTAGTACTGTTTTATTATCACTTTATACTTAAATTTCAAAGTCTACTGTAGTGATACACAAAGTCAGTCACTGAGATACCACCTCGTGGGCTTGAGCAAAAAAAGGGTTGTTTTTGTGACAGTTTCCTGCGTGCACCACAGCAGTCCACACTCTGCTTTTAGGTCTCGTGTTCTGACTGATTTTATAGATACGTTGGGTCACATCTCCTCTGAGCTGGACTCAAACACTCAAAAAAGACTTTCAAACCTTACACTACAAAGACCCAAACCCTAAACCTGGCTTGATGCACAGAACTGCATAGTTCTCATCAAGCAGATTCCTAAGCAGAAGTCCCACTGCACATGTATGTGTGTGCAGCTTCTAAATTTTCAACAAGCAATTACAATCGACGATGTTCAAATACTGTAGAACTTAAAAAGAAGAAGGAGAAAAAAAAAATAAATTGCACAAAGCCCATTAGAAGTCTCAGTAAACTTAAGTTCTAGAGATGCCAGATCAGATGGGCAGCTCTGTTCAAATTGCAGTTAATGGTCAGAATCAGATCCTGCGTCCTTCATATTCCAACATCACCTACAACATTTTCTAAAGATGTTTTCACAAAAATTCCAGCTTGCCCATGATCTCTCCTAACCAGCCCAGTGAAGTTAAAGAATGCCTCGCAGGAATAAACAACAGAAGTACACACAGCACTTCGGCACTTGTCACTGGGCTCACCTCCAGCACTCCTCATCTCTTCCCAGTCACCTTCCTGGTGTTTCGAGCAGCTCACAGCTATCCAGCTCCACACTGATGATGGCTCATACATCAAATACTGTCAGTAAAACTGCATGAAAGCATTTGGTGGCAATCAGCATGCCTTCTTTTCCCCTGATCAGCACAGTGCTCTGCAGATCAGCACAATGCAAATTCACAGCATGTTTTACAGAAATTTCTCAGCAGTTTGAAGACTGGGGGAATGGTTTCAAACTAAAAGAGAACAGATTCAGGTTAGATGTTAGGAGGAAATTCTTTACTCAGGGGGTCCTGGCACAGCTGTCCAGAGCTGTGGGTGCTCCATTCCTGGAGGTGCAGCAGGACAGTCTGGATGGGCCCTGGGCAGCCTGAACTGCTGGGGGGGGGCTGGAAATGAATAGATTTTAGGTACTTTTCCAATCCAAGCCATCCTGTGATTCCGTGATTACCTGCATCTCAGCTGCTATCCAATGTTATGTGCCTCTATTAATAAATCATCAAAGTTTAAAGAAAAAAAGGATTCAAAGTTTTTTTTTAACACAAAGACAATCTAATACATTAAAGTATACTGCAGAGAACATTTTAACGGATAACAAGTCAGTGTACCTAGAATCAATGAAGTAAATTTGCCTACGGTAGGAAATAAGAAGCTCACGGAAACACAGAAGGATCGTATACACCATTATTAGACAAATCCACTCCATTATATGATTTCATCACACGGGACGCTAGAGGATTCTGTCATTTATCCATACCACTGTTAATATCAAATGCTACTCAGCGACAGAAAAACACAGAAGTCAAACAAAGGGAAATACATCAATTTCCCTTCAGCATGTTTACACAACCCTGAAACTCACCACACTGCATAAGCATTTGGCCAGCACTCTCAGACGTACAGTTTGGTTTTTCTGTGGTCCTGTGTGTAGCCAGGATTTAGACACAATGATCCCTGCAGGCTGTGCCAACGCAGATGTTTTCTGATGCTATTTGCAGTTACGTTGAGAACTGCAGTGCTAATTTGTTACGCTCATCCTGAACCCACCTGAGAGCTCAGCAGGAGAGAACACTTCAGAAGAAGTGCACACGCCTTGCGTAATTGCTAATACTAACTTCTGAAAAGCATGAGGGAGGGGAAGAAAAACAAGAGTGAAATCTTTAACTTGTCATCCTGCCCATGCAGATCTGTCCTTCATCTCAGATGCATGGGAGTCAGTTTGTATCACCAGCTGACAGATGACAGCTTTAGTCACACAAACAATGCAGTATTTCACAGCTAGCACAGGCAGAAAAAAAGCTGTTGAGCCACGTTACTGCGTATCTCGCTGTATTGACAGCCATAACTACAGAGCCAAAGGTACTGACTGCCTGTTCTAACTGTACTTGTGGCCGTTTGATAGCTCAGCAGACTCCTGACAGAAGCTCTGCTTTGTCTCTCACACTTCGTCCTCCATTTATATTTTCTGTCTCCTCTCTGTACGGTTTGCAAAAGGCTTCTCATCCTATCTTAATACTTAATGTCTTCTAATAATTAAGCCTCAGATGACACGAACATCATTACTACATCCTTCCAAAAAGGCAGAGCAGTCAGAAATGCTAGTAATACCATAACTAAGACCAAGCTTATGCTACTTTCAGCAAGTCAAGCAGCTGTTATTCACTGTGCATACAATCAGAAAAGCTGAATCTCATTTTAGGACCGTGCTGCTGCTTACATCTGACAGGGAAAAGGCCTTCTGCTACATAATGGGCCATTTATAGGAGCAAAGAGGCTGCAGTCCAAGACAGACTTTGAAAGTGAAGCCCCACCAACGCTTATGAATCCAGACACACCGTCCACTTTGGCAGCCAAGTACAAAGGCTGACGTTTTCTGTGCCAATGCTCCTAAGAAACAAGTCCCCCCCTCACCCAACAGTGACAGCAATGACTGAGTTATGGCTGGAGAACCACAAAGGTAGAATCTGTTTCTCGTAGGACTGCATGAGAGCAGCCATGCGCTGATATCTGGAGTGCTCAGTAACACCTCCGCCCAACAGAGATGTGACACAGAACAGTTCTGGTCACCTCAAATACGTTTTGTTCTTTATTTTGGGATTTAATTTCCAGAACTGCAGTGGCACTTGTATTCAGCTTCCAAAGATTTCCACAATCCTGCTGTGCAGGTGTGCTCTCTCAGGGCTGCTTCTCCACCTCCCAACAGCCTCAGTAATGTATTCCATCATTTTCCATGTATTTCATGCACAGAGGAAAAGCACTGAGCAGACCTACTTGCTGTTTTCCTTCAGCTCAATGATTTACTGCAGACAATCTGAATAAATCTGGGCCTCAGCAGCTTCTGCAGACCATGCAATACATGGGACAAACCTCATTGTTTCCATTAAAATATTTCATTAGCAAGTAGCTGAAGTATAAATATTAAATAAAGACACTAAAAGAAGGAAAGCATGAAAATCATGAACTGTGGAACAGCAGCCACTCTTCTTTTGCTTTGTTCTCCTATTTCCTGATCTCTGAAGATCAGCCCATTTGAGCACGGCATTCAGACACTTCAGTAGTGCTCAGCTATTAAAGCAGAAGCAAAAATAAAGTTACACCAAAGCCTTTCACTGAAGGAGGAAAACAAAACAAAAAAAGTATTTCCTTGACACAAGTTATTTCAAATAATTAGGTGATCTCAAATTGCCACACTATAAGAACACTGCTACTGATGCAGGTGTTAAGAATCAAGATTCACAAACACCATTTCCAGCAGTTCCTTGTAGGTTTTGGGGCATCAGAGTTGGCCTCTAAACAAACCAAATATGTTGCTGTGAAGGGACAGAGAGAGACCTGCTCACACAGCTGTCAAATGGATGGCTGCAAAACTCTCAGCCAGCACTCAGCAGGAGTCCCAGGAACCGCCAGCAAACCAACCTCACCTCCATGGGACAGAACTGCAATCCCCACCGAGTTCTTGCATGAGCAAGAAGAAGGCACTGAGTTTTAAAATGTGTACCACATATTTCATGTAGTCAAAGTCATTACCACTCAAGCAAGTCAAAAGAGTCGCAAGTTTTGTTGATCCTACTGTAGAAACTAGGCTTCAAAGTGAAATACTCTGAGGCCTTAGAAATACTCAGCCCGATCGCTGGAAATAAAATGAGATCTTAGATTAAGCCAAGCTACAAAAGAAGTGCTGGTGTGAGCACTGACTTGTAGGCAACTATGGAGGAGGCTCCTTGGGTCCTGTGATCAGAGGATGCTGGGGCTGAGGGCAAACAAACAAACCATAACTAATCTGAAGCCATGCCCACTTGCTTTGATTGCAAAGGCAGCCTGAAATAGAGGACTGGACTTTCTGCTGCATCACAGTTGAAAAATGCTGCAAGAACAGAAAGAAAAACCAAGAGAACGCAATCTTAACAAAGTCCCTATGTTACTCTCCAGCTCCTAGAGCACAGCATTTTCTAAATGGAACTTTCAAAAGAGAGATGGAAGTATTAGAATTTATTAATCTACGCTGCATGGATGAAACTGTATCACCACAGCCTGTTCGGATCTATGCTGTGCATTTTCCCTGTGATCTGATCAACCCGATACCCAAAACCTAAGGAAAGGATGAGAAATTTGCCACTTGGGGTAGATGAAAATAAATTGGTTTGAATAGCAAAACTAGACAGGGGAAATACAAAAAACAGCAAGAAAAAAGGGAGGGAAGGAACAACTGTCCAAGTGCCTTGTATCTTCATCTCTGTGATGCACACTGCTATAATAAAATCAACTTAGCCAGGCAGAAGCAGATAGAAAGTACTGAACTACTGAAAACAACACGCCCAGCCATCTAGATGAAGCAGGCAATGCAGTTGAATTTACCCAATTCCCAAACACCACAAATATCACTGTGCAACTCTGACAAAATCCCCTTAAATACCTTTTTCTGGATCTGTCTCAATGTAAGAACTACTTTAAAATAACCCAAGGGAAATTCTAGTGAGAGAAAAACAGCTATTAAGAGGTAAACTTAAGAGTAAATACAAGCTATTTAGAAGAAAATTCATCATCAAGCTGTAGCTGTTATTATTCAGGTACCATTTAGACATTATCATTTGTTATTTGGTGCTGCTGTCAATCGTATAAAAACATCAGGCAGGGCCACGTTATGTGCTTACAGACTGTGAGATATCAGACATCTCATGCTGGCCTAACAAGAAGATGACCAGGCTCCTCCACCACTCGATTCTGTTCTTGGTTGCTCTAAGCAGCAATCACTTCCTCACCCAGCACCAAGAATTCAAAGATAACTCAGAGCAGGCCAGCGAAGCCACATGGTGTGCTGATGCTTATAGCTGCAGTCAGATGATGCTGGTTGCTATTCAACGGAAGCAAGCAGCTTCCTGTCACCACGGCAAACATGAAGCGACTTCCATTTCATGCCTATGCAGTTACTGCTCCTCTAAAGATCCGCAGTCTAACTTCTATTCTGGTGATACAAATGATATACAAATGAACAAGAATATTCAACATTCAGTTTCCTTCTTCCCACTTCTAGTCATCTTCCCAGTTCCCCCAGCTTTGCCTCCCAAAGAAAGGCCTCAGTCTTCCTTCTGCCAAGGAATGCTTTCACTCTGGACTTGGTTTCCTACCTGGTCCCAACACACGTTTATGCATTTTATCTGACAGACAGACAGTGCTTCCCACAGCTTGGAAACAGACGCTGGGAAGCAGTGAAGAACAGCTTCTTGGGGTATCTGAGCAGCTGATTCCCTCACGGAGGATTTTTCTCTTCATTCTCATTCTTTAAACAAGACAATAGAAAGCTTATCTATTGTGTTCGTTTAACACTCAGTACATGCTTATCAAAGATAAAAACGAGGTCTGCAAGCACATGCAATGACCATCCTGCACTACTAACGCATGGCAGCAGTGCCAGCACTGTGACAAGGAAAGGAAGGCCAGAGTTGGAAGGGACCTCAAGGATCACAAAGCTCCAGCCCTCTGCCACACGCAGGGCCACCAACCTCCACATTTCATAGCAGCCCAGGCTGCCCAGGGCCCCATCCAACCTGGCCTTGAACACCTCCAGGGATGGACGGGGCATCCACAGCCTCTCTGGGCAGCTGTTCCAGCACCTCACCGCTCTCCCTGTAAAGAACTTTCCCTCGACATCCAACTTCAATCTCCCCTCCTTCTACTTAAAGCCATTTTCCCTTGTCCTCCACTATCTACCGTTTCAAAGAGCTGGCTGCCCTCCCGTCGCGCCGTGACGCCGTTTTGCTGTGCCCACCCCGCAACTGTGCTGCCAGGAGCTCCGGGGCGGCTCGGCAGGCAGACGGAGGAGCAGAACCAACAAAGCTCCTCACTGGAAGGGCGCTCACAGAACCACGGTCCACCTTCTCAGCGTATGGGAAGAGGGCACAAACTTTTACCGGCCACGTTTTCGGTAACGCTATCTCACCCATCCCCGAAGCAGCGTTTTACCAGCGTCCAGCAGCACCGCCGCCGGGACACCACGGGGCGCGCTCCGCCCCGAACCCCTCCGCACGGCCTCGCTGGGCTCGGAACCATCCGCATCCCGCTCCGCAGCGTCGCCCCGGGACAAACCGCGCTCTCCGGCCCGCCGCCCCAGCGCCAAGGAGGGACGGCCAGCCTGCCCCCCCCCGTCCCGCTCCCACCCGGGCCGCCGCCGTCCCGCGCCTCCCGCGTGGCGGCGGCACTTACTGTGTGCGCTGGAGCGGGAGGCGGCGGCGGCGAGAAGCGGCGGCAACGGCAGAACCCCGGCGGTGCGGGCGCGGCGGAGACGGCCCCGCTCGTGGGGCGCGGGAGCGGCAGGAAGGGCGGCGTTTGTGCCTCCGCCCCGCCCGGCCGGGAGGGGAGCCGCAGGCGGGGAAGTAGTTGGCAAGTTACCGTGAGAAACTGGTTGTGATGCGGGTTGCTGGCTTTTAAGTACCCGCGGAATATAGAACGTCACAAGGTTCGGCCTCTGCGAGAGGCAGGGCGGTGCGGGACTACAGAGAAACTATTGGGCACCGTAGGGACAGTTTGTGCAGCCGGAGTTGAAGGCTGTCCGTATTGTGAGGGACAACAAAACGTTTTTTTTTCTAAACACGCTAACAGGAAATGGACGAGAGATTGACGGTGTTACTTGAAGGCTGCAGACACAAAGCCAAGTGTTTAAAGCTTTGCTCATCTCTGTGTTCAAGACCAGCTATGGTTCATGATGCTCCTGGAGCTGCGAGTTGGAGAATCACGACTGTGGTAATAACAGGCTGATGGCAAGCCCTCACCTTGTGCAGAGCACGCTGCTCCGGCTGGATGCACGTCAGCCTATGGGGCTGAATGGGATGTATTCCATGGTAATCAAAGAGGAAACAAGTTCTCAAGTATTTTTCAGTGCTCTTGGAAATCTTTTAAGGCCCTGGTGGATGTAAGCTGGCAAACATTGTCCCAGTTCTCAAGAAAGCATTTAATGAATTTGATCTCCTTTGATGTCAGTGTTACCCATCCAGTTGACCAGGGGAAGCCAGCTGATGTAAACTTTCTGGAGTTAAGATTTTGATACTGCTTCTCACAGCATGCTCACGGACAAAATATCTGGGCAAAAAAACGATGTGGGCAGCCGGTGGGGGGGTCAGGTTCAAGGGTTACATCAAGTGGGGCTTCGTCAGGCGAGTGGCCAACTGCTTGTGGGGTTATGCGGGCTCCACGGAGCACTGGAACAGGCTGCCCAGGGAGGTGGTGGAGTCTCCTTCTCTGGAGATGTTCGAGACCTGCCTGGATGCCGACCTGTGCGACCTGCTGTAGGGAACCTGCTTTGGCAGGGGGTTGGACTCGATGATCTCTGGAGGTCCCTTCCAACCCCTACAATTCTGTGATTCCATTTTAGGTCTAGGTCTTTCCTGTTGACTCCCTCCAGGGCAGAGGAGCCTTGATAAACCAGAGGGCTGTGCAATAATCAACCATGTGGAATTTAACAAGACGAAGGGCCCGATTCTGCACCTGCAATGGGGAAACCCCAGCTCTGTGTATGGGGACAGGAAGCTGCAGAGTATCCCCAAGGAAAGAGACCTGGGGCTCTGGCTGACAGCAGTCTGTCCTAGGGTACATCAGGCCCGTCACAGGACTGTCCTGCTCAGTGCTGTGCAGCCTTACCTTGGGCACCTGTGGATAGTTTTGGTTGCCGCAATATAGCAGGGACATAAAATTGTTACAGAGCATCCAGAGAGGGGCTGTGAACATGGGGCAGGGTTCAGCAAGTGTGAGGAGCAGCTGAGGTCCTTGGTTTACTCAGCGCAGCAGAGGCTGAGGGGAGGCCTTGTGGCCTCTGCTCTCGTCACAGCATGGGGATGGCAGAGCTGGTCAGCAGGGTGGGTTAGGAAAAGGCTCTTTGGCAGAGGGTGGTGGGTACGGAGCAGGCTCCCCAGGGCTGTGCTCACAGCCCCAAGGCTGTTGTTACTCAAGAAGCATTTGGACAACACTCTCAGGTAGAGGGCTTGAATTCTGTTAGTTTAAAAACAAAAAGTGAGCTTTACCCATAAAAACAACAGGATGTACCACCACCACCATCAGCCACTGAGAAACAGGACAAAACACTGCAGCTGAGAGCTGAGTAATGTGCTGAATTTTAGAGGAAGACATTAGAAAGCAATTGAAACCAAGTTAAAGCATGAGAAGCTTCGGCAACAAACGACACAGAAACGGACAGGAAAGATCAAAACCATACAGGTTTCACAGTTAAAACTGGAGAGGAATAAACACCAATAAACTTGTTAAATCAGTATCTTTATTTATTTATATAAAGTATTTGATCAGTGTGCTGAACCTGCCATCAGAGGCTGTTTTGCTACTTTTAGTAAAAATAAACATTTGAAAAAATTATCTTGGAGAACATATCCAGTATCCAAGCTTATTTTCTTGTAATCACGGTTTTTCGTCACTATTGCAACTAATCTAACAACGGGTGCTCTTAGGAGGAAGGGAATGGTACCTCACATTGAATATCCCCAGAAGTTTATTTCCTGCAAGTGGCAGCGAGGTTTCTAAAATGCATCAGAACACCTAAACTCAGCTTGTGCCATAGCAGCGTGGTACAAAACCTAAGTCTATTCCACTCGCTTCATCCTTCCCCATGAACATCCCTGCAACATCAGCTGAGAATTATCTGCTTTTCACAGCACACAGCAAGCCAGTTTAAGTACCCAGATGGCCAGAGTTTAACTCTCAGAAGTTACTGCAGTAACAGTGAAGAACTTGTATCACAAATTTGTCTGAGGTAACTGAATCAACAAGACGAGAATGAAAACCCGGCTGCAGAATGTATTGCTACGTGGACCAACACAAGTCACAATTACGAGGCTATGATATTTAAAAGGGACATTGTCAACCAAGTCGTTTTATCTGGACTTGGGAGTTATTGGAGATTAAGTACTGGAGAGTGCAAATTTCATTTTCAAGTTCAATTTCTGCATACAGCTACCTCTTACAGAACCCTAGGCAGCCGATATTGACCTTCTGAGTAACTTGCATAGCAATAGGGAGAAAGCATTAATTGCTGAAAAGAGTGAAATCAATGGAAGCTGTTAAGGCATCAGCTGGAAGCTCCTTTTTTTTTTCCCAATGACTAAAGTTGAGAGTGTCCCTTTGAAAAGTTTTTGTTACAACAGAAGTTAATTGATTTTGATTCCATTATTACAAGAAAGCTACCAATAGAATGACTTATAATTGTTAAACATCAATTAGCATTATACACGCATTCAACTGATTTGTAAAGGAAGTAGCAGCAACATGGGATTCTAGAAAGTTGAGTTTCTGCAGGATTTATTGGAACTATTATGAAGGTATGGGCAAATACATTGTGACTTTACGTTACTTTAAGAGTAGCTTATGGTAACTATAAACATTACTGAAAATGCCTGCTCACAGTCCTTACTCTGCTGGTCTGAGCACAGGTTTGCCAGGATAATCACAGTGCAGCTCGACTCAGAAAAATGAGAGCATTGTATGCCTTGGCATGTTCTACATAAAGTCTGCTCAGTTTGCAGACGGAAGGACAGTTTTTTGTGATTACCAGTACAATAAACTGAGATTGAAATATTAAACCTAATGAAATAGACACAGATATATTTCAGAACAAAACATCAAGGACATCATTATACAATGCTGTCACTGTTTTGCACATTCTCTGAATATAACTTAGTTCAGAGGTTGCATAAAACTAATGCATGTATACAAGCAGCTGTAAGCCCAGGTTGGTTTCAGCTGCTTCTCTGAAGGAGTGTGCTGAGGATAACTCCCATTGTCTTCCTTGTTTAATAGGAGCAGAAGTTATTAGAATCACTGAGCAGACAGGACACACGTTGGCAAGTCTGTTCTGTAAGGCGAAGTCGCTTCTCATCAGTCGCTTTTCTGGTCCATCATTGTACTTAAACTGTTCTAATACCAATTTTGATCTTAATCTACAACTAAGAGTAGTGGAAGAACAATCACAAGTGAACCACCGAACAGCTGTACCGGTTTGAAATGCTGTCGTGTTTTTTTCGTGGTGGAGTATTCACATTCTTTTTTTATTGCACAATTCGAAAATTCAGGTTATGTGCATAAAAACCTTCCTAGTGTTTCCACTGCAACTTGTGAAACATACATTTTAAATGACCTTAATGCAATTTACAAAATCTTCTTAAATGATCTTATATTTTTAAGATAAAAGCATCCTGAGAACGTTACAAAGTTCATTTTACAAGCCCTTCACTTCTACTATGCTTTATTTATCCCCATAGTTCCTAATCTGACGAGTTTATTTTACATTTGTTGTCTTGGTGCTCTATTTCACAAAATATCTTTTAGTACAAAGTACACCACTGGCATTCAAGTAACCCAGCCTTATATCTAGTTTACAAATTAAACCTCTGTCGAACTCTCAAGTTCTGAAACAGACCAGGAAAAATAAACCAAAATACAGATTCGATATTTTGGTCAAACACTTAAGTTATGCAGTTTAATATTTTGGCAAAAAATAAAATAAAAATTTAAAAAAAAAGTATCCTTTTCAATATATTTTCCTTTCATTTTAAACCAGATGTAAATGTACAGTACAAAGAGAGAACATATTAAAGTACTCTGCTGATTTTTTTATTCCCCTTTTTTTACTTCTGTAAAGTACTTAGGAAAAGCAGACAAACAAAAATGTTAAGTGCTAAGAATGAGCTGAGTATCTTTGGGCTAAATAAAGTCTTACTGGAAAAAAAATGTAAAAAATAAATTAGTATTTCTTTTCCTCTACAGACATGCAAATAAATACTCTTTGAGGAGATTCTAATGCAGTATTCTAAAGTTGTATCTTCCTGTACTTTTTCATCAAACTAAAGCCTCACAAATAATCTTGACAATTTTAATAGGAAGATAATCCATTAATATGTACATATTTTTGTAAAGGGAGTGTTTAGGGTTAAAAATATATTTCTCTTTTAAAAGCTAAGTCTGCCATCCTGATGGCAGTGAGTCAAGCTATGGAACAGAAGACAAGTCACAGAACATTCTTCAGTTTCTCATACCTTAGATCACAGGAAAGAGACCAAGTGAATTAAGGAGGTAAACAGCCTGGATTCCAGGAATGGAGACAGACAGTGGCTCACATTAATGTCTGCATGGCCAGTTTCTGATACAGTAGGGGTATCTAGTAAAATAGACTGCTTCTTTCTCACACAAAGGTATAAGTTTTTATTGTTGGCCAACTACACAAGTAGAGATACAGCTAAGGTTGCCACAGTGAGAGAATAACATTATCTACGGTTCCTATCTGGACCTACTTTCAGAAAAAGGCCAGGTGTTGAACACAGGCTATGTGCAGATGGTACACTCCAGGCAGGAACATAACTACCTAAAAGGAAGAGTAAACCACCTCAGAAACATCTTAAGTATATTATAAACAGATAATTCAGAGTCCTGTATGTATTTTAGGCAACAATCAGAATCTGAAGTGACTGAAAGATCTAAGTAATAAATATATAAAATTAAAAAAAAAAAGTATCTTTGTGGCACAAGCTGTCATTGTACATCTGCTTTGTTGACTAGTTTCAGGAAAAATATTTTCAGGGATGGCAGAAGTTAAATGTTACACACTGCATTGAGAAAAAATATTACATCATGAATTTGACATCACTTTTTAACACTTCGTTAAATGGGCTGAATCTATCAGGCAAGATCCTCATCTTTACTGTTCCATCAGCACCACAGGAGAGTATGTGATTTGCTGGTCCTGTTTCAATTTGCATGACTCCTGTCCCAATATTTCTGAAGAGAGACTGTCGAGAATGCTCATTGATGAAAGTGTGCAGAAGATTAAACGTAGACAGACTCCATACCTGAAAAAGCATCAAAACATTAAGCTCCCATAATAATTACTAATAATTACCAGGATCTTAAAGCTCAATAGTGATGAGTCACAGAAAAATTGAACTAGAGTACATTTTGTATTGATCTTTCTCACACTAATTATGAGAGAAAAGGTATGCAGCAATCCACAATGACATGGCTATAGAATATTAATATTAATTTTCTATAATAAGGTAATATTAACTAAAGTGGACTGTGAGGTACGAACAATATTTCTAAACAAAAGCAGTATATGTGAAAGTCAGGGTTCAGAACTGAATGTGACATCTGACCATTCCACATTCAAGTGCAGTAGGGTTTCACGTGCGCTTTTATTATTAAGTTTACACAGTCTCATGATCTTCACTTCTTCGCTCCCTGTTCCCCATTAATACCTTTATGTTGCCTTCAGCAGATCCCGTGACAAAATACTCTTCTGTAGGATCGACAGCAATTGCTTTGACTTGAGAATCATGGCTTTGGAGTAACTGTTGCTGCTGCTTTTGGCGAAGGTCAATTATACACGTAAAGCCTTTTCTCCCTCCAGAGATGAGCAGCTGATGTTTTGGAGCATATGCTAGAACAGTTGCTCCACTATCATGACAGACAAAAGCTGAAAGCCAAAGCAAAGCAGTTTAAGTGAACACGTACTAATATTACTTTGCCATCAGTTTCTAAAGATCAGGATGGTAAAAACAATGGCTTTGAGGCTGTAATGCAACTGATCACAACCTGCTAAACTTCATTCAGTACCACATATATGCAAACCAAGACTCGTATGAGACATCCTGAAGTTGCAGTAGTCACAAATGAAGAAATTACTATATGTACGGAAAGAAATATCCTCCTTATCCCTACAAGCTATTAAGCCTTGACCAGAAACAAGTCCTTTTCAAACTCTTTAATAATTATTATTTCAAAGCAAGTTTCCTCCTGAGTTACCAGGTATCTTTTGACACCATTTTCCACTTATTATTTTCAATTTCCCAGTTTACACATTTATTGGGGTGTGCTTACTCCTCCAAATGAGTAGATTTAGTAAAAGATTACAGTTACCAGAGCAAAATTCAGTATGTCTGAGACTAGATGCTGTAAGTCCTAATACGTGACATATAATATTTGTACTTAAGGGTTCATAGGCTTCTCTTAATCTGTGTTTAGAAATTTCATGCTCCATATAAATATGCCTAAGCATTCAAACTTACCAGGGGTTCATGTGACTCTCTAAGCCTAAACCTGCATTTCAGATATTGAAATTCAGTTCTTTTTCACAGCAGCAAAGTAGTAGTAATAAAATCAGTGCAACCCGCCTAAGCATTTATTACATCTGAAGAAGCATACTTACAGAAGCAGTTCTTGTTTACATGTTTAAAACATTGCACAGTGTATTTGGCATAACGCAAAATAAAAATGACATAGAACTGGACAGTCTTTGAAAGCAAAAATGTGCTGTCTGTTTAAAAGAAACAGAGCACTAAGAGCATCCTTAAAAATTAGACTCTGAAAGTAACTACATGATTATGAAATCTTGTTTGCATATTGTTTGTCAAACATATTCCTTAAAAAAGAAAACAAAAAGCAATGTCAATTTCCTAGGAAAGTTGCGTGCACTTAACCTCAGAGAACTGTGAGTTCAGAAAACTTCATAACCATGGCTTTTCAGGGGAGAATTTTCACAGAGGCAATGAAATACATAACAGCTCCTAAAAAGCATTCATATTTTCCAGATACACCTGGAAAGGCCTAATGCTGTCTTTGTGGTACCATTAGTGTTGAGTGGGGCCTCTGACTTAAATAAAGACAACCACAGGAAGCTGGAGTTAGAACATGGATGCATATCCATGCAGACTTAGAAAGTCTGTTTAAAAATACTGTTTTTACAGTTTCATAATCTTCTTTATTGTCTTCTGAATAAGCTAATCACAACAAACAAGACTCACTCCATCTTTAAGACTGAAGCAATTAGATTTCTGGTTTTCAGGGATTGTGCTTGGAGTACAAAGATATAAGAAATGGCAAGAAACCACTTACATAGAGCCATGATATTTCTCAAGAATCTCTTCTTAGATTACAGCTAATGCAGGATGAAGAAAGCTGTTTTACTTTTTGTATTAGAATTATCCCAATAACTTCGCCATGAGTGCAGATCTCCTATTTCATTTTTATTTTCACACCAATCAAATATTTTCCTTGATGTATTTTACTTACCATGCACCAGACTATTGGTGGGGGAGACCAACGTATCCCAAAGACAAATATTTCTGTATGGAAAAAAAGAAGTTTTAATTAAATGAGTAATGCTACCAAGTATTTTGAATACTTGAATGAAGTCACAGGAACCACAAAGAAATTGTTTCAGGGATAAAGCACTGTAAACAAACTTATAAAATTAGTATTTTTGGGCAGACTCTAAATAACTTTCATAGTTAAACATACCTTTCTACTACTGGTTATTATGTTTACAGATTCATATTGAGATTACAAGCTTTTGTAGCTGAATTCATTTGAATGTTAGCTACTCTTGATATTTCTTAATCCAAACTTATTTTAAGTGTTCTCCAAAGAGCTATGCAAGTCCACCTAAATCTATCAATAAAACTTTAAGACAGACTCATAGGGAACATGAACAGAGGCTTTGTGCTTCCCTGTAAGATCACCGTTAGCATGGAAATGTAGATGCAAACACTGTGTGCCCCAAAAGAAAGAGGCAGGAGTATGAATGTTGCTGTTAAATTGCATAAGGAGAACCACCAGAAAGCTGAAGCTAGACATGGGAAGGGGGGGAAAGAAAACATGGCACCATATTTTTATATGTTATCAGAGCAATATTTAGTAAGTTCTTACCTGTTGTCCGAAGACAAGCCAGCTGTGGCTATCAAAGACGATGAACTGATGAAAACAAAGTCATTGGCTGTTTTGTTATGGCACTGCCAGGTCTGAGAAAGGGCAGTTTATAAATCATTAATCACAGAGACACAGATTTACTGTCAATATGAAAGCTTAAACTTGCACAGGAAGGTGGGCTCTTTTGAATATGGTTTAAAGAACACAGGATATGAGACTGCATGTATGCCTTCTGAAACTGTTGATTTTTCAGGGCAGTATATTTCCAGTCCTGATTTACAAGATGCTTAATTCACAGCTGACAATTACTGATAATTTTATGGAACATTAAGGTTATTTCATCTATGACATTGCATTTTCTACGCTCCAGCTTTAATGGTATAATGGGAGTTTGACAAACTGTCAAATAGATTACAGAATGGTAACAATGCACTATTAAAAACTGATTAATACTGGTTATCAGAACAATCCCTGCCCAGTCTTAATATGTCTGAAGAGGTAAGAAAGCAAAAAAGCACAACAGAATTTTATGGAAGCAAGTTTAGTTTTCCACTTACCAAATACGGTTTTGGTGAGGTCCCTGTAAGAGGGCAACATTTCCAATTTGTTTGATACAAACTTATATATCCATCAGCATCAACAACTCCAAACTGAAATGAGATATAAATTGTAAATATGCATGTATTTGTTACACAGAAAATACTCTCATAATTCAGAGAAACTCCTTTGAATTTGGAGAAAATGGCGTGTCAGTTAATTTACAACTTTCTGTCGTGAGAGTAAAGTGAACACAAAGCATTCTGTCAGTTACCTTATTTCCTTGATAATTGAACCTCATCCGAGTTACCCTCGAGTTGCCACCAGACCGAAAACACGTGATTTGCTGTGCATGACCCCATTCAAACATTCTTACGCTGCCATCTTGAGCACCTGTCAGATCTGCAATAGAAAACAGTGAACTGACCTTTCTCAACATCAGCAGGAAGATTTCTTCTAAAATCTTAACAAGACTTGCACCAGCTCACACAATCCTCCAAATTGCTAAAGCCACAGCATCGGCCACAGTACACAGCACAACTGTAGGATTATCAACTTACTGATGAAGCTTAAACCCTGGCTGTTCACACATTATTGAGCAGTATCTACTAATTACTTAAGAATTGTATTGAGATGGCACTGAAATATGAAATTTAGAGCTACTGATACAGCTTTATCATTCTATTCTTCATGCAAGTCAAAATAAAGGAAAACAATATTCATTTGATTTAAAAAAAGATCTCTTTTTTGCAAAGGCTGTTCTACAATATACAGTCTTCAGTTAAAGAAACACAAAGCTGAACTTACAATATGGTAATGTTGGATGAGAAGCCATTCTTCTGACATTATTAATAGCCTTCTTGAGCATCTGTTCAATAAAATAATAGAAAGCAATTAACATAGTACCACCTAACAAAAGCTTACTGAATATGAATAATTAATCATGTCAGATAATTTGCTTCCTATCAGAATTCCTACTGAAAGCAAGTACTGCTTTCAGAAATTCAGAAGACAGTTTCTTCCAAGACTAGCATTGATGTTAATACTTTTGCAGCTTTATATATTGTGGCAAATATTAATTTTTTGCTTCAGAGACTTATGGATCCAAGTACAAACACTCCTTAGGCTGCAGTCTTACCTCTTTTCTTGCCAATTCCTTTCTGATTCCATTAAATTTATTGGAATATTCCTGAATATTGTAAGATAAGCAAGAGAGAGGCAGAAGCATGTAAAGAAAGAGGTAAACAAACTTTAACAGAAGTAAAAAATAGGAGGGAAGATATTAGTTCAAGTCTAGTTAATGTACTGTAATTGATTGAAAAGTAACTTATTTATTACTATTTGAAGCCTAGAATAAGCAAAATACCTAGTAATTGTTAAATCAAGTATTATTTAAAAGCATTTAATAATTTTGCAAGTATACCTCCAATAGATTTTCCTTTTGCTCCTAAGTTCCAAAACTTTTGCTCCTAAAGTGAGTTCGCTTCCTAAATTCAACACTTTTGTCCATGAATTCCACAACTCTTCTTTGGGTAAGACACACTACCAGGAATTCTGTTTTTCCAGATTGGTTTAACCTCTCACTGTCAAGAGTTCTGTACACAAAGAGGACTGGAGACTTTAGACGAGGAAGATTAAGAAGTCATGAAAGTGAGAAGTCCAATCCACAAAACCCTGGCTGCAAAGACAATGCGGGTATTTCTCATCAGGGAAACGCATCTGGATTTTCCGTGCATGTCTCTTCCCCTTGCTGTATCTCAAGATTGTGCTTTCATTCTTTTATTTCCCGCCTTTATTTATTTCCTTCTGTTTTTTTTCTGGACTTTTTTTTTTTTTTGGTTGGTTTGTTCTGTTGTTTGTTTTCTTTGGTTGTTTCAATTAGCAGGATAACTGCTATCTTCTAATCCTTTGACTGTATTTTGGAAGCAGATTCAGATCATTCCATTTTCAAAGCTTCAATATTTCTTTAAGGGAAAGCCTTATGCCTCTCAAGTCATCCAAATTTATTTCAAAACAATACATAAAGACAAACTTTTCAAATATGAGGGTTTTTTGTTCATTTGTTTTCTATAATTACTTAAAATCACAAATGAAAAAAAACCTTAAAAAGTCCTGGTAAAACAATGGGGACTAAAGCAACCCATTAGCAACCCATAAGACAAGATGTTAGAAAACAATACTCTTCAAACAGTAGCATGTACACCTATCAAATACTCTTAAATTCTCTGTTTATTTCCTTATGTAAGTGAAAAAATAATGTTTAGGTTATTCAGGCTTATTCTACTTCTTCACCAAAATAAATAGGTTGACCTGTTTCACTGATGATAACTTTAACCCAGAAGTCAATGGAAAGCTTGCTTAATTCAACAGACAAATAGATATTACTATCTCCTAATCTGTATTTTTTCTATACCTTTTTTGAATAAAGCAAGCTTGCAGAGGCCTGTCTTTCAAAGACTATGCTAACACAAATCCCTGGTACAGCACCTCCAATTTAGAAGACAAATGCATATCCTTTAACTATCAGTGTAATTAACACTTAATACTGCTAGTTCTGTCTCCCCTATAAAGCAGCTGATGGCTGGAGTTGGGTGCTTTGTGACTGAATAATTTAAAAAAATATATTTGACACTTGGCTGATAAACAGTGACAAATATTTGTGCCAGTCATACCAGCTTGAAAGACAAGCTCTTCAACAAGATGCCAAGTTTTAATAGAGCTGACAGTTTGCACTATTTACTTCAGTGTTCTCTTTGAAACATCTACTGAGAGCACTGTGCAAGCACACTCAGCTGAAGAATCTAGCAGTGAGCCTCCTCACCTTGTAGGAACTGAGTAAGTGGAAACTGTGAAGACTAACAACTTAAAAACCTCAGAGCTAATAAAATGTAGTTAGCTGACTAAGTTAGTTTCCCATGTTGACAGAAGTGAACCACAGATAACATGACTAAAAAGACGGTAAAGAAAAGCAGGCTATGGATCTACTAAATGAATTGTAAATCATGGAAAAGATGGGAACAAAAGCAGTATGTGAAGGAACAAAGTACCAAATAGTAGCAACAGGATGTTGTCTTTGGTGAAGCTGATTTTCCTCTAGATTTCAGTAACACCATTTTCTCCCAAGAATCCCTATATCTTTCTCCATTTACTTTGTCCTTCATTCAGTACCTTTGTAACCTCTCCCTACAGGGGAGTTGTGGCTGCATTTCCTGGTTGGTTCTCTACTCCTCTGCCAGAGTCAAACAGAATGCCAACCAAAACTTAAGTCCAAAGATTAACAACAAATGCATTCAACAGAAGCATAGACAGGTATCTTCAGGAAAGAAAGTTTTGCAACATATGAAACAGAAAGCTATATAAGAACACTTTGCATTAATAGATTATGTAATTAGTATGTTGAGGAATACAAAAACAAGCTGTATATGCACACATACACTTGTATATGTACTTATATATGGAACTGAGAGGAGAAAGTGGCAAGCCTTCCAGGAATAGTTGCAGATGACACCTGATTACGTCACCAGAGCTGGAAAACTGATAATTGGGATAAGCAGTTTCAAGATACAAGGCAGAGATGTAGGTATTGTAACAGCATTGTTTCAATGCTACTTTCTTATTGACTCCTCCTAATATTCAAATTAAACTGTTCATATAAATTAAAAAATAACATATGGCTCTTTCATTCTACCACACTTATCAGCCTGCTCTAAGCTGTAAAAACCTATGAAGTGCAGCCAAGTCATGAGATGTAATTCATTCAGTTATCCAGGCCAGCTGCACATCTATGTTCAGGCAGCCTGAGGGATAAAGGTGTCTGGTGTGAGCACTTCAGCCCAGTTAAGTGTCTGCAACTAGGCATCTTCCTGGGGACTATCAACAGGCCTGCACTGTTACATCTATGCTGCACAGCACCTAGGTAAGTGTGCACAGGACCACGTTAAGCACGCCAATAGTCAGACTAGAACTAGAATTTGATCAGAACTAAAGCTCACACAGTACCTTTTTGCTCAGGCCCAAGGTTTATTCCAGATAGAGTATCTTTGTATAAAAATAGAAGCTATCATTGTATGTGTCACCTTTATTATGAGAAGGATTAGTTTAGTCTTGAGGACATAACTGTGCTTTACTATGTGCTCCCCAACTCTATTTATTTTAGAAATGTCAAATAATGAAATTGATTACCTCCTGTAAAAACATTAATCAGTCAAATGGCCAAATTTAATAGAACTTCTGCAAAGTTATGTGGCAAACCACACAGCTCTTCAAAGAAAAGATGACAGAGCTGATTTCAGCTTTTGGGTTAAAAACACACATTGTTTAAAGTTACCAATATGTAGCTGAAAATACAAATGATGTTTGTAGCTGGTCCTATTTATGCAATATTGCCTTCTTTATTTTTCTTATGCAATCAGAAATCCCCATTTTTCCCAAGTTTCATTTGCTCAATTCCAGAGTTTAACTCGCTTCACTGCAAGCCTCTGCCCTGCCTATGAAATGTGCTTTAGGAGTTCATTCAGTATCCTTTCTAGGAACGCCTACAGTGTAACAAAATGGCAATTTATACCAGAGTGGAAGTTGGTACTTACTTTAAAATAATATCTGGAATGCTCTGGGAATCAGAATGAAACATTAGATTTTGGTTAAGCTGAAAGCTACCTCAATATTTTAGACAAGCATTTCATGCTGATCTCTATGAATTGTCTTCTGACATCTCCTGAATTTATGCTCTTCAGAACCTGCGCTTAGCCTCAGCTGGTTTAAAAAGCAACAATTTAAGTTGTAACTTCTTCACTCAAGCTTGATTTTTAAGTAAAAAAATAAAACGGCTTAGTAAAACTTCTGCTTCCTTATTTCATGTACATTAAATTAAATGCAGTATTTTAGCCTATTAATTGCATCATTATAAAAGTAACTACAAAATTATTGTAGTAAAAACGCAACATTTATGTACATGCTAATTATAAGATACAAACAGGAACACTGAGCAAACAAAAGCAGGGAGAAAGATGGACTGTATACGTCTACTCTTTCACAAGTACTTACCACAGATGCACCCCTGCCAGTTTGTGTACTACCAAGCCAAGGCATATTAATGGGTGTGCCAGGATTACTGTGAGTGTATGGAGTGGTTCCCTGAACATTTACCAGATCATCACGAGCATGGATAACCAAGAAATCATCAGCCCTATGAATGAAATAACATTACAAGTTAGATTCCAAGCAAGACTAAATACCGTGCTTTGAAACAACGACTTATGCACAGTCAAGATGCGATGTTGGAAACAGAAACAGCATACCCTTTATTTTCTACTTCCACATCATCGTCAACCCAGGTGTAGATCTGTGTAGCCAGTATTGCAGAAACATCTAATTCCTGAATGTCATGACTCGATGCTATTGCAATGCAGTTCCGATTCGCCTGAAAAAAAAAAAAATCACATGCAACAAACAGCTCCAAAAGGACTGCTCAGGTGCTGGCTTTTGTATAGCTGCAGCTAAACTATGCACTTAATTCATACAGAATAGCAAACACTTATGCCTACAGATCTATGTGTTTAAATTAGCTAAGCTTGGAAGCTTTCTCTTTAAAAGCTATCTGGGACAGCATAGTATGTAATTTGTATTTTGTACCACTCAACCATCTCCAGTTTCTCCTTGCATCTCTCACAGGAAAATGAAGACTCAACTATCTCATACTGTGTGCTACAGTGCTTGCAACTTGTTTCCCCTTCATTCCTCCATTTAAGGCTTAAGTAATTAAACAGGAGAAAGTGGACTTTTTTCCTCCTTTGCCAATGGCAATAATAACTCCTAAACACAAGCTTAAAGAAAAAGCAGAGACCACTTCTCCCTTCCCTCTATCCTTTCACAATAAAAGGAAGATAATTTACAATATAATTCTTCAACTATTGTAAGATAATTATGAACTGCTTCAGAGAAGGGAACACTAAGAATTCAGGCTGTATCAGGATAGCTTGCAAAGAACATTCACACTACCCACGAGGTCAACAAGTAGAAGAACAACAGAAATAGATTAATCAGATTCTCCCACCTCCTTTATACTCACCTTATTGACTGCAAAAGCAGTAATGATGTCAGACTCTTTGTGAATTATTCTTGCCTTGCCTCCTGGGTATCCTAAATCTGTTTCTATCTGTATTTAAAAAGTAAAGCATATTTAAATACCAAAAAAAAAAAAACAAAAAAAATCTACACAATATTGCTTTTTTACTGGAATTCTGAAGACTAAGCTCTACATCCTATGAATTTTCCTATTTTTTCCTCAGTTTTAATTCTAAAAAAATTATGACAGTCGCTTGTGATTATTACAGTAAATCTTGTCTGTGTGCAGTAATTTAGCTTCCTATTTCCACACTGAGATTCCCCAAGCAATACTAAAAAGTCTTAACATAAATAAATACCACGTTCATACTCAGGTTTTTCAGGGATGCTGAAAACCTGTGAGGCTCAAACACTTGGAGATGTCAAGTGATAACTGATGGCTGTTTTAGTAAAAAGTTAAAAAGGTAATGCCAAACACAAATGGAGAGGTGGTAACAGAAAAATGCAAGCCTCAATCACTAACATAAGACTTTGTACTTTCTCCAAAAAGAAACAGAATTATTTCAGAACTACTTACTACTCATTTTCTTTCTTCACTGATCTTAAAAAGATTTACTCTTGGATATTTCATTTGAAAAACAATAGAAGACAGTGCTGTCAAAGAACTGCAAATAATCTTTTTCAAGGTTTCAGAGAGAGCAGTAGCTGTTTTATACCATACAGTAGTATATCTTATAATAAGAAATAAAAATCAATATTCTGGTCATCTTACATAAAATTGCACAAAACTGCAGTTATAAACAGGTTTAAAAACCTGTTTTATGTAGTGAGCATATTTTCAAAAAATGCAGGTCTCTTTCAGTTGCAATGATTTGCTTACTTACGCTGTTTTATCATATAAACAATCATAACAAGACAGCCTAAGGACATCACAGGATGTTCTCATTTTTGTTGTCACTGTTTTTTTCTATGAGAAAACCTTAAGAACACAGTATTTCTAATGGTATTTGAAGGCACAGTATTATAACTTCTTAGTCTCTTGCACCTGTCTTCAAGGAAACTTAAATGGGCTCATTTATTGCCATCTTGAAACTAAGACTCATCAGAAGTTCTCAATATCAAACTATGATTATGCTAATAGATAAGGTTTAATTTCCAGTTTACCATTGCTGCTTCTGAGTTACCTAGCCACAGATTAAAAAAAAACTGTGTACTCCTTCCCACACTTGCTATGGAATTCTTTCAAGTCACTTGGAAAATTCACAACCTCAGCACTTCATTTGACATAGCTATGTAATTTAATAACATGTACTGTTCTTACTTGCTTGTTTTATCTTGCTTTTTACAATATAAAGCTCATTAGAAACCAAATTTAAGATAACCAGTACAATTCAATCTCTTTTAAAACAGATTTCTTCAGTTCTTTTGCTGTGTCAGTAATTTGTTTTAAGACATACCAGCACTATTTTGAAAAGGACAGATTTTATAACAGTGTATGGTCTAATTAATTTGAGCATTGGGCCTTTGTACCTTATTGACGATGGGCTCCTCCACCACAGAGTTTTTCAAGGTGTCACTATGGTCCTCTAATGACTTCACCAAGGAAAGAACAAGCAGAGAAGGAAGAGTAAAGGTCAGACATAATATGCTAGGTATCAAGGAAATCCTTAAATCCTTACTGTTTAACCTACCAAAGAAGGTACTTTCAGTCAGTATACAATCAAAGATCAATTGTTACTGTTTTCACTGAAACAATAGAAACACATCTTGCAGTAAGAAATGCTGCAGATTTAAAGTCATAGTCAAGCATTCATTAATGCTCCAGAAAGCAAACAGGCCAGCTAGATAAGTTCACTAAAACCTTGTAAATTAACCTAAAAAATACTGCATACCCTAAATGCCATACCAACCTCATTTAAGCATCGCCTCTTTGTAAAAATATTTCTGATAAAGGTTTCCTGGACTTCTTCCTGTTTAACCAAGTACTGCCAGAGCCTCTTCACAGATAAGGCAACATGACTGTTAGATCTACAGAGCAAAGTTAAAATAAATATTCACATCTTGTTTATTCTTGAGACATCGCGATAATTCCACTCTATTCTTCGTAATACAGATCCTTCCTGCTTATTGACAATTAGTGTTTCTAGTACAAGAACAATGAACGACCAACACTCTGTTCTAGGAACATATTAGTAACCTGAAAAGTCCATGATGTTTTAGTTAAAAAAGAAAATCAGAAGGATTGTAACTCTGATCTGTCTTCAAACATGATGTTCATCTCTGGAAACTGTACAGCAAAGTAAAACTTGTAAATACAAATAGAGTTGCTTATGGCAGGCCAAGCCCATGAAGCCTTCAGTAAGTTTAAATCATGATTTTAAAATAATGCCAGAGAGCACATCAACTCAAGTCACTGAAGTGAAGCTTCAGACAAGCACCAAGTGCTCCACAATAAACAACCAGACTGTCAATTCTGAAAATAAAGGTGAAAGTAAAATTGAGGCAGCAGGGATCTATATAGAAAGAGACTATTCAAGAAACTGAGAACAGTCTTCTGACAGAATACATTGCATATGGGCTATACAACTACACAATTATAATAAATATTTACTTAAACCTAGAAGATACTGATAATTTTATTCCTTCCAATGGTAGGACAATTATTTAGTAATTGAATTAAATTTTAATTGTCGTTCATCTGTAACAACCATCTCTCAGGGCAAATTTGGTGTTCCATATTTTAATGTTAATCATAGTTATTCTAGATAGTAACTAGTTAGAAAAGAAAATTAGAAACTCTGGCTGCTTTTTCTATGCTTGTGTTGGATCAGGCTTGCATAGATTCTGATTTGTACCCATAATTTCAGAAGGGATTACAGCAGATGCAGAAATTAGCATCACACTGCCACTGAAGTTGAGTCACATGCACTGACTACATAATATTTGGTTCATGTTTACTACATCACTCAGCATTTATAAAAGTTAGCCTTGCCTGAATGGAGTGTTTGCAGGCTCAAGCAAAGTTTTATGGCGAAGCAATGCAGGACCAGCAGCTAGGGCA
The DNA here is from genome assembly GCF_023343835.1 of Lagopus muta. Lineage (NCBI taxonomy): Eukaryota > Metazoa > Chordata > Aves > Galliformes > Phasianidae > Lagopus > Lagopus muta. The sequence goes on from NC_064472.1 coordinate 72,218,928, forward strand.
TCCTCAGAAGCATGAACTGAAATATAATGTTGAGGTGGACCACCATATAGCTCAAGACGTCGAAGAAGAACTTGTTCCCAGCGCTGTAGTGTTTTCAGAACTGCATGGCATACTGGTGAGCTAACTGGAAGCTCTAGACAGATGAGTAAACAATAATGAAAAACATAATGCTCCTTTACAAGCTTTATATAGACAATCCATAGCTGAATACTTAAGCTTATTTCAAGTATGTCCAAAAGCAGTCTTTACTGAAAGCTCATTCTGATGTTTCCAGATATAAAAAAAATAACTTTGTGATAACACTGCTAGATAAAGTATAGCCTTCCCCAAGGCTAATGTAAATTAAACAAGGAGTAGAAATTATGCAACTTGAATTACAAAAAAATAAACTTTTCCACCAAGAAAAATATTGTAAGCATTTTGCATGACTAAGAGGCATAGAAAAGAACGAATATGCACAGATTCCTGCTAAACACTGAGCTCCCTTTTTCACCCATATATAACATCATGACAGGAAGTATCAAAACAATTTAATCAGAGACTGTGAAAGAAAATAAGAACTTTTAGACTAAAAATAGAACATATTTAATACTCAACACATAACTAATATTAAATATAAAAAGACGACTGCTGCTTATTGCTGCTTACCTGAAAGATCGTGTCCAGCCAAAGGGTAGAAAATCTTCAAGTTGTTAAGTACCAGTTGAACCATTGCCAATCGCATCAGTGACCAACTAGTAAGAAAACACTAAAAAGTCATTTACTGATAGGAATTTTTTTAATGCATTAATAGTTAGGATTTCTCAAAGCCTTATATCCTTACAATAAACTATGCATAATCCCAATGTTTTAGGATATTATACATATTTTGAATTTAAAGGCCACTATACAATGTATTAGGTAGTAAACTAATCACTGAAAAATTGACTTAGATAACACACTCCCAGAAAATACCAAGTAACAGGTGTATGCTCTTAACAATAAATGGCCAAAAATGCATATTTAATCATTGTAAAGCAACTTACATTCTAAAAAAGCTATTCACCTGTATGAATTAGCATTCAAATGCTCTTGATTATTTGAATTTGCTGCAAACGCGTCTCCATCAATATCATCATCATCTTCACCACTTTCTTGACTCTCTTCTGAGTCATACTCCACTCTACTTTGTGATGGAAGAAAAGGCTAAAAATACACAACGTTCCTTAAGTATCTCCCAGCCAACATTTAGTTTTACATTATGTTTTTAAAAATAAATCACTGTAACATTTAATATTTTATAAAATAGCAAGTATGCCATCTTATTCTACATAAAAACATCCTATCCTCTGCTTACAGATTTCAATACTTAGGACAAGCCCAGCACCAGCACCTCAGTGTGTTATTTGGTATTTGTGATTTCTTGTTGGTCCTTCTTCCTGAATCATGGCTAATATATTTATTTTGCTAATACAGCTAACAGAAATGAATCATACTGTTATGTAGTTTTCTACACAGAAAGACCTCAGACAGCAGACATAACACAAGGCAATGTAACTTGACTTCTATTAAGTAAACAAGTCCATTTCACCCATGGACATAACAGAAAGTGCCACAAAGATGATCAAGAGCCTTAAGCATCTCTTCCATGATGGAAGGCTGAGAGAGCATGGACTATTCAGTCTGGAGAAGAGAAGACTCAGGGGAGATCTGCTGCATCTATAATACCTAGGAATACTCTATAATATCTGTCAGGATTACCTGACAGAAAGGTGCAAAAAGGATGGAGCCAGGAGATTTTCAGTGGCGCCCAAACCCAGGACAAGTGGCAGTGGGCACAAACTGGAACACAGGATGTTCTGCCTGAACACCAGAAAGCACTTTTTCACTGTGCAAGTGATGAAGCAAGATCAGGGGTGGCCCATAGAGGCAGAGGAGACTCCCTCCTTGAAGATTTTCAAAAGCTGCCTAGATGTGGTCCAAGGCATCCTGCTGTACATGTCCGTGCTTCGTTGGACCAGATGGATCCAGAGGTCCCTGCCAATCTTAATCATTCTGCAGTTTGTGATTGTCACATCTCCATTCTGAACAGCTAACTCACGTTTACTTACACATTTGTACTCTATAGCAACGTTACTTTTGTTCATAACACAGTATGAGAAAAAGCTGATGTCACAACAGCATTAAAGTCACAAGTAGTAACAATAGGTGGCTTTTACTACACATCTAAATGGGCACCTGGGATAAAGACTAAGCAGAAAATACTATCACAGGAGCAATGTAAGACTTTTGAAATAGCAAACAATTACCTTGGCAATGAAATAATCCCAAATACTAAGCTCAGGAGGAATAAATCTTTCTTTGTAAGATGGAGATTCTTGGTCTAACCATGGCACGGCAGCTGCCCGAGAACTCTCTTTCGGAGAGGTTGTTGATGAAAGCTTGAAACATTTTTGCTGTTTCTCTCCATCATCTAAAGGGGAAGAAAGCAAACTGCTTAGAACTGTCTGCTCCACCTGTCACTTTTAGTAACGGGCTTCTTAACAGAAAGAAGAAAGCTCCCTCATTACAAAAGCCTTCAGAAGTTACTTTATTTCTGTAGCAAATGAGCATAGATAATGCCAATCCTCAAACACGCACAACTAATGAAAAACTAGAATGCCAGAAAGGGACAGCCCACAGTACAAAAAAATACAGCACAGCAGATTATGAAGCTTTTAACCTGTAGCAAAGATGGCAAACATAATGGCTCAGGTCATGATGCAAAAATAGATAAACTCAGTATGTACTGCTCAATATTGATCTATGCAGAATTTTTTGTTGTTGTCTGCTAGTTGTCTGTTTTTTTAAAGGCAATAATTTTGTCTTTCAGAATCAGTAGTGAAAATGCTTAAGTTTGCAATTTCTAGTCCAAATTTCAATTCTGCAAGATTTACTTTAATCATAATAAGCAGCATCTCAGACATATTTTGTTAGAGACCTTCATTCTCAAAGACTGCAGTACTCAAAGCAACAGCTTATGCAGACTATCACAGAAATGTTAACCCAGTTTACCAGAAATAAGTGAACAAGTTTTGTTTCAGTCTTCCTACTTCTTAATAGCAAGACCAACTTCAAAAAACACATTAGTAGTAGTAGCTTGCTTAAAAAGAAGCCAACAAAACCATCTCATAACCTGAAATCATTCTGCTTCTTGGTAGGTGAATTGTATTCAGTTTATTTGATAGAAAAAGAATGTTACAGGCTGTCAGTGGCTTTGGGCAATTAAGTGTTCTGGCTCTAAAAAACATAACTAGAGAAAGGCAGGAGAGAGAATCATGGAGATGTAACAAGCAGGCCTTCCTTCATTCATCTTCAGTTAGAGATAAAATAGACTCAAATCCATTTCCTACTTGTAAATTTTGCTTTTAATTTTTGATTTTTGATTACATGGAGAGAGTTAAAATACTACGATTGAGAGAGATAATTTTTGAACTGCCTTCTGAAGTTCCCCAAACTTTCAACATCTATTTACTGGACATTAAACATTTATCTTTTCCTTAAGCATTTCTAAATCTCTTTTTTCCAGGTAAGATTTGAAATATCACTGAGAAGAACCACAGCACTTAAGCACCCATTCACTTCCTCCCACTTCAGTTTATTTCTTGTTCAACTGCCTAGAACAAAGTCTGGACACACACAAGGATTAAAAAGCTGTCAGGGTGATCAGAAATCCTTATCACTGACTACAAGCATCAACATGTTGGACCAGACTTGTTTCCTAGGATATGCTAAAATGAACATCACAACCATAAATGGTGCTTGATGCAGTAACTTCCTTTATTATTCCCTTCTGCTTTCTAGAGCCGTAATACTAATTTCTATAGAAGCTTCTAAAATTACTTCCTCCTGTTAATAATGTTGGAGATGGCTCACAAACATCCCTCTGCATGTCTGGAAGAAGCTATTACAAACAAAACAAAACAAAAAAACAACAATACAACACCTATTTCCTATTCCTTTTGTTTTAATTTTTTTTTTTCCCCAAAGGGGACTTCTGAGTCTTGATATATGCCTGAAAGATTAATTCCTTCAAAACTATAATGGGTACTCCAATCACTACAAAACAATGTCTTGCACAATGGAGAAAAATAATTGCTCTTTTAGGATCAGTTAAATATTCCAGATATGAAACTTAAGGTAATAGAAACTAAACCAACTTCGAGGAAAGTAAGATTCAAGACAATTTAAAAATAGCTTCAGCGTAAGTCTAAAATAACTTATGTACCATACACTGCCTAACAAAAGCTGAAGGCATTATCTCATCTTTCAGCATCAACTTGATACTGTGGTGTATTTTCACAGCCTGTGTGATCCTAGTATATTGTACTGTACCATCCTGTAAGAGATATTATTTGAAATCCACTTACCTGTATTAAAAGGTAGCATAACAGCTGCAGTACAATGCATTTTCATACCATTATTTAAAAAGCTCATCAGCTGACAAAGAGCACGTACATGCATTACTATGTATGAAATATTAGCAATTGCTTTAAAAAAAAAAGAAAAACTCATTTGGCATAAAGATAAGGAGCAAGTGTTGCATGCTATAGAAATAAAAAAGTATACGCTTGCAGGCTGTTTTTCAATGTGGACTCTAAAAAGTGAATGCTTTACTTTAGAACAGCATTCTTTCCACTCTGTAGGATAATTCTTCATATTTTTAAGACTACTACTGGCTGCCCGTTGGAATATTTAAGGAAAATGAATTACAACCATCCTAATGGCTAGAAAAACTTAGAACTGATGCCAATCTTCCTTTTTCCTCATTTCTTTGCATTATAAAGCCATTTAAGTAAACCAACATAGTCATTAAAAGTCTTTGACATTTGTAATTTCAGATCACAAGTTAAACCTGCTTTCAAATTTCTTGTGCAATACTACCAAAAAATAATTTAAATGCTTTCTTGATTTGAAATATTTATCTTCATCTTCACCACAAATTAAGTGTATTTTCAAAAAAGTTGGATTATATTCAAAAAGTAAAATGCTTTTAGTTTTGCAAAGATCTAACATGTGAAATGATATTCAGAAGACCTGCTGCCGATGAGACCCCCTTTTCATCTCTCCAGGAAGAGCTAAGATGAAGATCTCTTCCAATATCTGAAAATTAATCTAACGTGCGAGTCAGAGATACTGTACTTCATTAAAGACTGTGTGCATGCATCAAGCATCAATACCCCAGCACACTATAAAAAAAACAAGCCTTCAAATCGAAACATCTCTGTATTTTAAAAAAAGCATCAACTTTGACTGCAGCAACAACTAATATCAGCACTGCTAAAACCCAAAGAAGGTGAACTGGCAAGAAAACTGGTATCCATCCTTTCGCTATCTTCTTAAGCACGAAGCCACTTGCAGATTCTTGTAATTCTCTAGGAAGCTGGAAATGTCAACTTCAAGAGCAGGCTAGTGATAGTCTACAGTGATAAATTTTGTTGTCTTCAAACCTAGGAACAAATTTGCACTTTGCAGTGTTACAAGCTCTGACATTCTCACCATTATATTCTGCTTCCTCAAGGACAACAGCTCTGGCCTACATGACTTCAGACATGTAAGTCCAAGTTGATGAATTAATGAATCAGCACTTGACAGTAGCAATACCTATACAGTTCTACGGGATTCTAATAATCAAGCTATTTTGTATTATTAATAATAAATAACAATTAGTACACATACTTAAGACTGCATACCTTTTTGTATTTTTGCACTACTTTATGCATAACAATTAATTGAAAAGTTGAAAGCAAATATGTATTAATCCCTCAGATATTTCTGAAGATATTATGTAAATAATGTGGCACTTTAAATATGGGCACTTCAATAAACAGTAAGCACAAATGTCTGAAAAAATTTTGATGGGCACAATAAAGAGATGTGTGACATACACACATTTCGTAGACCTTTCCTGTTATAATCATCTAAGGGAGCCATCCATCTTAATGCAAACTTCACAACAAACTTCTGCTTTAACAGGTGGCTGAACTAAGAATAAGTTAGAAACAATAAGTTAGAAACAGCAAGACGACAAACAGAACAAAAAGCCACACAAATAATGAAACACTCAGTAATCCAAAGCAGCATAAAAACAAACCTAATACTGCAGACTCAACTACTTAGCTAGAATGAAACACATTCAGATCAACATTTCCATTACTAACAACATAACAGGCAATTCTGAATTACAAGTTTAGTATGGGTGTTGTAGGCCCTTACACAACCTGGAAGGTAGTAAAACTTGAGTAATTTTTTTACCTATTCTGACATGAAGGCATTACTAGATATAAAGTATAAAACTGAAGACATTCAGCGTTGTCTGTGACCTGCTGATGAAATTTATTATCTGATCACAGAATGGCTTGGTTGGATGAGACCATAAAGCCAATGTAGTTTCAACTCCTCACCACAGGCAAGACTGCCATCCACTAGATCATGCTGCCCAGTGCCTATCCAAACTGGCCTTGAACACCTCCAGGGATGGGGCATTCACAACTTCACTGGAAGAATTTCCCCATAAAGGCCATTCTCTCTTATCCTATCACAATCAAACTGCACAAATTTTTATCTGCATGTCCTTGTTATTAACCTCTCTGTTTCACAAAACCTGCTGTATGTCAGTCAAGTTATCACAGCGAATCAAGAGTTTACCCTTCTTTCCTATACAGGTACAACTACAGAAGAAGTCAGGAATCACATTTCTACTCCAACTTTAATTGCTCAAAGCATTAGCATCATCAGCAGAGAAAATTACTTCTTATAATAGTCACATGTCAGTAGATTTCTGACAGTTAAAATAGCTACTTTAATTCTATCAATTGTGCTTGCAAAATACTCAGTTTGGAAAAAGATTTCGTGTACTCTCACAATATAGAAAAATTGAATATATGAAATTAAACTATGAATTTCTAAAGAAAAAAATTAAAACTTTTCTTTAGGAAACCCCTGCATTTTAGAAAACTTACCATCTCTATATAGACTTAAGTTACACAATGTTTTGAGGCAGTTTTGAAGAAAAACTACGTGGAAAATAAGATTTCAAAAGCAATAGGATTATTTTTCAGATGTTAACTGCACCTTAGAAAACATGATATATCCACTATTTTAATACATAAATAGGAATAGAAATTCTCAGATGCTAATATAATACGGTCAAAATCATTTGCGACAGGAACAAGAAACGTGGCTGAAAAGTATATGTGAAGAAACTCCACAAGTATTCAAACTGCTATTGCTTTTTCTGATCTTTACTGTGAAAGAAATGAAGCAAATTTTTCATACAAACTAATTACGAATAGAAGACAGACCTATTATTTGGTTTCCTTTGTGTCTGAAGTATCTTAAAAGTTCTAGAAATAGAAGTAAAAAACCCAATGAGATATATTTAATTGGAAGAAAACATCCTGAAGCTGACTGTACGCATAAATCAAACAAGGGGCAGCAAGCGCAGTGACAACTTTATTGGCCAATTATGTACACATTACTATTACATATTACTATTATCTCTTAAAACAGGTTTCAAATTTGTAGATTGACAACCACATTCAGATTGAAGTGCAGCAGAATTGATGAAATGGAGTAAGGGCCAATGCAGGACCCTGTATAACCAGACAATTTTGTATTATTAACCTATTAGAATTCTTAACATCAAAAATTTTTGGCTTTTCATCTCCATTTGAAGGTGAAAATCTGTCACAAAGAACTAAAAGTGAACACATAAAAACTGCTCTAGTTGTGCATAACTCTGTATCACGTCTAAATGACACGCTACTCAGTGTTCATTGCCGAGTGCCAGCACGTATTTTCAGTAAAGGTACAAAAACATAGCTGATTATAACCTGACTCCTCTGCTTCAAAGAGAAAGAATAAATGACCAAACCCTCAATTACCTACCTACAGAGGCTGTAACAGACCTCTGGAGGCCCATGTTCAAAACAAAGCTGGTTAGGTCCAGCTGCTTACAGCACTGTTTATCCAAGTGTTCTATAGCTCCAAGATTCCACAGCCCTATTAGGTCTCTTGACTAGTGTTTGATCATCTCTGCCAATTATTATTTCATTAAGTTTTCAATGTTTGATTCTTGTCTCTTCTAGCAACAGTTTTATTAATCCTGTAATCAGTCATCATTCATTTGTAAGAAAAATATGCTGCAGACAGGACAGAAGTAGCCTTCAGTATCTCACTACGTTAAGACAAATAGATTAATTTTAAAACAGAAGCAACAGCATTATCAAACTTCAGCATACAGTTATCAACACCTAAGACACTGCCAACAAAAACCAGGTATACCTTCTAATTATGCAATACTGATTGGGCAAATATATTTAACAAAACGCCACAGAGAAAACTGTGATCAGATAGAAAATGAGAATCTCTACCCTGCAAGCACTTTTCTAAACATCTGGAAATTGGTATTTAAACATCCATTTTCCTCAAATGAACGTTTTGTGTTTTTATATGTAGTATAATAGCAACAATTATAATACAAGTTATAGATATTATATATTATAGATATTATATTATAGATATTACAAGGTATATTATATATAAATGCATATATATTCAGATGTGATGTAAGAAGCCACCATATTTTAAGAGAATTCATATTTATTAAGCATTCCTTCTTTGCTGTTTTCTTTTAATGTTAGATATCTGTATGATAGTTGGAGTATGAGCAATTGAGTTAGAAAGCAGAAATGTGTACAAAAAACCTACAAAATTCATTGTGGATAGTTTTCTGAATTTAAACCTGAAGAATTTAAAAGTAAAGTGCTCTGAATATGTCAGAATTGAATAGAAGCAAGGCACCTTTTCTTTGCAATGTTTAGAATGAACACTTAGAAATCCACATGCATAATAATGCTTATGTTCATGAAGCAAAACAAGCAGCTCTCTAAAAGATATGAAACACTTCTGATCATTTCAAACCATGGAAAAAAAATATTCAAAACTTATTTCAAAGGAAGTACAGTAAGTACTACAGCACTAGCAAATTTCTTGATAAAAAGGCCTGATTGAACTGCTGCTGAAATTACAGAACATGGCTTTAAATTTTGATGTCATGGCTTGCAAACAGAAGTTTTTCTCTCTTTCTATATATGCAAAAAAAAAAAAAAAAAAAAAGAAAACCACACATAGCAAACTGCATGTAGAGGCCTAGTACTAAATCTATTATCTTGCCTGCAGACTTGGTAGGACTATGAGTACTGAAGGTAGTAAGGGATTTCGAAAACCCCACGCATTCCATGGAGAACACTACTACCTGATGTGGGCTAGGCATTGGGAAGTGCCTACCTGCCAAAGAGAGAAAACACATTGTGTCTGTAAGATGGGAATATATTATTGTTAGGACAGAACTGGAAAGCTTTAGAATGAATATTAAAAACTAGGTTTTAATTGAATTGAAAATCTTCTATTTAAAATGAATGCAACTCTGTCATATTACAGCAGTTGTACTAACTAAAAACTAGTAACACTAAATACCACACCTGCTTTTCTGCTTCCCACTCTCTTCTGCAGAATATCTATTAAGAATTTCAGATTATTTTAATTTGCAGATTTAATCATTACTGAACATAGACTTTAATGAAATTAGTCTTAAGCTTTCAGCAGTAAAAACATCTTCCAACAACAAAAACCCAGCTCCCCCACCTACCCCTCCAAAAAAAGACATACCAGTTTTTGTCTTCAATTGCTGCTGTCCTTTGATAGGTGTATGAGCTCCTCCTCCAAAGATTGCAGACCACATTTTGTTGTTAAGTGGATGAGTCATAATTCTATACAACTCACTGCTGGAATGTGTTGCTAGGCCATGGATGAAGAGACTCAGATAAACTGCAGTTAGAATTTCACAAAGTAAGACTGTGAGTCCTGGCTGAGCTTCCTCACCAGCAGAATTCAAGAGACGTACCAGAGCTGTTATTCCTGTTGAAATACAAAAATACCCCAAAAGCTGAATGTGCACATGTTAAAAATTCTGCTTCAGAAGAAACTGAAAAGTCCAAGAGACAGCGACATCCTAATATTGCTGCATTCTATAGCCTAATACCCAAACACAGTAACTGCTTGAGGTTCTCAGAAAGATTTCTTGAATGTTTCTTTAAAGTTTTTGTTAGGAAAACAAAACATATGATATGTAAATATATTTCTTGGTTATGCTAAAATTGAAGTTACTGTTGTCAACTGATGCTCGTAAGATCAATTATATGTAGCTTACACACCCTGTAACGAGACCAGTGTAGCTTCATCCCAGCAAGAGCTAAACAGCAGAATATAATGTGTTAAAAACTTCCCATTTTCAACAATTTTGAGTTAGCTCAATAGCTGGACCAAAGCTGCAGTCATTCTGAAGTGGAGCACAAAGAAACATATGAAAATAGCTTGAAAAGATAAGAAAGCAGAACAATAGTGAGACTGAAGAGCTGGCTGCAGCGAGAGAAAGCAGAGCCTGTGCTCTACAACGGTTTACTCTACTTCTATTGGCTCTTTACTAAAAGAGCCAGCTAGCAATTTTCAGTAAGAGAAAGCAGTATCAGTCAAGTCAGGGAATAACTGAAGATAAACTTTAATAACTCACTTCTACCAGTATTTCGTTATATATACTATTAGAAAGTCTAGAGCATATATACATGCTCTTACAGTGCATCCCCACATTTTCTCAGAAGAGGAAAGAAACAAAGACGTACCTGGCCACTGAGCTGGTGGTGTATTGGGAGTCACTGTTTCTTCCAAGGTTGATCTTAGAGAATTGCGCTGAGCTAACAGCACTGTCTGATAAACTGTCCCAGTAAACTGATTTGCTTGAAATGAGCTGTAAAACACAATGTTATATTAAAACCAACAGACAAAAAAACCCACCTGTTTGGTTTAAAATTATTCAAGTTATAGCCTTTACTGAACATAGGCAGATGTCAGTACTGCCTGCACGTGCTCTGCGTATTGCACAATCACCACAGTGAATCAATCTTTTCTCTAAAAAGTGTTTTTCAAAGACCTTACCTGTAACTGTGGCCATCACAAAGACATTGGTAGATGCAAGCCGAAAGTGATGCTGCTAAGTTATGCATTACATATATCTGGAAGATAAAATTTTATAGCATGTATCACACTCAAGATAAACTGTGGTTAGTATCATTGTATTTAACGCATACAGGTTTGTAAAAGGGGCACTCATGTAGAAGATGCAAGCACTGAAGGCAAAATCACTAACAAAGGCCTCACCAAAATTCATTTCAACTCACTTTGTACTGAAAGGGTTGGAAAGCACTCACACAACCCAAACTACCCACAGTCACAGCTCAATTTTAGCTGCATTGCCTGATTACACCCTAAGACAGCATGTTGGCTCAGAATTAAAGATGCCATGCTTCATAATGAAGACTATAATGCACCTTAGTTGTTGAACACATTTGTACAGTTCTCAGACACAATTTACTCAGTATCATACTGAACATGAATTTTTTCCCTCATAACTGATACATATTTCATGTACCATAAGACACACCTAAGTAGTCATAAAAATTAAAATAGATATTTATCTGTATCCTCTGAAATCAGACACAGAATAGGAACTAAGAAATCAATCTCTGCAGCACTCTCTATATATCCACAGTAAAACCTAACGCATACAAAATGGCAGGAAAGGTTAACCTAAACTTCAGATCTTATCTCCACTCCCAGCCTAACTATACTAGAAATCTTACAGAAAGTTAAATAACATTTTACTGTGAGAAACAAATATCGCTTGGAAATGTTTCTTTAACACTTTCTACACTCTGCAGACCAATTTTTATACTTCTAAATTTAATTTTACTTAGGTGTAGGATTGAAGATAGCTCACCATTAAAATAACAGAAATTATGATTGTATTTAATGAAGCCAACAGTGACACTGGTGGTGTTTTCCATAACAGATATTATCTCAGACAAATATCTAGTTGTGAAAGTGTAACTGAAGTAGATGGGCCTCTCTCTTTCAGCCCAACATTAGTATTACAGGATAAAATATTTAAGTTCCATGATTTTGTTACATATCAGGAAGGTACATTAGGAAGTTTTTATACAGTCAGAAAAACATTCATGCAGACTGGTCAATGAAAATAACAAAGAAAAAAAAAAGAAGACCCACACCTTATTATTCTGTGTATCTGGATGAGGCGGTGAATCAAGGTTTATTATGGCATGTAAGATATCATGAGTCAAGTTACCAAGATGTAACAGTGGATTAGCCACCACTGTTTTGGCACTAGCTGTGCAAGCAAATAGGAGAGGTACGGAGCTTTGCTCTAGAACAGGGCTGGATGGTATCTGTATTGACTGTTCCTAAAAACAAGCGAGAAACACACTTAAACACACACAGCAGTACAGTTTCTGTTTTGTTTTATTTTACTTTTCAGGAAACCTCTACCTTATAGAATGCAAAGTGTCACATTTATAATAAAACAGGTATATACTATAATAGGAAAATCTGAATTAAAATACGAAATGTTCAAAAACCTACAACCAACCCAAAGTGGAGAACTCACAAATCAAACTCCCCACATACCTGCTGAGATTCCTGCAACAGCAGAATTAACTCCATTCTGACAGATGCCAAACCACCACCGTGAGAGCCATGGAGAACACAGTAACTAAGGAACATTCGCAGGAGAGACTGGTATTTCAGAAGCCATTGACGTCTTTTCTGAAAGTTTCCTTTCTGCAGCATGTTTTTTTGCTGGTCAGTTAAGTCTACAGTGTTTCCATGTAATGCAGCTTCCTCTGGCATCATGCTAACTCCAGACTGCACTTCATCTATTTCAACACTATAATCACAGGTTTTTTGAAGAGCTATCACTTCCCTTTCAAGCCACTGATAAAGCTGATACCTCAATTTTCCACCATCTACCTCACAACCAGTGGACAACGTACGAAGCTCTACTGTAAGAATTTTCAGGCATGCTCTAAACTTCAGCTGTGCAGAAATTATATCTTCTGATGGACTTAGAATATCTTTTTCATCAACTATGCTAAAAGATTCCGTGTAGCTAGAACTTGTTTCATAGGATTTTTCATTTTTCTTCAGAGGTTTTAGTTCTTTCATTACCAGGGAAGAATCTTCATTCTCATCACCTTCATCACTGTCCAACTGTAGCTTCAAGCCTTCATCGTCTTGGAATACTATATTTGGCTGGCTCCAGTCAAATGAAAGAGTTGAACTCGAATGTTTTCCTGATGAGCAGTCTGAAGATGACCCTAGATCATTCAAAGCTGGCTGTGACCAATCAATACTGGAAGACTCATCTTTTATTTCCAACTCTTTAAGAGGAGAAGATGGTGAGAAATCTTTACTAGTATCCATTAAGCTGGGGGATCCACAGAATGGCTTTGACCTCTTGACAACCTTGGGCATCTTTGATAACACTTCTAAGGCCAACATAGGACAACCAGCTTTTAAATGAGCATATGCAGTGGTGAAGAAAAGCCGCCTTTCATCTAGGTTGATTTTGTCAGCTAATCCATTTTCCACTGTTAGGCACATGTGTGTGGAAGAGGCATCAGAAGAGCCAAAATGACGTCTCAGAAGGAGAGGATGTGTTCTTAAGTAGTTGTAGAAGTTAAACACTGCAGGATTACAGCTTGCTGAGCCATCTCCTACATCTGAAAAAATATTGCATCATGAGGACAAACCTACAGTTCAGTAAGAAATAACATATCTCAAAAGTCTGTAGTTCAACAGAAGACTGTTAGGTCTTAATATTCATTCAACTTAACATCCTTTAGCAAGTTTTGGATTAGCATTTTTAATTTGTGTGCTTCTCAACAAAACGCAACTTAAAGGAATCCCAACAGGGAATCCATAACACTTACATATATTCATATCAGTACTACATTCAATAAATTAATGATGCATGAATGAAGCCTCTACAGATTTCATGTTCAAAACCACAACAAGCTTATACAATTCAGTTACCAACTTGCACCATGTATGAAAAGATTTTAGGAAAACACTGAAATATAAGGAGCAACCAGTACAGGACAATTCACAACTTTTTTTTTTTTTCTATGTTAGCTGAGATAATATACTTGTTTCTGGTACGAGAAGTTATGACAATAAAACTACAGATAACAGGAACCAGGTGTAAGAAAGATTAGCTATTAAGACGACAATGCAAAATAACACATGGAAGACTCTAAATTGATAAATTTATCTAAATTGATAAAGAAGTACCATTTTAAAATGATTTAACACAAAAGCATGTGACCAAGATCAACTGAACAAAGTATCCACTCATCTCTCAAAATCATCTTGAAGTATTGTGCTCCTACTGGAATCAGTTTATACATCCATTTCCACAGCTCCAGGGATTGAGTCTTCATTTATCAACTTCCTTTCATTAACCCGAATATTAGCCAGCTATCATTTTAACTGTCTTGAAACATTTAATGTTGAGAATACTAAACTCAGGAATTAATGGGACTAGCCTTTTCCAGCTGATGTACTTATAGACACCCTTCCTATCCTTCTTTGCACCTTTTGCCAAGTCCTTCCTGATTCCATCCCTGTATAGCCTAGCAGCATCCCTGTATTATCCCTATATTTCACTCAGGTTACCCTGCCACATCTTCCACTGATGAAGAAACTGTGCATTTTGTTCTTGCTTGTTCTTGTTTGACCAGCAGATCTCAGTTCAGCCACACTGGTCTCTTGTCCTCCTTTCCTGACTTTCTGCATCTGGGGATGGAGAGCTCCTGTGCTCTAAGGAAGTCTTCCTTAAACATCTGCCAGCCCCACTCTGCTCCCTTGTCCTTGAGGACGGATTCCCAGGGGATTTTGTTCACTAACTCCCTGCGGAGATGGAAGCTGGCTTTCCTAGAATTAAGCTTCCTTTTATTCTTTACCTGCCCATATTCCTCAGGAGTGTGAATTCCACCACTGCACACTCAGCATCCTACCCTGATGTCACTAATCAGTCCATTTCCATTGGCGAGTAACAGGTGCCACCACTGCATCACCCCTAGTGGGGCTGTCTATTACCTGGCTCAGGCAGCTATCTTCTGTAAGTTCCAGGAATCTTCCAGACAGTATACAGCTTGTCATGCCTGGTGGTGAGCAAACAGGTGCAGCACCCCAGCCACATTTAGATTGTACCTAAGAAAATACTCTTTAAATGCATAAATAGTTAAAACCAGCCTAACAGCCAAAATATTCATTCTTACCTCCTTCATCTTCAAAAGAATGTTTAATCAAAGTGTCAAGAGCCTTGCTATAATCCTCCAAAATCCAGTAACCCATACTTCTCAGAAAAGGATCATTGTACATGTTTCCTGTGCTCTCCTTTCCAGAAAACACACTTCCCAAAATTCTCTTCTGTAGTACAGATTTATAAGTACTAGATACTTCAAATTCTGACTCATAAAGTCTTGAAATTACAAGAGCCAATTGAATGTCATTCAGTTTTTCAAGACAGACCTGAAAGAAAATAAGTACAGTTATAATTACAAACACTGTAATTTCTTCTCTGGTTAAAATAACTGTAGACTGGAAGTGATATTCACCTGTTCAAACTGACATAAATATGTATATCAATTCCAAAAATTAAGCAGGAACTAGGAATTAATTTGGAAACAATGGAAATTTGGGTAGCAATGGAAATTTACATTGTACTATATGTGGCAGAACAGAGAATCTGAAAGCAAGTTATGGTAGATAGCCCTTCTAGTATTATTACAGAGGCATCAACCATTAGGACCTCTTCATTATCAGCAGCATAACAACTAAGATGTAAAGAAAAGATCTGTATATCATTAATGCATTGGTGGGGGGTGAGAGAGTAAAAGAGCAAACAAACTGGAATTTTCAGTGGTTGTACTAATTTAAATTGCAATGTTTCTTACATATTTTCACACTCAATTCATTCTTAAGTTTAGAACAATATAACAAAGAAGTTCATTACTTCGTTACCTCCACTGCATCTTTTAAGTGTCCTGCCAGCAAGAAAAATGCTGCAGAGTGTTCAAAACGCTGTTTGCCAAGCAAAGAGAAAGCATTTTTTAATGCTGCTTTACGCCATCTGTCCTCAGAGAAGTTGTTTCCAAAAAACTGCGTCATTTTGGTGTCTTTTTGGGATCTGCATTTGAATATAATTGATAGAAATATTACGCGTTTATTAGATGCATTTTTGCTCTTCATTTTGTCAGATGTGAGTACGCAGATGTGTTCATAACACTGAGCGCACAGGAGGCTTTGCTATTGCAAACTAACAAAATCATTGGTAAATATAAAAATTAAGGTAAGATCTTCAATAGCAAGTAACATCACAACCTAATTTTTAGGACGTTCACAAAGCTAAACATTATTATGAAATGTCTGTCTGAAAGAAATGCTCAATTCAGTTCTTTGAATTTCCCACAAAATTATTTTTGAAAGCACTTCTAAGGATACTACTGCCATTCCAAACATAACACAGGCAATCCCCTATAAGCTAATCTGAATTTAGCAATGTATGAAATTAGAGTACATCTGAGACTAAAGCTTGATTCATCCACCTTTAGAAATGACAAAATCACCACAGTAAATATAAGAATCTCAGTGATTAGTTTATTAATTTATTTAGAAATTCATTCTCAGCTTTCAGTGGTAACATTTGGGTTTCTTTTCAATCAGCATTGCATTCAACATTTCTTTTCCAAGTTATATTGTATATTATAAAGACCCTGGTATTACCTACCTATACAATCCCCAGATCACAGCCTTCTTTTTCATTGCAAGGTAAAAAATGGCTGCGTCAAGTGGATCATTGTTTCGTTGAAAGGCTGCTTTGGCTACCTGTGAAGACAATTCAACAAGGGGGGAAAAAAGCACACCAGAATATAAGAGAGACTTAGATTGGATTCCTCCCATCCCCTGTGCTTCACTCAGCTAAGATGTTCTCTAACAAAATAATCCCTCTTCTCACTCTGGGTCTAAAGATGTGTGTAGCTACCACTGCTACAATCCCTACTTTCATTACAGAATCATTTAGATTGGAAAAGCCCTTCAAGATCATCTAGTCCAACCGCCAAACTGACCTACTAACTCCCATAACTCATCCATGTCCTTCACTGACACATCCATGCATTGGTTCAACATCTCCAGGGACGTGGACTCCACCATTTCCCTGGGCAGCCCATTCCAATGCCTGACCACACACTATGAAGAAATTCTTCATGACAACCAATCTATGCCTCCTCTAGCACAACTTCAGACTATTTCCACAAGTTCTATCACTTGTCACCTGAGAAATGATACTGATCCGTTCCTCTCTGCAGCCTCCCTTCAGGTAGTTGTAGAGTGATGAAGTCTCCCCTGAGCCTCCTTTTCTTCACCTGAAATACCACCCAGATCATTGATAAAAACATTAAGCAAAGCTGACTCCAAAACTGAGCCTTAGTTGCAGGTAACAAGCCACAAACTGAGCCGAATTCCATTCACTATGGTTCGAGCCCAGTTAGCCAGCTAGCTCTTCACCCTGTGAACTGTACACCTATCCAAGCCAAAAGCAAACAGTTTCTCCACGATATTTTCAAAACCAGTGTCAAACATTTTAATAAAATCCAAGTAGGCAGCATCCACAGCTTTTCCCTCATCTAGTAAGTGGGTTCTCTAGTCACAGGAGATCATTTCAGATAGGCAGGACCAGCCCTTCATAAACACAGGAATGCTGTGGCTGGTCATTTGATTCTCCTTCATAATGCCATTCACGACAATCTTCACTACAACCTTCCCTGGCACCAAGATCTGACTGACACCTGTAGATCCCTGGATATTCCTTCCTACAGATTGGAGTCACAGTTACTAACCTCCAATCAACTCGAAAGCCAAGTGTTCACCAGCTCCTTCTGTATCGTTGGATGAATCCCAATCTGGCCTCTTTGTAGTGAATATTCAAATGATGCAACAAGTCAATTAGAGTTTCCATCTGAATTATAGGAGCTACATCTTGCTCCCCACCACCATCTTCCAATTCAGGACGATGGGTATCCTGAGAGCAAACGCTCTTACTAATAAAGGTTGAGGCAAAAGAAGCAATAAGTACCTCACCCTTTTCCTCATCTTTCATCATGTTTCCCATTATATCAACAAAGAATAGACTCTCTTTAACGATCCTTTTACTGATGAAGTACTTACAGAACCTTTTCTTTTTTCTTTTTTCTTTTACTGCACTAGCCAAATTGAATTCTAGTCAGGCTTCTCTCATTTTCTCACTGCACAACTTCATGGCAGCTCTGTAGTCCTTATGAGTTGTCTGCCTCTTCTTCCAGAGCTCATAAATTCTCTTTTTCTTCCTTAGTTCCTGAAGAAGCTCTCTGTTAAGCCAAGCTGTCAGCTTGACTTTATCCCCATCCAGCTTTACATCTAGTGAACTGGGTGGGACAGCCTGCTCCTTCACCTTAACGATCTCACTTTTGAAGAAGATCCAAGTTTTCAGAAATCTCCCATGGGACTCTGTCAACCACGTCTCCAAACAGGAGATGTTACTACAGATCTACGGTTCTTCTGACCACCTTCCATACTTCACCAAAGACTGAAAACCGTAATGTCATGAACACTGTGCTCAAGACAGACTTAAACCACCACACTGTCCCCATGTCATTAAATCACAGAATGATCTGGACTGGAAAGGACTTATACCACTATCTAGATGCAACTCCCTTGCCATATGCAGAGACACTTTCCACTAGATCAGGTTGCCCAAATCCCCATCAGTCCTGCTCTTGAGTATGTCCAGAGATGGGGTATCTACAACTTCCCACAACAGTCAGTTCTAGTGCCTCATCACCGCAGTAGTAAGGAACATTTTCCTAACATCTGATCTAAGTGTACCCTCTTTAAGTTTAAAAGCCATTACCATTGCTGTATCACTACACTTCTGAGAAAAACAAATCTCTCCTCACATTTCCTGCAGTCCCTATTTAAGTACTAGATGGCTGTTATTAGATCTCTCTGCAGCCTTCTCTTCTCTAAGGCTTGCATCTCTTCTCTCAGCCTATCTTCATGAGAGGTGCTCCAACCTTCTAAGCACCTTTACAGCCCTCCTCTGGACTACTTTAACAGGTTCTATTTCTCCTGAAGGGCCTTTAACCATCTGAGACATCTCTCTACGTATGTGAACTTGAACCACCATGTCCCAACCATGTTCCACACCTAGAACTACAAAACCATTAGCTAAAAGCTTTTTTTTTTTTATCAGACCAGCTGTCAAGGCCTACAGTTGAAGTTAGTTCCTGAAATTATAACAAAATTAACATATTAGTTACTCTGGTAATCAAAAGATAGATGGAGACTAGAAGAAGAGGCTGGTACCCATCACAATAGGAGAAGATTGCTTTTGAAAGCTGAAAAGGAAAACGGGCAAATGTCAGTAAGTATTATCCAAGACCCAGGTAAAGTGACCGTAAATATAGGCCCAGGAAACTTCAATTTTATAAATTATTCTTATTTAAATACAAGGCAAGTAATTTCCATGAAATGATGATTAATTGCTGAAGACCAAACAGTAGAAGTAGAGACATGCATTTTACCACTTTGTGCCTTGTAGTCAAATTGAGCATGTCATTTTCTAGCTCAACACTTTTGGCTCTTCCAAGAGCTTAAAACAAGTGATAGTGAGGTTAGGAATTGCCACATCCGTGACAATTCAAACACACAATTACTACAGAAAAGAACATCAGAAGGCTTTGCTGACAGGGAAATACATCAATTTGCAAGACATACGTATAATAGCTTAGTTGGCCTGACATCTGATAGGTTTCGAAAGAGAACATTCTGCCATAGCTTGCTTCCTAACATAGAAGAGATCTTTGCTATAAAAGAACAGCTACTAGATCAACCTGCATACTGAGCATCTACTATTGTACCGTAATAATCAAAATCTGGTTTCCAAAATCCCAAAATGTATTCCACACTGGAATTTGAAACTTAAATTACTAAAAAAATGTTAAATATAAAATTGTACTAAATTATTCATTATAAATACAGCATGAAAAATTCAGAAAGGCTGGACTTCACATATTTAAAATTTCAAACAACGTAAATAGATGGTAATTACCAGAGGACAGTTATTTGAAAAGCAGCTTTGCAGTTTGTTTCAGAGCACTATCTTTACCTTTTCTATGCATTTCCGCAAGCTATGGATATTTCGAACCCACCATCCTATACCCATAGCTCTGAGCTCTGACCACGTTGGATCCCCTTTCTGCATTGCAGGGAGCATGCTCAGTAGTTCTTCTTCCGCTACTGAATGAAATGCCCAGGCAAAATGACTGGTAGATAAACCTAGATAATCACAATAAAAAATAAATAAAATGAAATAAGACCATTGCAAGGAGGTAAGGGAGTTAAGAGAAAAGGGAAGAAGGCCCAATTGTTTATTTTGAACTTTTGAAGGCATTACTGATAACAGAAATTTTAAAATATTTTAAGCACTGCACACTGAGTATTTTAAAAAGCTCATGCAGATAAAAGCATTTTTTTCCACTTTAAAACTGTTTAGTTTGCAAAGAACAGTTACTGACTGAAGCCCAAATTATAATATGTAGCATGAAGATTAGCTACAAAATGAAGTGCAACAGGTCTGTCAACTTTTCAGTGTTTTCATTACCTTTAATTAGATTGGAAAATGTGAAGTTAAAGATTAGTCCAGGGGAAAACATATTTGATAACAGAGACATACAAGAACACTGGAAGATGAGAGCCATGATATGAGGGAAACAGTAATTGCTATAAAAGCTAGCTATAGATGACTGAAACTCTAAGGATGACCATGGGATGCCGCTCTGCACTGTGGCACACTCAACTGCTCTTCTACAAGAGCACAAGAGGCATTTGTAATTCCCACCAATTTCTCAGCTCAGGAGACATGTAAGTATTTCAAATGTAAAGGATACCAGCAGAGACCTAAGTTGATAATACTGTGTTACGATAATTTGGAAATGTTCTAACCTTGTATGTAGCTGAGTAAGTGACCAAATGACTGAAAATATCATCATCTGTTCTGATGACTAATAGAAGGGTGAAGAAATAATCACAGCCAACTCTTTAAATTTGGTTAAGTCCTAATCAAATATTCCATTTTGTAATATAAGGTTGGAACTAGTTAAAACTGTACCATGAAAAACTTCATTTAAAATAGTTTCCTGGATCATTACACTAGGTGTACAAAAAAGGTTTTAGGGTCTAAGTAGAGAAGGATCTAACCTCACCCCCCACCCCCAAGTAATAAAAGCTTAAGTAAAGGAGTATTCTGTATTTTCTGCTTCATTACTCCTAAACAATGATATTGGAACATCATGGTGCTACTGTCTGTTCTTTTGGGGAAATAAAATAGAAAAAAATAAAATTGAAACTACAAAATTGTTACAGTTGTTTTTTTTTTTTCTTCCCATGGATCTCTGGTTTTTTTTTTTTTTAAATTACAAAATTACCTCATTGATTCTTCACAGACATAATAGAAAAATCACATGGACTATACTGACTAACACCTCATTTAAGAACATATTGGTTACCTTGGTGAAGCAGCTGAGCTCGATGTACAGGAGGAAGTGAAGTTGTTAGAAATGTGTGAAGTCGAACAGCTAATAAAAATTTTAAACCGCACTCATCAAGAGTTTCTCCACCTGTAATTAAACATACTAGTATGCACTTCACTGAAACTAATAAATAAAAATAATAAAAATAGCTATTGAGTATCTTATGAGAAGAAATAACTTGTAATTTTACACATACTGTTGCTTTAAAAATGCAATAGCTTAATTCTTCCCTTTAATACAAGAGAAAAAAAAAATCTCAAATCTACAAAGTTACTTATCAAATAAAACAAAATTATTTCTCTATTTCTCTATGTAGCAGAACAAATACAGGCGGTTAACAAAACTGTCTCTTCAAAAACACTGACATTAACATTCAGCAATGCAGATTTTGACAGTATGAAAGTCAGAAACCTAAGCTGAACCATAAACACTGTGATAACACAGCAAATCAAAGAGGATATACTGTAACACAGAACTAGGAAATGCTCTGACGAGCCAAAGAAATATTCAAAAATAACAGGAAAGTTCCAGAAAGAGTTGTGAAACAGTAATACATAAAATCTAGAAGACAGCTTACCCTGGCTTCTGTCCCTGCTTTCTCCAATGTCAGTACTAGTAGTAGCAATAGTATCTGCCAAGGCCATCAATGACATCTGTTCCATCCTAGTCAGACCTGGCAAGCTTGAATGAAGCAAGTGACGAGAAAGAACTTGGGCATGCTCTGGTCCAAAGTAAGTTGGGCTAAATTGCGAAAGATCAATTACTTTCGGTTTCACACTGTCTTCCTCTGCATCAAACGTTACAAGTTCATCTGTACTTATAACAGAATTTTGAAAGAGATCTTCATAATTGTCCTTGGGCATATCATTTTTACTTTGACTATTTTGACTATGAGACTTTTCTGAACAGGAATGAGAGGAATCGTCATCTGCAGCAAGCAGAGCATACAGCGGTAATGGTGGAACAGAGTCTATTTCAATATAGTCTGTAGTCTCCATTTTGCTGAACGTTTTGGGATCTCGTGAAGTACTTCCACTAGCACTGATGGTCAGAGATCTAAGTCTCCTATCATGATTAGGCTCAGATTCATTTACAGCAACAACTTCTCCAGCAATGCACTTCACTAGATGGGACAGAATAGCTTTTGTTCTACGTACTTTACCAAGATCCATGAGTTCTAACAGTTGGTGTGGATGGTACTGAGGTAAAGTGGGAGATAACATATGAGCTGCTTCAAAAAGACCAGAGTCTTCCATTTCTGCAGACAGATCAAAGGCAGATCTTTTCCCACTAAGTTTCTGTGCAAGGCTGGTCATAGATCTGGTCAAGGTTCGCTTTGGTGGAGGCAGACCTGAGGCAGCTGACTGGCTTTCTTTCATTAAGCTAGTTATACTTGGCATACTGCAGGAATCTGTACTAACTGGACCCTGCTTGGCAGGAGGTTGCCATTGAGAATAAACATGCATTTCACAGTCCATTCCAACTACAAGAATACCATCACGCACCCAAGACAGGGAGACTGGAAAAGGAGGTGATCCCTCTACAGAAGAAACCAAGTCAACAGAACGCAGCAGAACAAACCTAGAAAAGTTTGTAGCCTTTGTAGTAGTACTGCCAATATGGGAGATTGCTACAGCCTCCTTACCAATTTGTTCTTGCATTTTTCCAGACAGCTGGCCAAACATATAAAGTTTTGATCCAATTCCCACTGTTAGAATATGTGAACCATCCTCCCTAGACATCCAGTCTAAGTGTACTAAGTGCTTAGTACTAGGAATAACATTACCACATGAGAGAGAAACTTCCTGTCTGTTATATGCCACTAAATTACTATCAATACTAACAGCAGAGTCTAACATAGTGCCTATCTCATCTAAATGAAGAGTCTGTTCAAGAACCCATGAAGAACCCCCTGTAGATTCACATTCAAAAATACTAACATGCATAACAAAGTCTTGAGAAAGGTGGTTGTTTTTAGATGTTACCTGCTTGTATGCTACAGCTAATCGGTTTGTGTGTGCACAACTAACTTCAGTTGGGCTTCCTGGAACATTAATAGCACTACTACTAAGAAGTCCATCCTCAATCAGTAACGGCCATTCTTCCCAGATGTATGTTACATCACTGTGTACATTAGATTCTGGCATGGAAGAAACTGACGATTCATTGGTCACCCTGCATCTCCAGAATCGAACTTTTCCATCTGTGCATGAAGTAGCCAGCAGATAGGGTGCACGGCAAACGGGGTATATGGAAGAACTGCTCAGATGCCCTAAAAATAAAATGATTTTTAAATGGGCCAAAAGTAAAAATATTTTTGTTCATTTACCATCTTATTATTTTGAAACAAAGTATCAGTACTTCTTCATAAAAAAGCTTGTTCCCAGAACTTCACATCCCAGGAGATGATATTTTAAAAAATCCTGTGGAGCCATTTTAGCATTAGTCTCTATGTCATTCTCTAGAAGGATTTAAACTGCACAATTTAAACTTGAGTATTAATCTCACTAGGTACCAGTTTTTGTGTTGCATGGGAAAGAGACATTGTTTTCTTCTCTCTCACCAGAAAGAAGATACACTTCTGTAATCTCTCCTATCAAACAGAAATTTCCCAGTCTGAAATCCATCTTTTCAGAATACTGTTCGAAAGACTTCTGGTTGCAACCTACAATTTTATACACCACCAAAATCTAATTAATGACTGCAAATCAAATTTGTGCTTCTAAAATTTCTTTTATCATCAGAATATGGACTTAAAGAAATACTAAGTTGTACAGTATAGTAATCCTTATTTTAATATTACTGCCAGGATCCAGATGAAAAATAATAAAACGGGGTGAGCATTAGCAAACCTTTCCAAATTACAATACCTGTAGGTACTGTCTAACAACACTAGATTATTCATTTTGCTCTGAAGGAAAAAAAAAAAAATTACAAACCTGCTGAAGGCTTAACACTTATTATTTCCACTCCTTCTGGCAAACTCAGCTCTTGACTATACACCATTTTTGAAGACAGAGTGAGCCAGCTGGTGCTCTGAAGGTTTGCTCTACAGGCCTGATACTTTTGTGTGAAAGGTGACTGGATCTTCTCTGGATCTGGTGAAGAATACAACTCTTCTGTTTGTGTTGCTGTGTCAGGAGTACTTGAGTCTATCTTTTCATCTGAAAAAAAGTTTGCATTATTAAAAAAAAAGTCAACAATCTCTTTTAACTTAAGAGACAGTGTCACTGACGTGAAAACTTCCAAAGGATAGGTAAAAGCTTAGAATTTTACTTTCTTTTAAAAGAAATATGCTCTTGATCTCAGATTAAGAGAAATTGTAACACACCTGAAATACTGGAACTGTAAAACAATTTAGTAATTATGAACAGTTATACTGTTAGAGACAGCAAAATTACAGAAGAGATAAATATGTGGGGTTCTACAGAAATTAATGCTTCATTAGGCATGAAATATTTGCAGCTAGAAACAATTGAACACTCTTCAAAGTCTTACCTCAAAGATCAGGAAGAAGTAGTTTTTCCTGAAATTTTGGCAACATTCATTTAAAACGTAAGATTTAAGAGATTGTGTTATGAATGCTTTATTACCTTTTAATTTAAAAAAAAAAAAAAAAAAAAAAACCACAGTAAAAGTATGATTTGAAACCTGTGTTCTTTGAGAAAATGTAGAAAAAACAACAACAAAACCCTTATCAGTAATTCCTTCACCATGTAAGTAGACTAGAAAATTTTACATTTTGTCACAAATTTCTTACCTTCTATAATACTTAAAATAACTTTTGACATTCTGCCTGTTGGCAAAAGTGTGAGAAGTAAGAGCTGTGGCTTAAAATATAGGAACATGCATTATAAAACTCCTCCAGTGTGTGGCCAGTGTTCGATCTAGGATGCCTTAAAATCCTAGAGTACCTAAACTTTATAGTTTTAGTGGTACTTTAATGATCTGAAAGAGAATTAGCAGATTTCTGTATTTAGATTTGCACATAACTGTAATTGTAATCATTTCAGATGACAGTCCAATATAACACATCTGAAATTCAAAAACTGCAGAACAAAAACTTCTGAGAAGCAAAACATCTGAACTGTTAGGCTGCATTTACACCATATGAATATATGCCTTTAAGATAAAAACAAAACAAAAAGCATAGCCAACTTAGGGCTCATGATGAATTCAAACGCTTCAGCATTCTGAAAATTAAGAACTAGTAAAGAAACAGTGGCTTTTGATGTAAGCTTTTAACAGAAGAATTGAGGTTCTTTCCAAAAGCTGAAATATTACTTAGGAAACCACTTAGTAGCAGATATATTCAGAAGAAAGTGAATTTTTTTTTCTTAAACAAACATCTATTCTACAAGGAAAAGGGCTTACCTACTGAGACTGGAATAGACTTCAAATGTAAATGCCACATGTGCAGTAATGAACGGCTTTGAGTATACTCTATTACTATTAAGTAGAATTTTTCAGAAAATCCATTCTGCTGTTTTCCTGATGAAAATCAGAACAAGAACATGTTATTTCAACTGAATGTGCCAGCTAGCAAGTAAGCTACTGTGAACTGACGCTCAAATGCAATGACTGTATTTAACTCCCTCCCACTACTTTTATGAATATTTTATCACAAGCAATAACCCCTGCCACTTCTTCAGGTACATACATGAAAAATTCCACTATTTTGTTTCAGAAGGGATAAAAATCTCCCATGTGTTTAAAGCTAAGTCCCAGAACTTATTCTCAGTTCTACATGTCCTTAACGAGTCTGTTGCATACACTTAAGCATCTACTATTGAATGTTCTTTTTTTTAAAAAAAATATCATAAGCCAAGGACTTGAAATGTTTCATTAAAGAGTAGAGGATTAAAACCGAAGTGATTTAAAGCAGTAGGTACATTCAAGTGAGAAGGCAGGTCTACTACATTCTAGGTCATACTTACAAAGGATCCATTTAACCCAATATCTTACATGGCAGCAGCACATGCAGTCTTCCAGAACACATATATACACAGACGCCCAAGACTGAAGGGCTTCCATGCAAACACATGTCAAATTTACTGCCACATAACTCTTATTTTTTTTCCTCATTTCTGCTCTTTCCATCATCTTTTGTGTTTCTGATAAATGCGGCTCTCAGTAGTGGACAATTTCATAGATAGTACCTATTACTCCACATCTTTCTTAAGCAAAAACAGCTAATTCAGAATCAATCCCTATGTACATTCAGCTCATGTCATTTTTCTTAAAACGCCTCTTTTCTTACACCAAAAATATATTTCCCATATCTAGTTTTAAGCAACATTTTGATACTTTACACAATTTTGCTTCCTCATATTTAGCAGTCTTACTAATACTGCAGATAACTTGGAATCACAGACCACAACTTTATTTTGACCTTTGTTTTCCAAACCATTAAGTTGGAACAGAACAACACAGAATTGAGGATGCCTAAACAACAAAAACCCTGATCAACTCTACCAATGAAAAAAAATTATTCCAGAGAACTTGGGAACAATCTTAAGATGCACAGAATCATAAACCCTATAATTATAACTATGCAATATCCATGCACTACTCACAGTATTGTATTTTAAGTTGTGGGTATTTTGGGGATGGTTTGCTAATTTGGAATAATTTTTATTGTATTACTAGGCCTTATGATAGCATTTAGCTTATGTGAAGGATGAGCATCCTTAATGAAAGGATGTAGATAAGTTTGCTGTTAAAGCCTGTAATTGAAAGATGTGATGTAAGTTTTAAAACACTTTACGTAACAAGGGTATCAACAACAAAATGCTTTAAAAAGTAATAGATGGGTACTTCACAATTTAAGCTACTTTGTCTAAATTTGGATGCATATTAGTCCCCCAAGCACCTATTATAGGTTTCCTTACACTAGAATTTCTTTAGTATACAAAGCTCTTAAATGAAGAAAATGCAAAAGCCTATACAATAAGTTCTGCAGAAAGCAACATAAAATTATTTGTCTTCAGTATTTAATGAAAAATAGATCTTTACCAGAATCCACTACATTATTCTTCTTATCAGGTGTTTCTTTCTCTTGGTTATTTAAAATGAAGTCTTCTTGAAAAACATGGAATAACTGTGTTTTCCTGCCATGCTAAGAAAGTAAAAGACACACACAAGATCTGAACATCAGATTGCATTGCATAAGCTTTCTCTCTAGCATGGGAGCTTTTAAGTTCATTGTTAAGTTGAATACAAGAAAAGTTTCCCCAATAAAATGCACCTCATTATTAAAATTTTCTCCATCTGCAAGTTCTGTGAAACTAAAAGCAAGTGTATTAAAGTGTATTAAAAATCATATAATATCCTGAGTTGGAAAGGAACCACACGGAATATCAAGTCCTGGCTCCCCACAGGACTGCCTCAAATTCAAATTCTATGTCTAAGAGCATTGCCAAATGCTTCTTGAACTCCAGTCGGCTTGGCTGGTCAGTGTAAGTCAGAATGAATCTTTGAATATTTTATTTCACTTGACAGTAAGTTGTAAGTATAACCTCTATTGTTAACACTTTGTAACAAGGTGCTTATAGTATGAAGAAAGTACATAAAAAGGTCTTACAAGCTCTGTGATAGCATCCAATTCAATGATACATCCTGGACGTGCAGTAGATTGCTGACTTATGATGTTGAAAACTTCACCAACGTATTTCTGTTTTAAAAAAGTCAGTGGGATGATTCTGTTAACTCAGTTTTGTCCATTTCTGTAACAGCCTACTAGCTAGATGTAACATCTAAGCAAATGTTAGCAAAAGCTATATATACACTGGCTGCAAGTTTCCATAATCACTGATAACATTTGTAGCTTTATCAAACGACATATTATTTCTGTTGATGAAATGTGGGGAGAACTTGACCTAAACCGAAAAGCATCACATGCAGCAGTTTATGGCTCTTTCACTGAGCTGAAACATTTTTTCAACTGTAGTGCCACTATAGTGCTAAAAAGCTTTATGGTATCTGTTTTTACAAGCAGAACTGGACTACCGTGATCTGCAAAATCCTCAGCAACCAGCTTAGTCAGTTTGTAACCGATCTGTAATTATTATCACTGAATGAGATTCCAAACCTCCAAAAACTTGACACAGAATTCACTTACAGAAATCTCTGGATTGGATTGCTCACACAAAAGTTTTTTAGCATCTATTACAGCTTGATATAATCTCAAATGCTGTCCATCACTAGCCACAAAGCAGGCACTTGGAGAATTACAGTATGCACCTGAAAAACATGAATGCATAAACTGCTCAAAATATTCAGACACCAGCTAGCTCCTTTCTTCATCAAGAGGAAATTTACAACATACAAAACACAGCATGAGAAATATTCCCTCCTTAATTTCTGTTCATATCCAAGAACTACAGAGTATAATGCTTAGCAAACAAACTAAAGAACACAGAATGAAATGAGAATTTGGTATTTAAATTAGAGCAAAATCTACCTCCGTTTTTAAGTGTTCACCCCAGTCTGCAATCTAAAGAATACACTAGCATCTGAGCACATCTCTTCATTAGCTCCTAACATAAGAAGTACATGAAAGAGGCAGAACTCCACAGCAATTCTTCAAAAGAGAATACACAATTTCAAAGCATTGGTAGCTTGGAAATTTGTAAAATAAAGGATTTAAGCTTAACACATTTTCTTCAATGTATTCACGTATATCTACATTGCCTACATAATAGCATTAATAGCTCAGATTACAGTTATACTGGAACTCTTAGCAAATCAGGAAAATGAACTCACCAAGGCAATAGCTGGGTATAAGTGTGGGCAGCCATGCAACATTAGAAAAAGCTGAAACATGGAGAGAATTGATCCGAGCAAGCTCAGAAACTCCACCAGAAAAGGACAACGGTCCAACAGGATCAACTCTCCAAAGAATAAGTTCACTGTAAACTGCATTGGGATCCTGGGATGTTACATTTGCACTGCCTCTACCCTGAAGTCTTACTGTTGACTCCTTAGAGTTTAAAGAATCATTTGCCTGTTTTGCATTCTCAACGTCTGGTGAACTTAGAGCATTGTGATGTGAAGTTGTAAGCAGCAGTGGTAATACTGAATGGCAAGCCAAGTCATTAAGATGAAAACGGTGACCACAGTATCTTGATTTATGTGAAATACTAAGCACAGTTGAAAAGGCAGATTCTTCAGCAAAACTCACTAGCCATTGGTTCAAAGACCCATCTGCATGTTTGGAAATCATCATAACATTGGGTGTGAAAATACTCAGTTTTAAACTGTTGGTTGATTTACTGTGTCCAGAAGAGATAAGCATAGATGAAGATCGTGTAAGGCCAGGAGGCTTTTGTTTGCCTTGTTGAATAGCCAAGTCAACATTTTTGGTACATGCATACATCACTATACTTCTGCAAAGAGAGTTTGCATCACCCGTTGGGAATGCAACAGGAATCCTTGAAACAAAAGACACCTGGAATTTTAATAAAGAAAAGAACAATAAGTATCAAAATTTTCTCAGCATACTTTCTATTCAGTAAAAGTGTGTAATCCTGAAAAAAAAAATGAAGTACCTGCACCTGTCGAAACATTCCAGGTTGGTATTCATCCAGCCAGTCTACATGCCACACTAGCAGTGAACCATCCATAGGATGTATACTGAATAGCATATCAGCGTTTTTACTCCATTCAGAAAGCAATACTTCAACTTCATGATCTACAACAGCAGAAGATGAAGGAACAAGGCTTGATGCTGGAGTAGTCTTTTCATCACCCAGTACCTTCTTCTCTTCATTTCCTTTCTGTTCATCTCCATTTTCATTAGTTTCTAGAACACAAACAAGTTCAGAGAGCAGTGTCTTTCAAGCACTGGAGCACCTTGCAAGACTGTTCTAAATCACTCATCCAAGCATAAATTTTAAATAATGAAAGCTCTAATCAAAAATCCTTCAGTGGATTGCAGACAGTGACTAACAAACCAATATTGCTGAGTTTGCATTTCAGTTTGAAATATTTTCCCCTTTCACAGAATCACAGAAACACCCAGGTGGAAAAAAACCTGCAAGATCACCCAATCCAACCATCCACCTATCACCAATAGTTCTCACTAAACCATATCTCTCAACACCACATCCAAACGTTCCTTGAACATAAGAAGGATAAGAATGTTTTTGCATGCATAGGCTGAATAGCAATCATCTCCAAACTATGTATAATATTATGTATTCAGTTAAATATTAAGCTGCTTAAATGTGGTGCACATCAACACTGAATACATGAAAGTTTAGTTTTAACATTAAATCAACTTCCTCAAGCATGTGTTTTTTCTTTTTTTAAAGAGCCACTTTAGTCCTTAATAGTAGGAGGGAAGGAAATTCACAGAAATGTTACCGCAATCTCTCTGTTCATTATGTATTAAATTGCATGCCTCACAGTCCAGATGAAGGAATATTACATGTTGTAAAATGAAAGCCATTTGTCTGTGAGACTTTTACCTTCTTCCGATCTTACATCCATTGGATTGGATTCCTCCGTATTTGTCTCAGGAGAATGATGTTCAAAATTCTTTTTAAGTTGCTGCAAAAATACTTCCATGGATAAGGTAAAATGAAGTTCTTTATTGTTCAGCCAGTGCACTACGAAGGGTCCACTTTTTTCTTCATTTTCACCAAGGCTCAAAGATGTGATAGAAGGGAGTAGAGGAATATCTAACACAAAAGATATTAAAAACTTTATTCAAAACAAAGCAGTTTGGACAAAAAATTAGTTTTTAAAAACTGTTTTGAAGTCGAAACTCAATCACGAAAAAAGAAAAAGGATTAAGTTGGCATGACTCAGACCTCTCAACCAACATCACCTTTCAGTATCACACTGTTTTGTTGCTATCCACTAGGGATTTTATACGGGGTGTTTCTTTAGTACACCCCTATCAGCATTACAGTATGGCCCTGTGTATCAGGTTCATGTGGCAAGGTTCTAGCAGCAAAGGGTTGCAGGGATTGAAAGAGGAGATCAAGACCTGCCCAAAGTTAGTTAAGAGCCAGCTCCAGTTGCTTCAAAAGGGACCTATTCCTGCACAGAGCTGAGCCACAAGCAGTACTGGTTGTGTTTTCTTTAGAGTAGTTAAAGAAAGGGAAAACACTGCAGCACAGCGACTAGGAGAAAGGAGTGAGAAATGTGAAACAGCCCTGCAGGCACCAAGATCCCCATTCCCCTGCACTGCTCAAAAGAAAGACATATAAAGGTGGATCTCAGGGAAGAAGGGATGTGTTTTTAGTTTGCTTTTAGTTCTTCCTGCCCTAGTTTTATTACTAGGCAATAGATTACATTAGTCTCCCCTATGAGCCTGTTTAGCTTGTAATGATAATTGGCAAATGATCTCCCAGTCCTTACTTAAACACGAGGGGTTTTTTCTTCATATCTTCTCCTCCAGTCCTTCTGATCTGGAGTAGAGGACGGCTGGTTTGAAAAAGTGGCATGATGCTTGGTTAGCTGCTCATTGGTGTTAAACTAGCACACCTTGCACCTGCTTTTTGCTACTACAGCTTAGTACAAACCAAATAATTTGAATATAATTTCCCAGTGTTAACTCCAGAACTGAGGCTGCAGGAGTTACACAAGGTTATCAAGTATCACATGTTAGTGTAAACCCTGGTACAAGAACTAAAACAGTGACCAACTACTCTGTTATGTTGTCACTCAGAGCTAGGATTTCTCATTCCTACAGATTCACTTTTTATTTTTTATTTTTATAATGCTATATGATTCCACTTGGTGAAAAACAAACCAGTAATCACAGAGTAAGTGGCAGAAGCAAGCTTCAGGACTGCTGCAAAAGCATCATCTGATGAAGATGATGCTGCAAGCATCATCTGAGCTTGTCAAGAAAGTTGCTAGGTAAATTACTGTAATTTACTCAAATGAGCCATAAAGCAACATGCTAAAAGTTTAACCTGCATTTAATTTCCACCCTGAAGCCTTCACAGATATTCTGCTTGTAATCCTCATTTATGAACTAGTACTTCAATTCCATACCACAGGAGACAAAATATTTTTAATGACAATACTGTTCTTTGATTTATGCTGTAACATAAGAAAATAAAAACAGGGCACACAAATAGAAGAAAAGACCAACAAGACTATCTATAATTTTGTAGTTGGTAAAGGACAGGGAGAGGAAATAAAGAAAGAGAATACTGAAGAAATTTGGTTTGTGCATCTTAAAGGAAATAGAAAGAAAAAGTACTGCCAATCACAAGAACAAAGTAATGCTTAACCTAAAGCATTCTCCTGTGCTCTTCTACCAGAAAACTTCAGAGTAATTCAATTCTTAACTAACAACTTTTTGTGCATCTTCCTGAGGATTAATAACTTCTAACTGGTTCTCAGTTCTGGGTAAATTCTTACTGAATTTCTACTTGCTTTATAAATGACACTTTTTTTTTTTTAAAAAAAAAAAAAAAAAAAAGCTTAGGGAGTCTTTGGATTCAGTAACTATCTGGATATGCCTAAAAATAACTTTGTCAAAAACTAAAACTAAAATAAAATATACTGCTTACTCCTTCTATTGAACTTAACCTAGGTTGAATATTGTGGGGAGTGTGTGACTCACTAAAGGACTCTGAAGCCAGAGGACCTTGAGAAATGGGCTGACAAGAATCTCAAGAAGTTCAGTGAGGAGAACAGCAGAGCTCTGCACTTGGAAAGGCACAAGGGCATGCTGGAGACCACATAGCTGGAAAGCACCTTGGTAGAAAAGGACTTGGAAGCCCTGGTAAATATTAAGCTGAACATGATTAAGCAACGTGAACTTGTCACTGAGAAGACTAATGCCATACTGGGCTGAACTAGGGAAATCACTGCAAGCAGGCCAGGAGAAGTGATTTTTCCCCTCTACTCAGCATCGGCTAGGCAGCACCCTTGAGCATCTTGTGCAGTTCTGTGTGTCTCAGTACAAGAAAAACTGCAAGGAATCCAATGATGGGCTCCTGAGATGATCAAGGGATTGAAGGACTTCTTGACTGTACAGCACAAGACTGCAAAAAGTTTATTTTCAATAGGCTGTTTGGTGCTCTAATTATATCTGTTACAGTAGTATGAACTAATGCTCTGAAAGATTAAGACTAATCTTCCTACAGCTTATTTAGCCTAGCAATATAAAGAAACCCTCTGTTCTTCACAATCATACCAAAGATTGCACAGCTACAAATACAAACTAGCAAATAAATCTAACAACAAATCCTTCAAACAAGGATCGCAGAGGCAAAAAAACAAAAAACAAAAAACAAAAAACACACTAAGGTTAAGATGGACCTAAAAACACTCCAAGGAAAGGATCAGCACAGGAAATCACATCACATTAGGGTACAGGGCTACTAACTACTGAACTACTCAGCTTCTAAATGAGTACACAAAGGCAGTATTTTTATATTTCAGAATGGACAAACAGCTATGAAAACAAATATTAGTTACTAATAAGGTATTGAAGAAGAGCCCTATCAACATAATGCTTGAGTAATGGAGAATATAAAGTTTATGAAACACCAGATAAAAGTGTTTTTTCTTTGGTTCAGAGAAAGAATATAAGCATGAAGATGATGGTTATGTCAAACAACTCAGATAATCATTTGAAGAAGTCTGGAATATTTTGTTTTATCAGTGTGCAGCCTGCAATACACTTCATACATCCAGTGCAATTACCATTAAATCTGTAACTCCTGTCACAAATACTCAGACATGACAAAAAAATGAAAAGCCATGACTGAGAGGAAATTCCTTCAACGTATTTCATTAGTTGGTGTAAATTCTGCCAACTGTTCAAAGAAACCAATATGCTAGACATTTTGTATCATCAGAGAAATACTGTACGAAGCAGAGCAAGTTACACATATGCTAACAGAACATGCCAAGAGAAAATTGTAGTTACCCTGCAGTAAGCATTTAGTACAATTTCTACCTGTTGCTGGATTGATGCTGGCAGCAATATGGAAGTGACAGAGTGCATTTGCATGAGGAAGAATGTTCCTGTGAACTTCATGAGGATCTTGCTGATGTGGAGAATATCCAGTATGTGCAACAACAGCACCTGACCTCCTCCTTCCTCGTCGAAAGTGCCTCAGGTTTAACTGCATGAAAAATAAGGAGTCATTTTTAATTCCTTTCAAAAAGAAAAAGCAGATTTTGTCTGTAAGCGATTTTCTAGCCCAGTAACTGCCC
This sequence comes from Lagopus muta, assembly GCF_023343835.1. Lineage (NCBI taxonomy): Eukaryota > Metazoa > Chordata > Aves > Galliformes > Phasianidae > Lagopus > Lagopus muta. The sequence continues at coordinate 72,253,682 of NC_064472.1, forward strand.
CTAGTCACAAAACAGTCAGCTCCAGTGCTACAGAGGGATGCCGCTGCTGCTAGAGCTGAGCCATAAGCGACACTGGTTATGCCTCTGGGAGTGCAAATTAAAGAAGGAGAAAAACTGCTGCACAACAGAGCTAGGAGAGAGGAGTAACAACAGGTATAGAAGAAGCTCTGCAGGCACCAAAGGGAATGCAGGAGGAAGGCAGGAGATGCTGCAGGCAGGGAGCAGATGCTCCTCAAGACAGCTCAGGACAGGCCCCTTGCTGGAGCAGGCTGTGTCCCTGCAAGCAGTTCTCAACCTGCAGTCACTGAAAAGCCCCCAGTACAGCAGTGGATATAGTATGAAGGAGACCACAGCCCATGGAGAGCCCCTGTAGAAGCAGGACTCAGACTGTGGATGAAGTCTGTGGAGATGCAGTCCACAGCAAAGAGCCTTCAAGGAGTAATTACAATTGTGTGCACATGTGTTTATTCTCCAAGTTCACTTTTGCTTCTTACCTCTAATGCATTTTGCATTCGTTCCTTACTTGAAGTATTTCTCTTGAAACTATTTGTGAAGTTCACTGCTTCAGTCCAGTTGTTATACCCTCCATCATAGAGCAGACTATCGCTTGGTAACAAAGTCTCTGCCCAGAGACGACAAACGTTATCCTTACAGCAAGTCAAGAGTACGTTGCAGACAGCACCACTGAAACGAAAGAAAATTTAAGGTGTGAACAAGTCACTTACAATCAACACAGCATGAAACCAAAATAACAGTACCAAACAGTTTCTACTATCAGTTTTCAAAATCATACAAAGTAGCTTAAATGTTAAGGAAAGAAAAACCTAAAGAGACATTACATAACTATATATTCAAAGCACAGAAACCAATGTAGAACCAGGACAACTGCCAATTTACAAATTTCTCTTAATGAATATTCTTCTGAATACAATGCATCACATAAGTATCCAAAAATTCCAGTTAACTTAAAATGAGCACTGCAAAAAGCTACGCAAGCCACATTTCCAGCTCACATCAGTTTACAGTTTAGTTTTAGCTAAGATTCAAAAATGACATGGATCATCTTGTCTTGCAAGTGCCTTACTATGGCTTCCAGGAAGTATCTGTTCCATGATCATCCCAGGTACAGAGGTGAGGCTCACCAAATGGTAGTTCCCCAAGTCTTTTCTTCCTTTCCTAACAAAATGGGAGAGACGTCTCCCTTTCTCCAGTCAGCAGGGACTTCCCTACTTGAAAAGTGGTGGGTTTCAGATGAATGGCTTGGTGACCAAATCAGTCAGTTCCCTCATCACACTGGGATTCATGTCCTCTGGTCCTATAGACTTATGCACATTCAGCTTCATGAGAAAGGCCCTGATTTGCTTCATCCTTACAGCACGAGGATTTTGCTCGCCCAATCCCTGCTTAGAGGTTTAGGCACCTGAGAAGCAAGGGAAGTCTGCCAGTGAAGACTGAGGCAGAGAACTTGCTAAATAATGGTAATGGCTTTACAGAATATCTTCAATTTAAAGATTGGTATACAAAAGACTGTATAAACTTGGCAACACACAGACATATGCAGAATTAAAAATCTACTGACAGGAATAACAGTTATAGAAAAATACGTTTTAAGATTACAAAATTGCTGATATTATTTCAGTTTGAGAAAGCATTTAAAAAAAAAAAAAAAAAAAAGCTGTAAAGAGTGGCTTTTTCTTGCAAGTGATTACCCTATATCTAGTCTTACATCTAAGATAATCACAAACTCAGTTTCACTCTCCACAGTCCCTTCCCACCCATATACTTACTATTCTCTCAAGAAGCTCAGTATGAAGCAATCATTTAAATGTAAACAATACACAAGGCTGTCAAACTCCACTATAAACCAACGTGTACAAATTTTACAACCCGTGTGACTGTTATCAACAGCACCTCTGTGAAAACATAGCCAATCTTCAGCTCTCTCCAAAGGAAAAGTCTGTCTAATCTATGAAAGGCAGTGAAAATACATTTCAATACAACTAAGACAACGTGGTAGAACAGTGGGTTTAAATGAGGTTTTACAATAAACCAAAGCAGCTTCCTGCACTTCTACAAAACAGTTTAGCACATAGTACGGAAAATTTTGTTTTAAGTTCTCAGAGAATTTTCTTTTTAGTTTTGACTTGGCTTCTGGACAATTTGCAAACCTGGCTTATTAGAACTACTCACCGCGGCATGAATTTGCTTGTCTTCCTCCATGAAAATGAATTCACTGATCGAGGATGGGCCAAATAAACAAATGAAAAATCAACTTCTTGTGCTTGTTTTCCTGGACTCGCTCCTGGTGGTGTTACAGCTGATCGCCAGTTGTCTGTATTGTACCACACTTTCACAAGACAATCGTCCTGGGAGAGGGTGGGGTAAAACAGTACATATTCTGGATAAGAACATGATATATCAGCAGAACTTGATACTTTGAAACTCAATACTTTGGTTTTCAATTGTTCTTTCAAGTGAAATACTCAAGTCAGCTCAGTAAATAGAACTACAACATCTGATCTGTAGTTGCAGAGATTTCTTTGGTTTGTCTTACCATTAGTAATTCAGATTTCATTCTCCTCCTCATTAGCTATCAGTGTTTGGCTATAAATCTATACAAAATCGTACTGTTATTCAAAGTACAATGTACTTTGGCAAGAGAATTTGTCAGCTTTGTATTGCTTTGAGCACTGTGACACTTCAGCCAGGTTGCCCACTTATCTTAAAAACATCACTGTCCCCATTAAGCTTGTACACAAGCATTTTGCTTTTTTTAAATTATTCCACAATCTCTACTAGGATATTTAGTTGACAGCATAAACTTAGTGCCTACTTGTATTTGTTAACCTGTGCAAAAACTGCTCAGATTGTTTCTTTAGAACAGTATTGAAAACAGCAGGGTTTCTTCACCTCCCCACCATCAGTTTGGACAGCTGCATAAACAGTCTAGACAATTCCAGACATTTCTAATATAGACTTTTTGATCAATGACAGTGCTACACTCCCCTCGATCAAAGACAACAGCATTACGTGGAGCAGCAAACCATTCACTTGCCACTCTTTAACAGGTAGTGCAAACTCTCATAGGATTTGTCACATTTGTTCACTGCATCCTTTACAATAACCTGAATTTTATATGATTAATCTACAAGATTGGCCATGAACAGCAACTGTGATTATGTGGGAATACATATTCCAATATGTTATCCATTTTTGGTCAGTATCAAGCTGTATTTTAAAATGTGGCACAGGGAATATTTTATTAAACCCTCCTGTCTAGGGAAATTATTCTTCCCCCAGATTCTCCTTTCATTAAAAGTGAAAAGGTAAATACATAGATCACAGAAAATACTCACCAAAACAAAAATTAAAACAAACAAACAAACCAACCAATATTCATGAAGAAGTTGTTTGGTTAGAAGAAACAAACAAACAAAAAACAGTTGGAAAATGCTTACCTTTCCAGCAGTAGCAAAAAACTCCCCATCTGGTGAGAATTTCATTAAACAAACTTGAGAAGCAGTACTATGAAATAAAGACAATTAAAAACAGCAAGTAAGTTTTATGAAACTTTTTCAGAACTCCAAACAGCTTTTTGCTTTGAATTCACAAAAGTAACTCTATTTTGTATGAAATGTATGTATTGTACTTTGTCCAACAATGTAAGGTTTAAGAAAGTTCAGAAGGAAGGGAAACTTGAATACAGCGTGTGGTTGCAGTCACACAGAAAAAGAGTGGAGCAAACAATGCAACTGATGACAACTACAGCATCTGACATTTCAAATGATCATGATTTGAAAACCATTCCTAATGGATCACACAAGCATGTTCTGCCCTAGATACATCCTGTTTTCACTTCATAAACATGTGTATTTCAAATTTGTTTCTTCCACTCCACACTATCTTTTAAGTTATCTGGGAGACAAAAAAACACATTTAATTTTTCTTTTATTTTTCTTTTTTTCTATGGCATAACTGAAAAAAAAAACAAACAACAATAATGTACTTAAGAAGTACTTTAAAATAGTTGTTACATTCACAGTCAAAAAGGTAAAAGATGCCACACTGAAAAAAGAAACAAAACGTGAGCCTACTAACATGGTTCATTTTTCTGCTTTCAATGGAAAATATGTACTAGTGTATTTTACATGTTTTCAAGCACTGAGCTATCACCTATATGACTGGCTCATTTATGGCAAGAAGAACATGCAAGAATCTAATTGTGCGGTGTGAGTACAGTCCATATTTTTGGCTTGAAATTCTTAGACATTTGTAACAATTTTTTAGGCCTAACTTTCAAAAGAGATTGAGTTAGTCACCAGGTTAACAAAAGCATGATGGTGTGCATGTATATTAACAGCAGCAAATCCATTACAAAATTTATGAATCAAAGAAAGGCAATTGACAACTCTGTTTCAGCAACCTGTTCTCACCAGAGCCAATATTGAGACACTTGGGAATGCCTTTTCTAGACACTGAAAATAACTCTGGGAAGGAACAGTACTGCAGAGTCAGTATCCTGAAAAATTCTCATTAAGAAAAAATTACTCTTTATCCAATACAATTACAAATGCTGGAAGATATTCAGACACAAAAGCTGAATGGATAGTGCAAGTTCTTTTTGGGACCTGTTGATTTAAAATATGCAAAATCCAGCAAAATCTTTCTGCTCCACAAACAAGTTTAGAGGTATGAATTTAAGACTTCTGTAATGTTTGAGATGCACACATGGAACTTGCTATTTTATGGACACAGGCATAACAGCATTGCACATTGCTGACTGCATCTAACATACATCCGGATTCTAAAACCATTGCTGTGGCATTCTATCTCAAAGTTTGTTTCTCTCATTAGGCTACGAGATGATGTCACAAGGGTATCTCAATGAATTAACAAAGTCTTGATTTCTTTCCTCTACTTCATGAGGAATAAGTGCAGGTTAAGTCCTTCAAGTCAACCAGTTATGGCGACTTATTTAACAAAACTGACACTACTCCCAAGCAAACAGTACACTTGATATATGAAAAGACTCTTCCTGTGGTGGGAGGAATCAAACTTACAAACTGAAGTACTGAACTAAAACTCTTCTGATTTCTTTTCTGCAAATACACAGATTATAATGACCATACTAACACGAACACCCAAAGAACATTCAGAGATGTGGTAAAAACAAATGTGTCCACCTTTTCACAGATGTTTTAAATATCTAAGAATACAGAAAATGCAAAATGTGGGAAGGCATCCGTGGAGGAAAGGAAGGTGCAGCTTATAGGATAGAGAAGGAATTTTACCTAAATTGGTCCTGCAAGTGTAATCTCTTTCAAATAAGCAGCCTTCACCGTATTTACTGTACAAGGAACAAAGCCTGCTGCTGCAGTCACAGTGACAGCCTTTACATGGCATTCTAACAATGCTCAGTAAAACTGAAGAACTGTTAAAGAACACAAACTACCTCAAAAATAGTTACAGATACACTTATAGTAATAAAAAAGTGTTATCTACTCAGTGCAAAAATGATTCAAGTATCATGTCTGAATAGTGTTTATCAAACAGCAGTATACAGTATGATTTCACTAAACAAACCAGCAAGGGAAAAGGAACCGTTTTTAAAACAGTTTCTTACTTGCATTGCCAGATACACCTCCATTCACCAACATCTGTTCTGTCAGTGCTGTCGTTGTCAGGCAAGTTCTCCAAAGGAACATTGGACCAAAGCTGAAGACAACTGGAACCTGTCAAAAGGCGAGTGCCTAAAACAAGAAGAAGAAAAAAAATACAGACTGCAGGTACAATGCAAAACAAAATATACCATATATTAACTTCCACGTTAAAAAAAAGACAAAAAACAAGATGCCAGCAAAGTTATATAATAGTGTGCTCTCATACATTCCACTACATTGAAAGATTGAGTCAATCTTTAAAGTCAGCTTTCTATTCTCCTTTCTTATGAGAGACAATAATTTGAGCTGAAAACTTCCAGAGTAATCAGTTTGAAAGACAAGTACCTAGAGCTAGTATACATGCTTCTTATTCACACATTATTTTAGCCCTTATGTTAAACATTATATACTGCTGACAATAGAATAATCAGATAATACCATATAGATATTGCTCCAGCCCTTCTCTAACAAAGAGGGACTCTTTTCATCAACTGCATCTCACTTCATTTCATCTCACTTTGGTGCTCTCTATCATGGTAGGACAAAATTAGTATTTTCCTTGTCTCCAAGGAACAGTGAAATTTCAGTAAGAAATATTAGATAAAGCAAATAATTTAAGTGTTTCTTATAATCTATTCTTACCTGTGGGATCCCATGTTAAATTATGTGCTATACCATCCAGTAAGATTTGAGCATTCTTCTGCCACTGATAATGCAATTGCTGAAACATTAAATATTCACAAAGTTTAGCATGAAAATACTTTCTTTCCCTTGTGCTCTGTAATAAAAATATCATACCTTCACTGCACTATCCAACTTCTATGAAGAGTGTGCCTAAAGCTAAATTACCACTCACTTGTAACTTACTGAAAAAATCTGAGCTTGAAAAAGTTTTAGTACACATCACCATCATCAGAATCTGAGCTTTTCAAAGGGAAAGTCTGACTTCATGAAAACAAAAAAATCAAAAAGTTAAATGCAATAAATGCACCTAGTATTTTATATCCAGAGTATTCTCGAAGGACTTCAATAAGTTCAGGGTTTCTCCCCCTCCTCACTCTCCTGTCTGAAAATCTGCACATAGTTGACTATTTCTCTTGGGGTTTCATTTGTTTTTTTTGTCATTCTTTCTTTCCCTGGGACAAATGGAGGATTATATTCATAAAATATTTATTTCACAGTTTTAAAGTAATCATCTCACACTCAAAAAATATCAGACCCTTCTATACAAAAGTTAAAGACAGAACAAACAAATCTTCTGCATATTTCAAGGAAAACATTAAGTAGCACTTGTAGATAATGACCTAAAGAAAGCTTTTATGACACTGGCTTTTTTCTTCCTTTTTTTTTTTTTTTGTAAATTCTGAATTTTCAATAAATAGATAAGAATGTCAATCTTACTGCAATGTAAGTATGCTGGAAATTCTCGCAGAGAAGTTAACTGCAATAATTACGTAACCACATACTTCAGTAGAAATATTTTATTTATTTGAGAGCAAATCATGAATGGAAGACTCTTCCTCTACTGCTTATAGTTTGTATGGTAACTTCCAAGTCTCAAGGTACATGTGATGTTAATTGCATAGAAAAAAAACCAACATTAAGTGTGGACTAAACGTCTGAGTGATTGAACAGAAAGTAAAACGCATAAAGGGTTCATGTGAGCATGAAATCCCACGCTACCTTTATTTCATCCTGCTACTTTCCGTTGGTAAAACTATATTTATTGAGTAGGAGGCATTAAGATATATAAAATACCACAGTTTTACAAGTCTATCAGGAACCATATGACTGAACTACTGGTCAGCACAGAAAATACTATAGTTACATTAAAAATTTATTAACAAATGGAGAGACCAAACCCAGGGAGAAGAAAGGATGCTACTTGAGCCACTGTTATGGAGAAGTCCTCATTACCCAACTTCTACTGGACCCAAGTACTTCCAAGCACAATGGTAAATCTTTCCATGTAAAGAGCCTAGCTAAATGTTCTAAAGCATTACTAAAGCATTACTTGGCAGAAATTAATATCTGGACTGCCAACTCCCCACGTCACTATCAATCAATGCTCAGCCATGCTATCAAGAAAATATTGGTTTTATTCACTACCCTAGGCAAACAAAGGTGTTAATAGGCTTTTTGAAAATTTGAACAGGAATGTGCAGTTCCATAAATCGTGGTTAAAATACCAATTGTAAAACACATCAGCACAGAATGGCTACAGAAAGTGGTTCAAAATGGAGCTCCTACAATAATGGACACGTTCTTTGGAGTGCAGTGGCATGCCTGTCTTGTTAGATTCTGGAATTTTTACAATACGAATTGTAGACTTAGATATATGTAACATGAAGTATTATAATATAACCTATTTTTACTAGAATTATCTCAAATAACATGCCTCTGCTCTCCTGCTACCATTTTCACTTCCCACAGACCACTGCATCTCACAGTTTAGACAATGAAAGCAACTTCACCTTTAAAGCAAACCAGAGAAATGAGCCAAGCTTTACAACTAAGTAAATGAAATTAAGGAGTGATGAATTACTTACGTTATGATGTCTGCTGCTCTGCTTCAAGAGACTAACTGGCTCAAAGATACAAACCACATTTCCATAAGAAGCTGCAATCTAAAGCAAATTGCATATACATAAACACATGCATAAAAAACAAGCTGCAAAACAAGATTAAAATATGGAATTCTGTTTCTAACTTTAAGCTAGTATTTCTCCACCCTTTAGGTAACAGAAAAAAAAATTAATAAGATTATGAAGCAATTGTTGACAACAATGTAAGTACAACCGTTTAGTTACATACTAGTCCTAATAAACTAGTTGGCAGCACAGGCTGACTCACACCTTTTTGTACTTACCTTTTTTTTTTTTTTTTTTTTTAAGCAGATTTGTGAGGGATGCTCTGAAAGTAATGACTTCTGCTCGATTATACTGGCCTAAAATATCTAAAGTAGATGATGGTCACATGGCAACAGAGGGGCAGGCTGACAAATGGTGTTTGACATGGAAGTGCATATGAAGCAAAAGTGTAGAACTGAGTTCCTCCAGGTGGAAAAAAATGCACCCGTTCACATTCTTTGATCCTTGCTGAACATTTAAGGAGACCAAACAGTGGATGTGGCAAAGTGAAATGGCATGTGATGCATTTCAAGAGTAGTGACATCAAATTGAAAGACAAGCAATATTTTGGACAGCCGCGAACACAGCTGTCACACGACAAAACAAAGAGAACTGCAATCAGTTCATTGGTGAACCAGTAAATGGTGATGGCTACATTGATAAATAATGTTTTGTAGCTAAGAATTTGACCTATCAAGCAGCACTACTGTGCTCTTTGTATCTGTTGCAGTACCCATGGGAATAAAAAAAAAAAAATCAGAAGCATTACTTTTGGAGCAACCTACCCATTATCAATATGCTTCTCATAGTTAACATATAAGGAGTTACCATGTTCACAGTCTAAAAAACAGAGACACCATCAGTTCAGAGCGTGTTCAAAATAGACCTGCCCAGCACTTTAACGTGCTACATAACAAAGCGTTAATTTGGAAAATTCAAGGTACAAAAGTTGAACATCCTATGCAAAGAACATGAAATCAGAATAGTTACTAAATACTAATATAAAATGCCTCCAAAAAGTTGCAGTACAGGCAGTATTGTTATTTCAAAATCTTATTTTATTGGTAGTATCAGCCATCTCAAAACTGAATTAAGGCAAAACTAGTAGTTAAAACATCTACATAAAGGCAAGTTTAAGTGACTTTGTTACAAGGGACTGATAATAACTATATGTCCTTGTCTCTAAATTAGAGAGATATGGGTTTCAAGGTAGACTATTTGGTAGGTAAGGAATTGGCTGGAGTGTCCAGAGAACTCTGGTCAGCAGCTCAAGGACAGGCAGAGATCAGTGATGAGTGGTGGTACTCAGGGACTTGTACCAGGATCAGCTGTTTAACACTTTGCCAGAGACAGAGACTGTCGGCAGATTTTCAGATGACACTAAGCTGAATGGTGCAGTTGATATGACAGAAGGAAGGAATGCCATCCCAAGGGGATCTGGGCATGCTTGAGAAACAGGACCATATTAACCTAATCAGGTTCAACACGGCCAAGCGTAATGTCCTGCATGGTGGGATCTAGGAAATCCCAAATATTAGTGAATGGATGGGAAACAGCTCTGCAGATAAGGATGTGGGGATTTTGGTGGATGAAAAGCTGGATGTGAGCTGGCAGACAACATCTGTGTCCCAAAAATCAAACTGATCCTAGGCAGCAAGAAAAGAGCAGTGGTCAGCAGTGCAAGGCAGGTGATTGTCCCCCTCTGCTCTGCCCTCATGAGGTTTCACCTGCAATGGGTTATGGCCCCCAGCATATGAAAGATGTGGAGCTGCTGAAACAGGTTCACAGAGCGCTATGGAGATGATCAGAGGGCTGGAGCATCTTTACTACAGTGAATGGCTGAAGCAACTGGGCTTCAGTCTGCAGAAAGGAAGGCTCCAGGGACACCTCACCAAAGCCTTTCAATACTCAGAGGCAGCGTGTAAAAAAGATGGAGTGTGTTTTTGTTGTTGTTTTGTTTTTTAAACAAGGAAGTACATGTACCAATGGAACAAGGATGATGGTTTTAAACTAAAAGAGAGTAGATTTAGATTAAACATAAGGAATACAATTTTCACTAAGAGGGCTGTGAAACTTTGGAACAAGTTGCTCAGAGAGGCTATGGTTGTCCCATCCCTGGAAGTGTTCAAGGCCAGGCTGGATGTGCCTTTAAGCATGCTGTATGTATAGTGTCTATAGTGGCAGGGGCTTAGAACCAGATAATCCTTAAAGCTCCCTTAGAAACCCAACCATCCTACAATGCTAACAGAAAGGCCTCACGCTAAAATCCTGTCATGGTTCTATGTTTTTGTTTTGTTTTTTTTTATGGTTTCAGTATTCCACATCAAAACATCATGTAGTGTACGGGACATTAAAGTGTCACTGCCCCAGTTCCAAGTACCTATCCCTGTACATTACAGCAGTCACGGGATCTGACCCTTCCGGGTGGGGGGGGGGCGCTCTCTTGCTGCCTTGCAGTGGGTGCTGGAGGTGCTTTCCTAGCCGTTCCAAGCTTTTCAGGTTTGAATCGGTCCCGGGAACTCTCTCTCTCTTATCTTGTCTGATTTATTAATCTCAATTTCAATTAAATTGTACATATTGTGTTATCTTGTATTCCAATATTATAGTAAAATAAGTTTTCCTCCTTAGATTGTTGCCGCTGCTCTTTTCCTCCCTTCCTTCCTTCCCATTTTTGTGGGACTGGGGTGGGGGGGGGGGGGGGGAGGGCAGAGGCCTGTCGCCCCTGTCACGGACATAGATTGATCTGGTCAACTCCGTGACAAATCCTTAAAAGACAACGTCATTTGAAATTAAGACAGATTTACACAAATTACAAGTTTGCAGAGATAATGCTGAAAATGGGCACCTAGAATTTGCAGGTAACGCTTGATGTTACAAAGAATAAGATCTGCAGTTTTGATATCATGTAATACTTTCTCATTTCTGCGAGATCCTGTCTCATGAAATTCACTCTTTTTTAAAGCAACATTAAACGTAGGCAGGGTCACTTCCTAAACATTTTGATTTCATTTTTTGATTTTTCCCAGGGAGGTGGTTGAGTCACCATCCATGTCTAAAATCCATTCGGATGTGGTGCTCAGGGACATGATTTAGCAGAGGGTTGTTAGACTTAGGGTAGTATGGTTGTGGTTGGACTCGATCTTTAAGATTTTTTCCAACTTGAGTGATTCCATGGCTCTATTCTAACACCAGCCATAGAAATTTAAACAAGAAACTAAACCAATGTGCCCAAGTTGTTAATATTTTTAAGCTAAAACTGTAGATCCAGTTTCAAAAGAAGCCCTCTGTGTTAAAGAGAACACAGCTAAATAAATTTTTATGTAGGCTAGTATCAGCCTGACCCATAAATGCCAACAATAATTTCATCAGTTACAAAATGCAAAAATAAACCTTTCCTTACACCTAAGATTAATATCTGCCTTCTCAAAATCGAGTACCTCACTTTTTTTATTCCAATAATTTCATTCAAAATCTCAACATATATTCTATACCAAGATCATATTGATGAGATATTTTTTTCCAAATGTGGATACATCTTCTGTCTATTTTTGTACTGCTGGCTTTTAAGACAAACATTAGCACACCAAATGTTACCCCTGGAAGTTTCAAATGATTTGAAGCTACAGCTATCTTCTTGTGCATTGTCAGATATTTACAGAAGTCAAACTGCATTATTTTTTTTCATGTTTCAATTCAAGTTTTTGTCTTAATTCTCTTACTAATTAGAAAAGAGACTCGTAGCTGACATTGTGTGAAAGAGGAACACTCACTCAAAATAAATTGTTCATTACCATTATTCTGCTGTATGTAACAAAAGGAAAAAAGTGGCCTAAAATTACAGTCTTTTTTATAAACGCCATTTTCATGCAAATCATGGTAGAGGAATGCATAATCTGTTGGGAAATTAGAAATTCTCATACATTCCTCCCTCCCAATCTCAATCTTAGACAATGAAAACTGAAGTTTATCACCAAAAATAGAGTAGGAAAAAAGATGACAGTGACAATAATCTACCCAACTCTTCAAAGCCAAAGAAGGGATTGATGAAACATCAACTATTAAGCTGTTGCTCCTTCAAAGTAGCTTCACAAAGCTATCCAGTAAATTAGAATTAGATTCAGAGGGCAAAAACACAGGAAAATTTGAACTCATTACTTTCATAACCTGCTAACAAACCTTTTACAAACTAACTCTATTGTTCAGATTTGGCCAGAACTGATGTCAAATAGTAAAACCGATGCTCCAAAACTACACAGAGATATTTACATTTTGCATTTTTATATATATGCTATTTGCATATGTATTTCATCCTCTGTTAACAGACATCCACTGAGCTCAAACATATATATATATATTTTTCCACAGTGGAGAAACACACCATTCTTCATAGCTGAAAACTACCAGAGATGGAGAGGAGAACATTTCCACACTTTCATTGATGTTCCCACAATACCCTTACAAGAATTCATCACTCAAATATTATAAAGTAGGAATAGAGAGCAGCTGTGGATCACCTAGGTGGTCGTTCACAGACTTCACGTGTAAACACAAAGCAGCTTTCATGCAGAGATCTCCCCTCAGGATGGAGACCAGAATCTAACCAAAGCTGCCAGCAACTTAAAAGCTACATGTGCAAAACACTAATGCTACCACCTTACTACAGCTTGAAGGAATCAATTAAAAAATATATATATATCTTATATGTTCGTATGAGCCACTATGTATCCACATTTCCAGCTCTACTGGTAAATAGATTAACCACACTGTGACATCCCAATAGACAGAACTACTTGGTTCATTGTTTTTTATCATAACAGAACAATTAAGAAAGACATCCCTGAGAAGAATTTGAAACCTCACATTTTTGAACCAGTTTACATGCTTGAGAAAAAGAAAAGATGAGAACTCAAAAAAGGAAAATTATGTCCACAAACAATTTTAAGCCTTTATTAATTACTTGAAAGGTATATTACTCTTCCATGATATAGAAATTATTTTTGTGGAAGAACTCATCTGCTGCCAGTCACTGACATGTCAAAGCACGGCAATGACTAACCTGAGCAGCATGAACCCAGAGTGAATAAACTGCTTTTGCTCCCACCATATGATTTTTCCTTTACGCATCTTCCTGTACAGCCCCATCTTATCTTCTACAGTCTCATAACTATGCTTGTTATTTCTTATTTGCTATGTAGTCTTACCGAAAACAAACAGATGAAGCAATCAGCCATTTTCACCTTCATTGTAGTAGATATACCTTAACTTGAAAGCATCCATACTTTGAGCAAGTTCTCAACATAGACACATCCATGTCCGAATGTGGCCCAGCCCAACCCATACTGCAGCCCACCCCCTGCATCATGCGGTATGCAATCATGGTAGCAGCTCTTTCCAGCTGAGCAGCTTGGCCCAGCCCCAGTCACACACCCATCACTCAACAACAACCAACAAACCATGAAACCAGGACACAGGAAGGGCATAGTACAGAGCTAACTCAAGTTATGGTAAATATTTTTTTACATTCTGATACGTTGCCTAAGCACGGTTCTGTGCAGAGTGAAAAATACACTCTCTTGCTTCTCATTCTGATAAAGGAATTTGAGAATAGATTTCAAGATGGCTGAAAAAATTATACATTTTTGGGTACATTTGTAAATGCATTTTCAGTCAGTCTAAGTACATTACATGCAAATTTTCACTTAATGTATGGAGTTGAAATTGGATATTCAGTTCGAAACTTTCATGATGTTTCCTTATTAGACTTTTGTAGCACCTTTAGCAGAGAAAGTTATCCCTTGTTTTGCAATCATGCTTTATCCATGTTATCACTTTCTGGAAGTATGTACATAAGCAAACAACCATTTTCAAGGATGAAATTGAAAATCTCTGATGAACGCCTTGGGAACTTACTAAGAATTAAACCAAGAAGAAAAAAACAGACTAAGTTTTTACTTCTAATTATTAACTATGTTATATGTTTTATACGTGGCCCAAGACAATTCATCTTCAGTCAGTGTGGCCACGCAAGTCTAAAGGTTGGACACCCAGGACTGAACATGACATTCCAAGAGTATTATTAGAAGCACCACATACCTTTCCCTGTTGCACTGAACAGTCCACACATCCCACTTGAATGTTTCCATGTTTTGCACCTGGGATTATCTGTAATCTTTCAAAGTCAGTCCCTAATACAACGATATCGCATCCTGATGCGTATGCCTAAAAACAAAACAAAAAACAAATCAAAACAAACATAAACAACAAAAAACTCACAAAAATGCATAATCTCAGAATTAAATAAAGCTATAGCCAGTTAAAGCATATCAGTGAAATGGCATCACCTGTGTATTTTATCTATGTAGTACCCCACAGACAGTTACAAAGATCAAATGGATGTCTACAATTTCAATCAAGCAACAGAAGATGTTGAGAAGTCCACCACAACACACGCGTTACAAAAAAAAGTTCAAGACAGAGGAGACAAAATGGAGTTATGAAAAAATCTGTGAGAAATTAAAAAACCACAAAGAACAAAGTAATATGCTTCCTAGATTGAAGGCAGAGAAACCTAAAACTAGGTTTCTGAAAAAGAGGAATGGAAGCAGGAAGACAAGATGGTATGAAGCATTCAGCAAAATTTAAAATTCCAAAGGAATAGAAAAATGAAGCTTAGTTCTAGAAAAGTTTCAGACTCATTGTGCTTCATGATACATTCCATGGATTCATTTTAAACTCATATTGTCACTGAGTCATTTGATGTATCTAACATTTTATAGTGGCAGCCGATGATTACTGCAATGTCCAAATCAAATAATTCTTCCTACCTTTAGGCAAGTTACATTAGAAGCTAGGCATATATTAAAATAGAATGAATAATTAAACATCTGAGAAAACATGAAATACAGCTTTCAAGTACTGAACTCCAGCAACAAAGAATGCACAAATAACAAAAGCATAAGAGCCAGGAAGCTACTAGCAAAATTACGAGCACCAACAAGAGACACGTTAAAAGAGAGACAGAGATCAACTGTGAAAGCAAATTACTGGTCAAAAAGATTCAAAAGCAAAACAAAGAACTGCAGATGGAAGTCTGCAGAACACTGACATTAAGGATCATCCCTTACAATCAGCCCCACTAGCTCTAGTACATATAGTGAAAAGTCTCTTGATTTGAAAAAAGAAAGCAGAAAAATTTAACATTCTACTTGGAAATTCAAAACATGATTGTCATGCTTTCAGGTGCTTCAGGTTGAAGAGCACTTTTGGCCAAACCTACACTAGAATATCTCACCATTGCATATATTAAAACAAACAAAGAAAAAAATATTTCAGTGTAAAGCTAATTTGCCTGACTGTATGTTCAAGGATGTTTCACAAGAACAACTTACTCGGTAAAATGATCATTATCCTCCACCAGTATTCATTTTTCCAATCTGTTGACCACCAAACCAGACTTAAAATGACTTGATAGGTGAAAGTACTGTCTAAAATACTTTTTCAGGCTAAATACATACATTAACTTCTGATCATTTATTAATGGTCATACACATTTTCTGTCATGTCTCTTCCTCAGCTGCAAGGAGTTTCAAATGCCATAGTTCCTCCACTCAAAACAGGATCATTTATTACAAATGCATATACCAACTGCAGATTCTGATTTAAAACCCATTTCAAAAGGACTTAATACTATTTTCTGTACAAATTTTGAAGTGATTATTTTCACATCACAACGACACGTTAAACTTTCAATCGATTCTTCAAAGAACATTTCTTTCTGATGTCAGTAACTATCTCACTTGTTGAATCATTAATTAAATTCACAGCCTACTAGGCAAAGATTATCTGTAGTACATTATATACATATTTTCCTAAAGGCATTTTGTTGAATTTATTGTTTTGTATGAAGGCAATTTTAAGAAACTACAAGCTTCACTGAAGAGAGAACACAATTTTATTAGAAAGGCTCTCAGAAGAAATGCCAAATACTGCACAAAGCCCTCCACCTCTTCTGTATGACCTTCTAGGACTCATCAGCACTTGATAGGCTCAATAGAGTCATCCCCAGCTGGCTCTCTCCCATGCTGACAGGCAAGCCTGAATTTGTGCAGAGATACAGCATGTCCACCAAGGTGAATAAGAAGAAGCATAACTTGTAAAACACACCGCTATTAGCAGCTCTGGAGTCTGTAAACTAAGCATCTTAACCGGATCAAGAGCTCTACCAGTTTTTACATACGAGAAAAAGAAATAATTCCGAGTACACTTGGATTTTGCATTGGGAGAACTCTGAAGTAACTATCAAACACTGGAGTCTCTCAGAACTCACACATATTCAGCAATGTTTCTATCATAAACAAGGACTTAAAATACTCTAAGAACTCAGCCATGCTACTTAAGGATGCACTACACAGCAGCAGACTGAAGGGATAAACAAGCAGCGATTTTGCTGGATCCAGTGTTTGCTGGAAATTTTCCCTTTATGAGTATAAATTCTTGACTAAGAGGTATATGTGTATATTTAAGCAACCGTATTGTTTTATTGTTGGTGTTCATTTCTTGTTCAATTTCATTTATGCTGCATTTGTTTGTTTGTTTGTTGAGTGCCAAATAAGGGATGGTGTTTCTAAAGAAAAGAAGCAGTTGGGAAACTTCATTTCATTCCACTAGTTTCCTGTTCCAACAAATAATTATAAATGCACTCAGGAATCCAAGCTATAGCTGGAGTAAAACAAATGTCCTTCTAGGATCTTCATTCTCTGAAAACAAACAACAACAACAACAAAGCTACAGCCATTCTATCCTTACATTTTGGTCATTCTCCACATTGCCTGATAAAAAAAAAATTACATCTCAGAAAAAAAAAAAAATCACTTCTGACATGAGTCTGTTCAATCATCTCAGACCAGACCTGGTCACCCCAACTTCCCAATCCCCAGCAGGATGCAGGGCTAGCTTTTAAAACCACAGAGTAGATCTGTCCCCAGAGAAGTAGTAGGACAACATAAGAAACACAATGCATTTTCAAAGAGCTTTCAAATAAAACTATGGCTAAGTGGGAGGAGGATAACTTAGGACAAGCACATTCAACCTATGGCCTGCACAAGGCCCAGCACAGCTGGCAAATCAGCTGCTCTCTGCCACTGCATCAGACATTCAACTGAAAAATCCAACTCTTTACCAGACTTATGAGCCCCATTTTAGCAAAAGAAATGCCTCTTTCTTCACAGCCACACCTTATGCATATCACCGCTTTCTGGACTACTGTTGTGCACAATTGTTTTCAAGGAGGAAGCGCAGTAAAAACAAAACCTCACCCAAAATCTCTGAAGAACACCTTGAGATCTCACTGAGAATTGCAGTGACTTCCACCCAAACAGACTCATGCATTAGTTTCACAAAAACAAAGTCACACATCTCACAAGTTCTATGGCTTTGCTGGCCTCCTTTCCATGTTTTAACAAAAAATATTAAAAACTAAGATGTTTTGTTACTTACAGATAATAACTATAGTGTGTATATATATATATATATATATATATATATATATATATATATATATATATATATATATATATCTCCAATATATATATATTGGATGAAGGCTTCTCTGAAAGTAATGCTTCCTATTTTATTATGTTGACCTCTAACACCAGGGCCACTAAGATGATCAGAGGATTGGAGCATGACTATGAGGAAAGGTTGAAGGAACTGGGCTCCTGTTCACTACTAATGAAAACGCATAGTTAATAGTGGTGTCTGTGTTGAAAAACAGCATTTTGTAGCTGGGAATTTGCTTTATCAAACAGTGTTATTGTGCTACTGTTGCAGCTTACACAGAAATAAATAGGAGGTACTACTTTCAGAACAACCTATATATGTTTAAATATATATAAATATATATATTTAAACACATACATAAATATATATACACCTTTCAAGACAATTTCACTTCACTCAGTGCAGCCCAGGCAAGCCAACAGGTGGGACACCCATAACTCGGGAGGTCACTGTTGATGTTTAGTTGACGTTAACCCACAGGAGAAACACAATTTCAAGGATGAAAGGCACAGCATACAGAAGGGAAGACAGAGTAACATTCAACACAAAAACATGTTGGAATAGGTAACTAAGCTGTCTGCGAAGTACAACTACAACAGCTTTCTCTTCTCCCCTTCTCTATCAACCCACTCCTAGGATATGTCCTGCTAACAAGATACTTCAGCAGAGGAGACTGACCTAAGCTGTCCATTGCCGTCCCCATGCTGTTCTTTTTCAAGCAGCTTCTATGACATCATTCTCACACACACACATTTAGCCAAGACTCCAACGTGGTGGTTTGTAAGCAGTATTACACTTAAAAAGACACCTACTGAAAACAACAGCACCAAACTAACTTCTGGACTAGTTTTACACTTACTTTTTTTTTTTTTTTTTTTTTTTTTTTTTTTTTTTTTTTTTTTCCCTCCAGCACAGAAAACTGTGCTGAAATACAGGATATTTCAGCACCATATAATGAATGGAAGTCAGTGGGTACATCCCGTATCCTAACAGTCTCACATACAACAAAAATGAATTCTGCCAACTACTCAACGTTTACCTACTTTTTAGAGCAGGCCTTATCCACAACAGTTTGCATGTTGTTTTCTGCACAACAAGTAGCTCCAGAGTATAAGCATCTCATTCCCATACTCTTGCTCATCTCTATTCATGCAGATGGATTGGTGTTTTTTTCTGTTGTTGGGTTTGTTTGCTTGTTTGTTTGGGGGGGAAAAGGGCATGGGAAAGGGAGGGATGCATTTTACATTTGAAAGAATGCTGCCACACTGAGAAAATAATGTCTAGAAAAATTCTAAAACATGTTAAAAAAGAAAAAAAAAACCTGCTTGCTTTAAAAAGAGATATGATGTAAAGTCTTATTTTGGTATACCAAAAAAAACTTTTCACCTTAAAACTGTCCTGAAATATTTACAAAACGATGACTTAATACAATGAGACAAGGAAATACTGTTTACATTACCCTATTGTTGTAATGTTTATTAAACACTGTGTTCTTTTGTTAAACAAACAACCAAAGTAGAACCAGTTTAAGCTGGGGGAAGATGGACTTCACTCACTGGTGATACAGCAAAACGAACCTGAAATTAGGAAGTGAAATATGTTTTGGGTCTGTGAAAATAAACATTGCTCTGCATGGCATAGAAAGCTTTCAGAAAGTTTCTATCCATTATTTCATTTTTTCGTAATCACCAAACATCACCTTTAACTTATTAAACTTCCCCAAAGAAATATGATTTTACATATGGAAAGGCATTCTTTACTGGGGACTGTAGTAATAAGATAAGGAAAATTCTTCGCTCAGAGGGTGGTGAAGGGCCAGCAAAGGCTGCACAGAGAAGTGGTGGATGCCCCAATCTTGAACACCTGGAGGTGTTCAAGGTCAGGTTGAACGGGGCACTGGGCAATCTGACCTACTGGCTGGCAAACTGCTAGTTGTAACTAGATGGATTTAAGGTCCCCTCCAATCCAAGCCATTCCAGGATCTGAGATTCTAGAATTTTGACACTAGCAGTAAAAGCATGTACCTTTAAAGGATAAAAATGCAAGCAATCATGTGAAACATTCCCACTTCTTTCTACAGTGGAAGTCCAACATACACAACTCTTAAAAAGAAATACTGGTAAGTGAAACTCCATTCTTTATGTAATCATAGGAGTAAATGATCAAGAGTCTCAGTCTCCTATATAGCACAGCACCTCTAAACTCTGTGTACTGCCACACTGCCTATTTCAGCTACTATTTACAGGTTTATTTCTAGAAGTGCATATGCATACCCACAGTTATTTATACATTTATGTAGGTGTAAGGGACATGCAAGCACATACACGTTGATGATGCAGACAGTAAAGACAGTGCAGAACTCTGCTGGGTCTAACGTCATGCAAAGCTCTCAGATGAAGCAGACCAGTGGATGGCACTTAGCAGAACACAGGAGTTCGATGGAAATGGTCTCTCTTAACTCCTACACTGGAAGCTCACCACACTACCTTTCCTATTGTTTCTTCTGTGTTGCCAATTGAGCTCCTGTATCTGAGGTAACACAGGGCCACTTTTACCACTGGTGGCTCTCAAGGGTCCTTAGGTTTCTAACACATGAAAAGAATCAAGTTCAAAAGTCTGGGATGCCCTGCTTCACAACAAGATAGATCAATTAAAAAGACTGTATATTATTCTGTGATAGCTGAGTAATACTTCTATCACGTTTGAAAGTAGAAGTTTCAAACAGCCATTCTATTACCTCAAGGAAGTTGAATTTCTCAATTTGAGAACAAAAAAAAGACCAATGCTAATGAAAAGCATTAAATAAAAGTAAAAAAAAAAAATAATAATAATAAAAAAAAGCAGGCTAGGAAAAAGCAGTCTTGGAACAAAAGCTTATAATAAAAAGATAGAAAATTGACTTCTGCTAATTACATCAAATACCTATGACTTCTACTGGACTGAATGCAAATGTAACGCAGTCTGCTTGCCTGGGCTAAATGCTACTCACAGAAAGCCTTCAGTTGGAAGGGATCTTAAAAATCATTCAGCTCCACTCCTCACACACGCAACATAAATTGGCATAGGTGGGAGAGGTGTGTTTCCCTTTCCTCATTTTTTACTCATGTTTTATTACTATCTCAGATACAGGTAAAGAGTTCTCCATTTTCCTGTTTCATGTTCTAAAGATTAAGCCTATTGTTCCCCTTCCTCCCCCCCCCCCCCCCAAAAAAAAAAAAAAAGCCTTTCTTTCACTTGTTTATCTTTCTGAAAAATCTAGTGAATTTAATACGGTGCTATAAAATGAGTGACAATTGAGAAAAAAAAAAAGAAAAGAAAGAAAGCAAAAAAGCAAGCAACCAAGGTATTTCAGCTGGCAGCTTTAAACCTAAGGAAGAGAAATCCATTAATAACCTTCTGAGTAAAAGGGGAAAACCAAGTCAAGATCAGCATGTGTGCAGGAAACACAGCCTCTGTATTTATGTCAAAACAGTTCTTGCACACAAGAGACCATAAAAACAGCCAGTGGAAGCTGCGCTCTCCCATCACTTTCTCTGCAGAGATTTATTACTCTTTCAACCTCGTTTATGCAATTCTAACACTTTCTGTAGGTTAGCTTGGAGTAGGCAAAGAGCTCTTCAACGGCACCGAAAGCTTCACCTGTCTCTCTCAAAAAGTAATCATGTCAAAATGGGAAATCTCCCGTGTCCGTATCTTACCAGCACATCCCTGGTGAAGTAAAACAAACTCTGGCGTCTAACTAAGTGATTCCCCACCACTCGTGAGCCTTTCGAATTTTTGGATATCTGAAAATAACCTGAATATCAGACACTTTGCCACGGCAGGAAGGTGAGGTGATAACGGCTTCTACTTACACCTTCCAACTGTCCTCTACCGACAGCTGCGGGTTTCGGGAAGCAAGGACATCACCCGACAAGGCCACAGCAGCCCACGCTAACAGAAGGCTTCAACCATTACCACGCACCGCTCCGCAGGGGCGGTCCCGAAGGCGCCAGGCCGAGCTGCGGGCTCTCCTCAGCCATCGCGGGGCCCACGTTTACGTAACGGCGCGGGCCGCCTCCATCTTCCCGCGCACGGCCCCGCACCGCCGCCGGCTGCGGACACGTCCCCCAGGCGCCGCGCGGCGTGCCGCCTCAGCTTGACCCCGCCGCGTCGAGCCCCGGGCCGGCAGCGACCTGACGCAGCTGCTTTCCGAGCAGCGCGGGCTGCCGGGCCCCGGCGAGGACTCACCGTGAAGGGCTGATCGTGCAAGCTCCCCACGGAGAAGCAGTTGTCCCCGGGGTTCACGGCTCCCGTCAGCACCTGGTGCAGATTCATCGCGACACGCGGGCGCCCGGCGCTGCCGGGGGCCGCCGCCGCCACCCGTCCCTCCCTCCTCCCACGGGCGGTGGAGGCAGTGGCACATGCCGCGGGGCGGAGCCTCCACACCCCGGCACCGCCTCGCCTCTCGCGAGAGCTCCGCCTGTGCGCTATTCGCGACCCCGCGCCTGCGCGAAGACCGCGGGGAGCGGAGGGCGTGGAGCTGTGTGGGCGGGGTTTGCGCTCACATCGTCCTGCAGTGGAGAGAGTGAAGTGGCGTGCAGCCGAGTGGCTGTTTTCTGGGGTTAATTTTCCCGTACTTTTATGAGCTTATACCCACGGAGTCATGATTCCATGCGTCTCAGTAAATATCTGCCCTCCAGCTCACAAAATCACAGAATGGCCAGGGTTGGAAGGGACCTCAAGGATCATGAAGCTCCAACCCCTGCCACATGCAGGGCCACCAACCACATTTAATGCCAGCCCAGGCTGCCCAGGGCCCCATCCAATCTGGCCTTGAACGCCTCCAGGGATGGACGGGGCATCCACAGCCTCTCTGGGCAGCTGTTCAGCACCTCACCATTCTCTGTAAAGAACTTCCCCTTGACATCCAGCCTAAATCTTCCCCCCCTCAACTTGAAACCATTTCCCCCTCACCACCATTCTCTCTCACTCATTGCTGTCAGCAGCCAGCCTGAGTACAGGAGCTCCCTGCTGCTGATCCCGGAGCTGCCAGTGCACATCTTCCACTTCTCAGCACGGGAATAAAGGGAGATATGAGCGCATTTCCCTCGATTCAGTGCCCTTCTCCCTTCGTACTTGTCTTCGTACATCTTGCTTGTACTTCTCTAATAAGACCTAAGGGAAGTTCAAATGAGAGATTTAAATTGTATTCCCATGTCTCTTCTGAAGCACAATTGGCTTTCTGTATAGTAAATCTAAGTTCACTCTGTTCTCAGTGTAATGCAGTGAAAAAAGAAGGCAGATTTGTAGCTTATTTCACTTGCACAAATGCAGTGGCATACATATTTTGTGTTCTTTCTGTACAACAAACATCCACGAGTCCCTTGTTAACAGCAGAGAGTTAGTTCACCTATGTCAACAGTGCATAGGCAGGTTTGAAAGAAGCAGGTACTTGAAATGGCTTGTTTAAAGTTTGTCAACAGTCCTAGGAAATACTATTTCCTTCCTACATGTGTATAGGTAGGTAGCATTCTTTTTATTTCCTCTGAAATAATTATTTTGGATGGAATTTGTGACGCTTTAATAATTTCTTAGGAAAGCAATGCAGTCTGGCAAGGAACAGCTGTTCCACCTCATATACTCTTTGACTTTGTCTTTCTTGCCCTTGGTCCTTCTGCAAGGTATTGCTGGGTTGTGGATGCCTGAAGCAAGGCTGTGACCTCAGTGAGGTCAAGAGGAAAATCCCTGGCTGGGATCCCAAAGGTCTAAGGTTCACATTTTGTACCCAAGTGGGAATAATGAGGCGTGCTTGACACTCTTGGTGGCTTTCATGGCTTTTAGAAAATGTAAACAAGTGAAATCACTGCATGGCGTCTTGGGAAAACATAAAATGTATAAATACATAAAAATGAGCATTTAGTAGTGTTGCCCTAAACAACCAACCAATTCATGAAACCTTTCTTTGGAAACAGCTTCCTTTTTTTATTTCCTCAGTACTCTGCATTTTACACCCCTATCCTTTGGGTTATAGTGACATTTGCTTTTTATTTTTTGTTCTATTTTCATTTGGTGAAAGATATTTTATAACAGTTCATGTTGTCACCTCTCTTAACATTTGCAGTGCTCTACATTCTCTCTGATATAACCTTTACTTGGTGAAGAAGATGCACACTGACTGGTATCCTTTCATAGGAGGTATAAATGAGAATGATTTATTCATCCTTTATTTGGCTTTTGGTTTCCATTTTATAAGCTTAAAGCATCTTCAGTAGTTGTTTCCAAGGTGAAATCCATTATTAGATCCTTTGGGCTTGCAAATTAACAGTTGACAATTACTAGCTTTTAAAATTTCTGTTCATATTCAGACTTTGCATTCCTTTCACAAACTGAGATTAAAGCTGCTTTTGAAGAATATCACATAGACGCTGCTGGATAATATATTATCTGCCTGCTCTTTGTTTATTTATAAAATAGGCTGTGATCACCAGTAATTCAGCAAGTGGAAATTTGGCTATGTTTTGCATCCTTTACGGGAGCCTTTAAAGCTCAGTTTGCTCTTCCCAGCTTGCCTAGAAACAAGTTGGTGAGATGATGGGGAGACTAGACCTATCTCTGAGCTTCATACGGTGTTCTTGCAGAGCATGGGTGGAAGGCTCAAGCCTTCTGCCCTCTCCAGAAAGCCACTTACCATCTGGCTCCTTCCTAGCAGAGAGCAATGGGGAAAAGATGGCAGGGCTGTATGAAATGCACACCAGTGAAATCAAAAGTAATCCTGCGTAACCTGCAGGACTCCTGTCTCTTCAAAACAGTACTAATACCAGCTTTCCATTTCATCTCAAATTGCACGTGGGATACTTTTCCTTCCAGCATCCTGGATGCGACAGAAAGAAGGTTTGTTTGCCCATGTAGAGATGCATACTCATCCAGACAGTTCTTTTGAGTGAATCTGGGAGTCTGCATCTGGCTTTGGAGAAGATCCTCAGAAATTACAGGTTACAGAATCACCAGTGTTGGAAAAGACCTCCAAGATCATCCAGTCCAGTCAGGTGCTGAATTTTTGTGCACTATATGACTTGATATTCACAGGAGAGGCTATCAGAATAGGCATTATGCAGTGCTGTTTATCGGAATGTATTTGTGTCCTACTTATGTAAGCTGTAAGTTATTCAGTAAGTCTATTATTTCCATTATTTTTCTCTAAGATACAGGAGATTTTAGGTTGACTCTGAAAACAGCAGATTTATTTTTTTACTTGCTGTGGAACAAGTTTGTGTAAGCTGTTTCCCACTCAGGTGCATCCTCCACATCTGCACTCGTGTCTGCTAAGTCAGGTAGCTCTTTTGCCAAAAGTGTTAGTGGTATACAAGGAAAGCCCAGGAGTTTTTACCTGTTTTCTGCTTGCTACATTTCATTAAGGGAGCCATGTTCCTACCCTCAGGCATCCCATTGCACATCTACTGTGTGTCTGTTCAGTTAAGGACTTTTTAAACATTCCATTTTATAAATAACAAATTGCGTGGTTCTCTAAGACAATTCTGGGCAGGATCTAAAATTTACATGTGCATATTTTTAGATATGTTAAAGTGCTATTTCTGGAGGAGGGCCAGAAAAATCCCATGAATAGAACACCTCTCCTAGGAGGACAGATTGAGAGAGCTGCGGCTGTGCTGCGTGGACAGGAGAAGGCTTTGGAAGTCCTGAGAGCAGCCTGTCGGTATCCAAAGGGGGACTATGAAAAAGAAGGGGACAGACTCTTTATTATCCCCTTCTGATAAGACAAAGGGAAATGGTTTCAAACTAAAAGATAGGAGATTTAGGTTGGATATAAGAAAGAAGGATTTTACAATGAGAGTGGTGAAGCATTGGCACAGGTTGCCCAGAGATGTGTCCCCATCCCTGGAGACTTTAAAGGCAGGTAGGATGTTACTCTGAGCACCTGAAGGAGCTGTACGTGAGCCTGCTCATTGCAGGAGACGTGGACTAGATGACCTTTAATGTTCCCTTCCAACTCAAATGATTCTATGATTCTAGGATAAGGTTGTCCATGAGTATGAAACTGAATGTTTTGCAGATGAAGATAACGTCTCAACTAGATTAAAAATGAAAATGCAATTTCCTTATTTTATTTTTGCTGTGACTGTAAATTCTCAGTGTTTGTTTTATTTATTTTTTTTTTTTTATGAAGACTGTGACTTTCCTGAAACAGCATGTGGCTTTGTGATGTAAACTGTTTAATCTGCCCAAGAGCAGTACTGCTTTCTCATGACTCTTCCCCCAGCACATATTGTACACTCCACCTCAATGGGCTGATTTTATTTACTGCTGAGTCAATATTTACCACTCTGCTATTGCCTGCAGTAGTTTTAATCCCTGTCTGAACAACTGAATGGGACCAAGAGCTTTTTAAAGCATGTGGGCCTTTATGCTGTCATATTCAATGAATTTCTAGTGAATGTTAAGAGGGAGCAACACCCTAAAGGTCTGAAATGAAAATGATTACAAACACCACATGTAACAGAACAGCTCTAAGAAGATACATATATTGTTCCTTTTACAGTTTGATTATTCCTGGAGTGTCATTCTATTTGTTTGCATGTGAATGCCAGTGTTCCACTGCAGACACTCATCAGGAAATATTTTTTCTATAGAAAACACTTGGTTTCACAGAAGGTGTTTGTCAGAAGTAGCTGCAAATTTCTGCCCTTGTCTTAGCCCCTATTTGCAGGCAGAATTGCAAAAGTCACTGTACAAACAATGCATAGAGGAAAATAAGTCTCTGCAGAGTAAGTGCAGCATAGGACTGTCTATGGTGCCTTGATAAGTTAAGGGACTATCTGATAGTGCTGGTAGTTGTGCATGCACAGACATTTGGTGGAGCAGACTACACAGGACTGAAAGGGAGAAGATGTGTCCAGTCACAGCCAGCAGGACACAGCAGCAGAGCACAGCTGCCTGCCTGGCAGAGCGCGCAGGAGCAACAACAGCAAAGATTTCACTGTAATATAGGAATTTTCTTTATTGTTTGCATTGCAGTGGTCCAGGAGGACTCCACCAGGATGTGGGACTGTATGAGGGATGGCAGGTGTAACACATGGAAGGTGCTCTTGTCCTACACCTACAGAGAATGTCACAGGGTATTTTTCTTGCATAGAAAGGAGGGATCCTGCTGTAGCAGAGTCATACACCTGAGAGGAACAGAGCCTAAGAGAATGTAGGAGAGAAATGAAATAAGAGCAGTTGTCAGGAAGCGGGTGTCCTTCCAAATGTTGTTAGACTGAAGTGCTTTGATTCAGATCTGGGCTAGGCTGTGTCAGGCTTTCCTTCCACGTTCTGTCATCTTTACAGGCAGTTTTTAAAACACAGAATCTTCTTCAAACTTACAGATGTTAAAATGTGAACAGAGCATGTATAAGCAGCTGTGCAGAGCTTTATTTGCAGGTATGGTTAGTGCACATGTAAAACCTTGTAACTGGATAAGGTAGGCTGTCACCTGTCAGCTGCACTGCAGAGAAATCAATTTTGGAGGAGCAGAAATACATTTCTGTTCTGCAATTCTACAGCCTTGTTCTCTATGTTAACTGCTGAACTTCCATTGTGAAGGCCACTGTGGTTCACTGGCAGTGATGCATAGTGCTTTATCAGTATCGCTGTCTGTAGGGAGTTCTTGTTTGAACTTTATATTAAGTGTATTGCTTCTGCTTTTCCTGAGAGAACTTGCAAAGGAGCTGCAAATCGAATGAGAAGCATGGCATCCATTCTGTTTGCTTTTGTAGCTTGATCAGTCTTCTCCTTAAATAAAAATGGAAAAACAGCCTTCCTCCAAGGTGAGAAAGGAGAAAGTTTGATAGATGTCAGATATAATCTACCCTCTTGTTCTGTGTTTAAATATGCTAGTTCAGAAAGAAAAAGTACTAAAAACAATAGATAAGTAAAATTCATCACTCGAAAGACTGAAACTTCAATCTTCAGTCTAGGGAACTGTTTCCTGCACTTGCCTGCCATGTTACATGTAACTCTCATATTTACCTGTTAGGGATTTTTTGCTTGCATGTGAATATGTGTGTGGGTTTGCGAGCAAAAAGAAGAGGCGATGTGAATCATCTTTAATGATGGCTTGTTTTCATAATGCACAACAGTCAGCAGTGATTACTTGGAATGTGAAGAGATATGAATCTTTAAAGATTTCATTCCTAGATGGCTAAACTAAAAGCTTACCATCCTTTGGTTTACAAGATTTTTACAATTCTGAAAATGCATCATGTTTTAATATTACCCAAATAATACTAAAATAAATGTGTGTGGGTTTTTTTTTTCCCTACATATAACACTGCCATTTCTGCATTAGCAGTGAGTATTTGAAAAAAAATAAATCAATAAATCAATCTTCAGTTATTTTAATGGGGTGTGAAATAGGCAGCAGAAAACATAAGGCAATATGTAAAAGAAAAAAAAAGTACTTATTGAAATCATCAATTTGGTATTGGTTGTAGCTAGGTGAAATTACTGTAATTAGTGCAGTTTTCCACTGGAGAGTTGATAGAGAGCTAATTAAAACAACAGTCTGCAGGAAAGCATCAGTAAAGCATTTCATCTTTGTTTTGGTACTGCTTTTGCAGTCCTAGAACTGTCAATTTTTGTAACCATAAGCTAAGCCAGTTTTAGTTATGACTGCTTTGACTTTATACATACATAAAGAACATAAATTAATTTCAGGTTTGGGAAATACTAATGTTTATAGATCTGTTTTGTGTAACAATGTCACAATTAATAGATCTGGAAGAAATGTTAAGTGTTGTAAAAGAAAGGAAAATGATCTGATACTGCACATTTGCACATTGTCTGCTGGTCAGATGACTGAAGAAACTGGAAATGAAAGCAGAATGTGAGTCATGCAGTAATATGTAGGATACTAGATTTGTCAGTTTGGAGAAATCTAATGAGAAATCTAATGCCTGCAAATTGTTTATTTCCTTCTTCAGGCAAGTGTGGATGTTATTGTCTGATCAGAAGGAGGAAGTGAGAGATGGTGCTGGGGATTTCCTCTGCCACAAGCACCAAATATCCAGGGGGCGAGGAGCTCACTTAAACCTTTGAGGAGACTATTTCCAGCTGTTGGTCAGATGGGTGCAAGCAGTCCCCAGGGAGACTGTCACATTTCACAGCAAACTGGAGCAAACTGAATGAGAGGGGAGTGCGTCCTTTTGCAGCCCCTCCTCCATCACAACAGTCAAGCAGAATGTGTGTGTTCTTGGTCTAAGATGGCAGTTTGAAACTGCCTGCACTTCTCTACCTCTATGCAGTGGAGGGTTGTTGTTTTTTGGGGGTAGTATGTGCCCTGAGCCCCTGACGATGGTGCAGATTCATGCTCAGTGGCCTAATGCACTCATCTCACACTTGACTGCAGTGTGCATATCAACAGTGTTGCTGTTGCACTCTAGTAAAGTTGTCTGAAGATAAACCATTTAGAAACTATCTATTTGTTACCTTCATCATACCAGGGTGGAGTTCTTAATGTAAAAAGCTGTTGTACTAATTTTACAGCTGAGAAGGACACATAGAATTGATGGATTACAACTGTTTTCCTTTTTTCTGTTGCATAACCTGAGGAAGAAGCAGCAGAACAAAGTTCTTGGCCTCACAAGGTCACACACGTTCACATGACAGCAAAAATCAGAGTGAGGAGCAGCTCAAGCTACGGAAAACTTCAAAATACGGAGCTCTGTGTGATGTCATGCAGCCACAAGCAGGACAGAGCTGCCAGTTTTGTGCCCTCCAGCTGCTGGGTGTCCTTTCTGTCAGCATTACGGGCACATGGCCGGGTCTGTGACTTTTTCACATGCGTATGTTGCCTGAGTTGGCCTTCAACATACAGGAGATTTGTTCCTTCCAGCCTATTTCCTGATCCTCAGTGATGAAAACACTGATTTTTATTTTTTTTTACTGATCTCAGTGGAAGAGCACTGAGCCATCTTTTCCTGTTATCTCACAGCAGCTCCCTTTGCTCTGCTGGCTGCTACAACATGTGACTTTGAGTTCCTCTGTGCTTCAGGTCATACTCGAGGGGAACAGCAATGCGTGACTATTTATAGGTCTGTTTAGCAAGGTGCTTCTAAAGAGCCTGCTTATACGCACAGAATTAATGAAAATTTGCACATTTCTATATTTGTCTTTTAGATTTTTTTTTTTTTCCAGAAAGTTTTCAGTGTTTACAAGAGGAATAGGAGGATGTTTTATGCTCCTTAAGGAAGTGGGCCTGCAGGCAGATCCACAGCTCCAGGGCTGCACATGCAGACAGAAAGCAGGACCAGGTGGGCTGGCACAGGGCAGCATGGAAGCCCCCACACTGCAGCCCCCTCCTCTGCAGGGCACAGTTGGAGGGTAGGAGCTGGCACAGGAAAGCCTTTCCTCCAAAGCAGAGGGGAGCAAGGGATGTGCAGGCTTCCTCCTGCCTGGAGGTCCAAACCCAGGGCTGGCAGCAGCTCCACCTAGCTGGTTTTTTTGTTTGTTTGTTTGTTTCTGAATTACTCAGGGTCAATTGCACCTTTTTGTTGCTTTGTTTCTGCTTACTGTTTCATATTAATGAGGACACTTGAGGACTGTCTGGATTTTTAAGATACTATTCGGAAGCTCAGCAGCGCTGAGTTTGGATCTTTCATCAGCAGCTAAACTTTGAAAAAATCACTTTACTCTTTCATCTCACATCCACGAAATCAGTTCAGTGGAGAATAACAGGCAATGTTTCAATCAGCTCTTTAATTCTCCACCATATTTAAAATCCTGTCCACTTACTATTAACAGGCACAATAATTCCAAAGGGTTTTTTTGTTGCTGTTGGACAAATAAGGATTTATGTTGTGCTGTAATTTGTTACTAGGGTCTCTGGTAGTGTAATTTCAGCTTGGTGACACAGCAACAATATGCTGTTTTACCAGAGCGTAGCTACTTCTGTTTGGACTCTGCATGTCCAGAACTGCATGGATTCAGTTCTTTGTCCACATAAGTAATTTTTATTTAGTAATTTAGCAAGGCTCATGGTTTTTATATATTTATTTATCTGCATACTTCTCTTTTAGAGTTTGTTTTGCTATAAATATTTCTGAAGCCCACTCTAATCTTTGCACCAACATTATTCTACTACCTTGAAGTAGGCAGTAATCAACAACCCACATCTCTGAAATGAAGAAGCAGTATGGGCTCGGAGCGTTATTCCTTGGCTCCTTACTGGGGTTGAGTTTTCTGTAGTTTCTTTTCTTCTGTTGTGATCTCTACAAGTTTTTGTCGTATTAATTCTGAGACAGGATAATCTCAAGAAAAAAAACTGCTCATCTTATAAAAATCTATGGTTTTCAAGCACAGTTTCAAATACTTTTCAAAACACGCATATTATCAGGTGCCTCTTATTAATCTTTATCTCCTCGTGCACTCTGTTATTTAGTCATGGAGTAACATCCATGAAAAAAAACACAGCCATTATGTTTTGGAAGGCACACCATTTTATTTCTCCTTCCCTAACCTAGACAGTTTCTAATTTGGTTACACACAAAGGGTATCTCCTAAGAGATGTTATGTAGTGATCACCCAGTTAGAATTCATCATTCTTTTTTTTTAAATGCATTACACTAATTGGCTTTTCTGTTTTCAGTAATAATTTGTAGTATAAACAGTGTTTACACTGAGCTTTAAGTTTCTTCCTGATGACTGGAGGAATCCTTCTGGGAGGAGGAATCCCTGGGCAGTTACTTGGTGTTCCACAGCTGCCTCATACAGTTTCTCTGCTGCTGAGGATATAATAGTGCCATGTTTTTCCTTCTGTCTTCTCTTTATTCCCCTACCACATGCACACTGCCAATAGCTGCCAGAAGAAGAAAAGATTATGTGAAGTATTTTTTTGATATCTTAAAGAAAGAAACCAATCCCTAAGTTGGATCACGTGGGCCATAGGCTGCTGTCTCACAGCTGCACCCACTCTGGAGCTACCATAAGAGCTCTGTGATAGCTTACTGCTCACCAGCACCTGGAGAGCTGCTCCAGCCCTCTGCTCATCTCAGTGCCTCCTCTGGACCCGCTCCAAGAGCTCCACATCCTTCCTGTGCTGGGGCTCCAGGCCTGGATGCAGCACTACAGATGGGGCCTCATGAGAGCCGAGCAGAGGGGGACGATCACCTCCCTCTCTCTGCTGGCCACTGCTATTTTAATGCGTTCTTCTGAGAACATCCATGCTTGTGGCTGGGTGCAAGGACAGAGAGGATCTGTAGAATGCCACCCAGTCAGGAGGAGGTTGCTGATGGAAGGTGATACAGATGCCATGCCCTGGTATGGGAGTGCCTCAGGAGGTACAGTGCAGAGCCATTATGTCTGCATTCCATCAAGATTTCAGCTGACGTAATTGTTTTTAGGCATTGATCGTACCCACTGCATTATCTATCAAGCAGATGGTAGAGCTGCAGTAACACCTAATGATTGGCACTACACAGCTATTCACTGCAGAGTGTTGCTTCACACAACTACACATTGAGGCTATTTAGCTTTGTTCAAAGTCTTCTCTGGAAGTTAAAACTTCTTGACAAAAGCAATTCAATCCAGCCCAAGGAAAATAAGCCAGTTTTAGTCTGACAAAGCATTCAGATTAGGCTATTTAAAAGGAAATGGTGCTCAGCAAACTAGAAAGATCTTTAGAAGAAATAATTTATTTTATTTTTACTCTCTCTGATCTGCTAACTACTGAAAGAAAAACACGTTTTGCTTGATAGTACTTGTTATTATGCAAACAACTCTTTGTGGGGGAAACAAGGCCAAGAACTTCAGTGAAAGCTTCCTTAAATGCCTGAGAACATAAACAGTGTCATTTTTATTATTAAGGATTAGCAAGTCTAAACCAGAGTAAGTGAGAAGACTAAGAGCAAAGCAAAAACAGAATCACAGAAATCAAGATGTTTCAAAGCAGATAACCAAGGGGGGGGGGGACATTATCACATCAGGTATTGCCATATTATACCTTAAAACACCCTTCGCTGTTCACATGCATCCATTATTAATATAAGTTCAATCACAAGACTAAGTATCAGCTCAAGGGTATGCCTGTGTCTGACAGACACACGTACCTCAACATAGAAGACAAGGATTAGAAACAGTACATCTCTACAGCTAGGCACAGGGACTGGGTTGATTTGCCCCATGGCACTGAGCAGGAAGCATCCAAGAAAAGCCCTGACTGGTGTTAGCAGCACTACTCTGACAAACTCTCCAGAGGAGAAAAAGATCTGCTTTGCCCTGCTGGAAACACGTCTTGTATCTTGCAAATATACCTTCCTTTCTACGCCATGCACTGTTTTTTCCTCACTTAATACATGAGATGGACTGGTATCCGTGAACCAGTGCAAGCTGGTTCCATACTTTCCTGTCTCATCCTTGGCTGTGGTCTGTGTGCAAACTGCAATCTCACTGGAAAGGGAAGGATACCCTGCTGATGGAGAGCAGTAGGCAGCTGCATATGAATATGGAATTTTGTTGAATATGTTGAGATTAAGTTGAATATGAGAGATTCTCTGACTTGCTTCACCCTTTCAGTAATTTTCTTGAGCAGTCTGCATGTGAAACTGTGAAAGAGATGGTCAGATTTTACCTGATGGTCTTATTGCTTTTTGTTTTGTTTTGTTTTTCTTTTTTTGTTAGTTAATTTGTTTGTTTGTTTGTTTTTAACACAAATTTTCAGCTGAATTGCTCAACCTCCATTGCTATTGCTGTTACCCGAGAAATTTACTTCACTTGATGTAGATTCTATCTAGGAGTCTGGGTTTCTGGAACCAGAAAACCAGACCTATGGAAGACATTGTGTGGCCATTGTGTAAAATTTCCCAGACGAAGCAATAGCAAGATGATGTTAAGCACATGGGCATGAGTATAGCTGTCCTGGCATTCCCCCTCTGAATTGTCATGCTCTGCAAATGACCCAACCTTTTGGATTTACAAAAAAAAAAAAAAAAAAAAAAAAAGGAAAGAAAAAGTACTTCCTTTTCTTTGGAGGCGCACTCTTGCATCTGTGAATAAACCATATGCATCATCTCTCCTGGCTGCAAATGCTATCCTGATGCATAAGTAACACTGAACAATACACGTTACCTTGCAGGTTTGGACTACTTTCCTCCTTACAGCTTGTTCCTTGCTTATTTGTTTGGACCAAAGGCAGGGCAGCACTGGAAGGTGAGTTAAGGAACAGGGAGTGGTTTCCACTTGTGACTTTCCACGCATGTCTCCTTTGCTTACTCAGGGAAGGGCATACCATTACTGACACAGAAGCAGGAAGTGGTAAAGAAACACAGTAATTGTGATGGTTGGACAGATTCTCTGTATATGTTTCTACAACAGAAACTTCGGTGATGGTTTTGTTATATGCTTGAAAGGATTCTCCAAATGCAAAGTCTGTACATTGACTGGAAGAAGGGCAATTCAAGTGCCCTATAAAAGCACAGTTGAACTGTGTGTTGATGCCAACGGGCCTTAATAAAAGCTTACAGTTAAAGAAATCACTGCACCTAAACCTGTGCGCTCATTCTCCATCCTCTCCCAGTTATGCGCCCTTCTGCACCACACAAGCTGTTACAGGAGGATCCTCCCTTTGTGCTTGTTAGCTTTGCAGAAACACTGGGTCATCTGAAAACTGGCTTGTACCTGCTCTGAAGTTCCAAAGCTTCAGGGAGACTGGCTCTTACATGCAGTATTCCAGCTGATACTGCTCCACAGACCGTATCTCTGCTGCCTGCTTAATATCTCAGTCACTTAATTTTGAGTGTTTTGTTTTGCAATTGCCGTCAGTATTTTCAGCTGCATTTTACAGACACCAAAGAACATACACAGCACACGAGGGTTAAAAAAATAGCTGTATTTGTGTCAATGCAACGCACAGATTCTAAATTATAAGTCTGATTTTAGGCAGAGATTTTCAAACTATCAGGAAGTTCTTAGTTAGCTTTACTGTAATGCGCTCCAGGTCATCTAAGTTGCAGTAATCGCAGACTGCAATTACAGGTTTAGGATTAGAATTGCTTCCCTTATTAGCTCATTACCATGGGTGAAGGCATGGCACAACGTTACAAAACCTTCAAACCACTGCTGATAATTCCACTTGAAATGTCTGTATGTGTTACAAATATGCACCTTCTCTAGAAGCAGATAGACAGAAACAAATACCTTCTCACACGATGTGTTTCATTTATTTTGGATGTACAGCCTGTTAGATGATGATAAATAATTTTGTGAAATTTGATGCCAGTCTGTTCTGCGAGATATATAAATATTATATGCTTGTATGTGATATATAAAAAGGAAAGCAGCTCAGAAAACAGTTTTTAAAAACATTAATAATAAACCCACTTTGGCATCCAAAATAATGCTTTATTTTTTCAAACTGTTTCCAGCATCTTTTGCATCTGCAGCTCTCTGCAGAGTGAAGTCCAAGCACACAGGGAGGCTGGATGGAGGACAGCACAGCATGGTGCAGTGCCTCCTGCCTGGCACCAGCTGAGTGAGCAGCATGTTTTTCCCAGCATGAGCATTTTTACTGCTATTTCACCTTTTTACAATCACCAGAGATCTGAACAATGCCAGCAGGGAGGGAGACAGCACGTCTGCAGTATCCTTGTGTCAGTCTGCAGGAAGGAGGTGTTTCACCTGGCTGCTCCCCTCTTGCTACTGTGGCTTCGTGTTCAAACAAGACAGGGATCTCCTGGAAAGAGTCCAGCAGATATGATGAAGGGCTTGGAGCATCTCCCACATGAGGAAAGGCTAAGTAACCTGAGTCTGTTCAGCACGGGGAGAATAAGACTGAGAATGGATCTGGTAAGTGCTTAAAAGTATCTAAAGGGAGGTGGAAGGGAAGTCGATGAGGCCAGGCTCTTCTCAGTGGTGTGCAGAGGTAGAACAAGGGGTAATGGCCTAAAACTCAATCATAGGAAGTTCTGTACTAACATGTGGAAGAACTTCTTTAATGTAAGGGCAATGGAACACTGGCACAGGCTGCCCAGAGTGGTTGTGGAGTCTCCTATGGAGATATTAGAGACCTGTCTGGACATCTACTTGTGCGACCTGTTGTAGGGAACCTACTTTAGCAGGACTGTTGGACTTGATCACTTGAGGTCCGTTCTAGCCTCTGCAATCTTGTGATTCATCACTTGGGCTACTCCCAAGTAATGGATCTTTTCCTCTTTCCATTCCTCCTTCTTGCACACTTCTGCCAGCACTAGTGCCTGGCCAGAGAGCAAACTGAACTGATTTGTATGAAGATAAACAAGAGAAACAAATTTGCTGAGCATCTGGGAGGCCACATGATGACCTTGTGTTAGCATGCGTGGTGACTGGGACAGTGGGAAGAACAGCAAGATCATCAGCTACAGCAGCAGCAACAATTTGCAGTTATCCTTCAATTACTTGCCATCTAGAAATAAGCCAAGGCTTTTCAAGTTTGCAAAATACATCTCAGACTGAGCCATGTGCCCATTTAAGCTTGGTGGAGGTTGACTGGACAGAGCTGGCAAATGACATTTGTCCAACACCTGCTCCGTAGGCTGCACCCACCAGTACTTGAAATGGTACTAGAGAAGAAACACTACTTTTCATACAAAACATTATTTCATGGATTGTTCAAGGTGTGCCTGCTTGTTGAAAGTTCTCCATCATTAAATGTGACTGACACACACAAATACTGGCAAATCCATTGGCACCTGCCCACCAAAGACAGAACACTGAACTCCAAGTGCAGGTAGATTGTAAACAGCCTTGCTAACGTTTTAGTATTTACTGATTTCCTTTGGTGTAGCTATCTTTCTGTATAATTTTGTAAAATTTTATAGTAACAAGTGCAAACAAAATGCCCAAAAGCTGCTTTTTGTTAAAATGTATTTATTTGCAAGGGACAAATGATGCCTGCAGAGCTATGTAGTGGCAGATAGGTCTTCAGGCTCATAAGTGATTGTCTTTTCAAAACAGGAATAAACTATCTAAACTGCTGAGACTAAGCCGAAAGATACTTACAGAGCAAAAGCATACTCTGTATTCGTATTAGTCCTGCCTCAGTATTTTCCATCTTCTTGGAAGAAAAATACTGTAATATATACGTTTCTATAATATAGTTGAAAGTAATTCTAACATTCTAAAGCATTTCTAAAAGGCATTTTGTCATCAAAACCAAAGCAACAAATTGAAATGTATGCCTCCTGAAATTAATGCTTCCTATGTAATGATGTTAGCCCACAATGGCAGAGGCAGATGTTGGCAGTATGGCACTAAAGGTTGAACCTTCCCAGCAATATTCCATTCCATGCCATTGCAATGTGTCAGATGGCAGCAGAGAGGCAGTCTGACAGAATGGTGTCTGGCATGGAAGTGTGTATGGAGCAAAGGGGTTGAATTCCTTCACACAGAAAAAACTGTACCCACTGACCTCCACTTACCTCTCTGAATGCTCATGGAGACTGAACAGTGGATGTTGGCACCGTGAGGCAAAGAGTGGTGTGTTACAGCTGATGGTAGCAATTTTGGAATATCACAAAATTCACACCAGATGGGTCCCAGAAACACATATGCAGGGAGTTCGAGAAGAACATTGCATGCAAGTTTGCCAGGACCTACTGAACTAATCTGAAGCTGAAGGTGACAGTTTCCTGGACTGCACTATTACCAGTGAGACAGTATGAGCTTGAGCCAAAGCAGCAGTCCAGAGAGTGGCAACGTGTGAATTCTCCACCAAAGGAAAAGTCCAAGCATCCAAGTCCAACCTCAGCAGGTTAAGTGATGTGCACTCTCTTTTGGGATAGGAAAGGGGCAATCTTTCTAGATTTCCTGGAGCCCACATAAACCATCAGCTCTGACTGCTGCTTAACTAACTGACTAAGATGAAGGCTTACACTGCTAGAGTCAGGCCAGTGAAGAAGACAACTTTTCCCTTGCAACATGATACCGCCAGGCCCCATACCAGTTTGCAGAGCTTGGAGCACACTGTCTATCGTGGCTGCACTGTCCTATCACACCCTGTGTAATCCAGATTTGACAGCTTCTGATTTCCACCTGTTTGAAAGGATGGAAAATGGACTGCATGGTCAATATTTTCCTACCAAAAATGTGAAACAGCTGGTGCAGATTTTCACAAGTGCAACATGCAGGATTTTGTTCATGGCTGGTGAAAATGCATAGTTAATGGTGGCAACTATATTGAAAACTAGTGTTTTGTAGCTGAGAATCTGCTCTGTCAAACAGTGCTATTGTGCTTCTTTGTATCTATTGTAGTTTGCATGGAAATAAAAAAGAGGCATTACTTTTATTTAGCTTGACATACACATGCCTAGTGTGAGACAGCAGGAATGGAATCACTACTTTCAATTATTGCTTCACGTGGAAATAGTTCTTAACAAGTTTTTCTTACAAGGTATCTCCAGGCTGTGGAGGTTTCCCTCCACAGGGAATGGATGAATATTATTATCTGCCAAATCCTGTGATTCTCAGAGGGAAACAATATTGTGGAAAATCTCTCTGTTTTGGCAAACAATGCAAAAGATAAGATAGGGTGATTTACTCCCAGCTTTCACATTGTAACTCAATAACAATATGGTGCCTCCTCGTGACAAACCTTGTCAGCCTTTGTTCTCAAAGCATCCCAGCATCACCATGCACGTGGGAAACACAGCACTATTGATAGCAATACTCACAAAGTCCATGTTGGGAGGTTGCAATTGCATTGTGCTAACCAGATAGCTTGTTCCACTCTTTCTTTATCAGAAAAACCTGCCTCAAGTTGCAAGTGGACTGGCAATCCAGGTCAGCACTTGCTTAAGTCAAACAGGAAACAAGCTCCTCTTCAGAACTCACTTTCCTGGTTTTGAATTCAGACACTCCCAAACTTGTCCTGTACTTGTTTTCAGACATAACAGTGTTTAGCAACATTACTCATAAAGTTCCCTACCTAATCTGGCTACTCTAAATCCATGTAGGCTTCTGTCACAAATGTTCCCGGCTGAGAAGGTTATTGTTATTTTTATATCACAATATATGAGAATATTATTATTTTATATATTATATTATTTTTATATATGAGAAGGTTAATGTTATTTTTCCATACAGCCAGCAGCTGCTTTCTTTTGTGAAATATCTCACAACAGATAAAAATGTTTAATTTTTCTAACTGTGGGATGAGTTTTCTTTCCCAGCATTTTTTTTTCTTTTCCACGTGCTGTTCTGCAGCATGAGTCTGATTCAAAGTGCTGTGTGCTGCTGGACTCCCCAGCCTCACTGTTGGTGTGCTGAGACAGCAGCTTCCACTGTCAGAGCTTCCAGGCTCCCAGCTCTGCCTCTGCTTCTGCGCCCCACACCTCCTGCTGGTGACCCTGCTCAGAAGTTCATCCTGCTCAGCTGCTGGCTTTGGAACTATCCCAGGAATATATAGCTAAGTATGGGGGTGGGCAGGAAAGAGTAACAAGAAGTCTGAATTCAACGTTTGTTAGCTGCCATGAAAGCACATTTTGTGTGAGGCTGCAGCTTTTGCAAAAGCAGGTCATAAACTCAGAAGAATGTCACGTGCCTTGCGTTGGTACTTGAAACTGAGTTGAGCCAGAGTGGAAATGCAGTGCTTAAATTCAATGAATTAAACTGCTCGAGCTGCTGAGGAGCTAAGCACACCTGCCATTTGGATACCATAGAATCACAGAATGGCTAGGGTTGGAAGGGACCGCAGAGATCACGCAGTTCCAACCCCTTCTGCCATGGGCTCAGCTGCCACCCACTAGATGAAACTGCCCAGGAGCTTATCTAGCCTGGCCTTGAATGCCTCTAGGGATGGGGCATCCACACTTCTCTGGGCAGCTGTGCCAGCACTCACCACCCTCTGAGTGAAGAATTTTTTCCATGCATCTAACCTAGTCTTTCACTTTAAATCCATTTCCCTATGTCTTATCACTATCTGCCTGTGTAAAAAGTCAGTCTCCCTTACAGTTGTAAGCTCCCTTCAAGCACTGGAAGACTGCAGTGAGTTCTCCATGCGGCCTTCTCTTCTCCAAGCTAAATAATCCAACTTCCTGAATCTTTCATCACAGAAGAAGCCCTCAATATGCTGTTTGAAAACTGCTGCTGTTTTGACAGATTCTTTCACAGATTCTTCACAAAGCAAATACGCACTGGACTGAAATTCTCTGGAAGACTCAGCTTCTGAGTACTGCTCCACTGGTAGCAGCAAGAAATAGAGATTGTTCTTAGTAAAGCCTCACCCTAGAATAAAAGTGAACTTACTGGACATGTAGAGGAATGGCACTTTCCATAAAATGTAATGGACTTTCCATAATGGGATGACAATCTCAAAAAAGGAAATGGAACAGTTCATCAAGGAGTATTTATGCTGATAAAAAGCTCCCAATCATGCTCTCAAGCAAGCTGATGAATTCACAGACTGCAAATACTGCTTCAAAAAGAAGCTTGGAGTTCCTCAGGCCTTCAGTACAACAGGGGAGGTGTTAATTCAAATCTAAGTATGCACAGCAAATACTCAAGGTAGGTATCCATTGCTTTGGTATTGTGAACACGCCTTTCCACATTAGCCTGCAAAAAACAAAACAAAACAAAACTGATCATCAGGAGGCTGTGAAAACTATTTACCTTTCAATCTTTAAAATTGAGGCATTTCTCTTAAGCTAGTTACTAGTTCCATTGCTTTAGACTCTGACCTAGAATTGTGCTTTTAAATGAGTATTTGGTGTCAAATTTGCAGATTGCTGGCCTGTAACTACAGAAGTCACTTACCTGTTAAGTTCTGGTAGAATATGCATGCAGCAAACACTCTGTTCCACACATACACACAAAAAAGCTAAGGTTGGTCTGAGTTTCAATCTTTTCTGCTTTTATTTGGAGTGCAGAATGGTAATGTTTTGACAACAGGAACCCCCTAGCTTCAAGCCTGAATTTTAGGCATCTGCAGTTAATCCTACCTTGATTTTCTATCAGCTTAAACCGCTCACCCTGCTGCTCAGAAGGATGTATACAAATAAAAGCTGCAGCTCTGTTCAGCACATGACTAATCCCTGCTACATTTATCCATTTCCTTGTCAATGAAGTGACCACACATACACTTGTTACCTCAGTTCTTTTAATGCATCTATTTATTTTATGCCAGGAGCGTTTACAACATTTGCTTTTAAACTTTACCAGATTATTCCTACAAGGCTTGCTTCTATGGACGCCCATGGGAAGCTGTGAAGGCCCAGGAGCATTGCACAGGGACTCTTTCCAATACACAGACAGGGAGGGTGACCCTGGGCAAACTCATCAGCACTTGTCCTCCTGCCCACTACAACGGTGTTACTTTCCAACAATCAGCCTAAATAAATTCTCTGCCCATGCACCTCGTGACGAAGTTGTCTTAAAGGTAAATGGATAATGATCCCACCTCCAGCGTGACTGTCACTGGTAGCAAGGACCTGTTTTCCATCCCAGTTCTAGAAGCCCTGCTTCCAGTCACGCTGCAGGTGTAGGCAGGGAGCGACCAAACAACACCCGGAGCCTGCCATGGCCGGACCGCCGCCGCACCGGGAAAAACCGAGCAGCAGCAGCGCCCCCTGCCGGCCGCGTCGCGCCGCATCCCGATGGAGGACCGTGAGGCGGGGCGTCGTCGTCCCCGCGCCCTGATTGGCTGAGAGACGCTCGCGTTTCTCTCTGCTCGGCGGCGCCGCCTGGCGGGAAAAGGTGGCACCACTTCCCACCGCGCGGGCATGGAGCGGGAGAGCGGCGGCGGCGCCGGCCCGTGCGAGGGGGAGGAGGGCGAGGAGCGCGAGGAGCGCGAGGGCTGCGCGGGGCTGTGGGAGCTGCCGGTGGAGCGCAGCGAGAGGCGGCCGGAATGCAGCCGCTGCAGGTGAGCGGGGAGGCTGGCCGCTGCTCCAGGGTTGGAGCGGAGAGCTGCACGGGGCGTTGCGTTGCGTTGCGTTGCGTTGCGTTGCGTTGCGTTGCGTTGCGTTGCGTTGCGTTGCGTTGCGTTGCCACGCCCGCCCCGCCGGCTGAGCCCCGGGCGTGTGCCGCTGTGCGCCCTGCTTCCGCCTGAGCCGGCCTGGAGCTGCTGCTTACATGGAACCGTGAAATAAGTCAACTCACCGTCCTTGGGACACTGAGCCACGAGGAGTAGCGCTGTGCGGTGCCGCTGCTGTGCGTTTTGTCTTCGTGTTTCGTAATTTCGCTGCGATAGCAGGCAGCGCTGTGCAGTTGGTGTCCTTTTGCAGCGCGGTTTTCGTTCTGGATAAAATGAATGAACTCCAGTCTTTGTGGAGTTGGGTATTTGCAGATTGTTAATGTGGGTGGAGAACTTCTGAGGAATGTTGTCAGGAAAAGCTTTGAGACGAGTGATTGAGAGTCCTTCGTGATCTCTGGTCTTGGACTGTGGGCAAGCAAAAATCTTTGCTGCAAACACTGCCAGATGTATGCAGGACTAATTCACTGCATGTTATCCTAATTTTACCCAAAGGTGCTTTGATTAATGATTAATAACAGAATCACAGAATGGCCTGGGTTGCAAAGGAGCACAATGCTCATCCAGTTCCAACCCCTGATGTGTGCAGGTCGCCAACCAGCAGCCCAGGCTGCCCAGAGCCACATCCAGCCTGGCCTTGAATGCCTGCAGGGATTGGACATTCCTTAAGCAACACTATGAGCTGTGAAACAGTGTTTGTATGCCGAGTAAAAATGAGAAGAACCTTAATCCAATGGCCCTCTTCACCTATATCTAAAATATTATATGTGCTTCATCGGGGTACTGTTTATGTATGCATTCATTTGTGAAGATTGATAGATGAGTAATGACATTATGGAACAGTCCTCCTTCATACATTAGGAAAAAAATAATGTTCTTATGTAACTATTCCATGTATATTAACAATCCAATTAAGTTATGTACATACTGAGTGAGAAGAAGTAATGTGTTCTGTCTTCCACACAAGTAAATGATGCAGCTGCTTTATAGCACGTTGGGAAGGTAGTTAAGTGTAAACATGAACTTAATGTCTAATTGCTGATATCAGAGAAAGCAAAATAAGCATGTATTAATTCTTTCAGCAATGCCTTGTGCATGGAAATTGCTTCATTGCTTTCATTTCTTTGATGTTCTTCAGATAGGAGCTCCAGGCATTTATTTTCACTGCTCTGAGTTTACTGCAATTTTTCACTCCCTGAAAGCATTGATTTCTTATCACTGTTTGAATAAACTGCTTAGGTAACTAAACTTGTGTATTTTCCCATGGTTCATAACTTGTAGGAAGTGCCTGCAGTGTAAAGTGTTTCTGAAGCCATACCATGCATTTCCTGTTAAATTTGTATTGAAAAAGAAACAAATAAGGAAGTACACGATAGGTGGCAGTCCTGAATAGATTTCATTATTCCAGGCTCTTGAGTGGTATATTGAAGGCATCTGTTGTAAGTAACTATTAAAAACTCCTAAATCAGAGCAGTACACCACAGTTTCCACACCATGCATGGTGCTTATAGATACTGTGCCCTGCTCCCTTCTCTTTGGGTCCTTTGGTTAATGCTGCCTGTGAGGACCAAGGCCTCTGAACATAAGGCTTCACCCCATCCTCCCTGATTGGGAGATCCTGCGATCAGTAATAATACAATAAATATTTTAAATAAAACTATAGTGATTTTATTAAAAGTATTTATCATAGTTATACATTTGCAATTAATAACACTTTTTAAAATTGGGATGAAGGAAAACCCTCTAGAAATAACCTTGTTAAGACATGAAATGGACTTTCTAGATCACAGTCTCAGGGAAAGGTTATATTTTGATGATATTGGGCTTCACATGGCAGTATCTCAAGACTGCAGCATTAGCATCTACAGCAGGTTTGCAGATGGCACCAAGATAGGTGGTGCAGTTGATACAGCAGAAGGAAGGGATGCCATCCAGAGGGACTTTGTTAAATTGAAAAAGTGGGATAGTGTGTAACTAATCAGGTCCAGCATAGCAAAGTGCAAGGTTCTGTCCTTGGGCCAGATACAGATTGGGAGAACTTTGTGAGCAAAACCTAGCAGAGAAGGACGTGGGGGTCCTGGTGGATGAAAGACTGAATGTGAGCCAGCAGTGTGTGCCTGCAGCTCGGAAAGCAAATGGTATCCTGGTAAAGAGGGGTGGCCAGCAGGGACAGGGTTATGGTCAGTCCAAATCTGGGCACACAGTTACCTAAAATGATGAACTGATTCCACCTTTGTAAGCTAGTTTCAGCACAGCTAAGTGTGATGGAGTGGTTACAGAATTACAGCCTTGTTACCTGTACGTTGTATTTCTTAACAAATGAGAAGCATTGGCAAAGTTTTCCCATCTCATTACTGTGAATATAAAATAATTTTTCATTCCTGTAGTTGTTACAGAAATAAACCGTCTCAGACTTGTGTGTAATTTGATACAGAAAAGCAGAAATGTAAGAAAGATAGGGATGTGAATCATAGAATAGAATCATAGAGTGGCATGAATGGAAGTTTCAGTATATTTTTACTCTGAATTTTGTATTTACTGTATCTCTAGAAATTCCTCATGCTACTGTTTCTTTGGCCTGTATTAGCAGTAATGACTGCTGCCAGTGCTGTTGATGAAATAAAAATGTTACTGACTTTAATGCTACTTCTTTCTGCTTGGCTGAGTTTCAGAGGCACTTGTTCATTTGCTGTAATATTCTAAACAGACTAATGAGTAGTGACCTTTTTAGGCCACTTCCTTTGTGCGTGACCAACTCAGTTAACATCCATTTTGATCTGCTGGCATTTAAAAAAAAAACACAAAAAAAACCCAAGTGTCAGGCTGGCCATGTCCTTTTGACTATGGATGACTAAGGGCTAGGAAGAGCACAACCAGAGACAAGACCTGCAGCAGAGAATAATCTTGTTAATTAAAGCA
Source organism: Lagopus muta (assembly GCF_023343835.1). Taxonomy (NCBI): domain Eukaryota; kingdom Metazoa; phylum Chordata; class Aves; order Galliformes; family Phasianidae; genus Lagopus; species Lagopus muta. The sequence continues at coordinate 72,298,420 of NC_064472.1, forward strand.
ACTCCAGTGCCTTTGATTTCCCGATTTCTCTGTAATTACATCAACTGTGACTTTGCCTTCAGGGTGGTGGTTTATTGAAAGAGAAGTCAAAGATGTTTTAACAGTGATCAAACTTCTTCAATTTAATCATCAGGAATCTAAAACCATAAGTGGTTCCTTTACAAGAATTGTTATTGATTTTAGTAAATATAACACAAAGCAGAAATAACCTTTTATGTATATATATATATAGATATACATATATATATTTTTCCTTTTTATATGGTAATGCCTATGTAAGTAGATGAGAGCTGAAGGCTGTTATCTGTGTACTCGAAGACTTGGTTTAGGCACAGCCAAGTCTGTAATTTTACTTGATTGTTATGGAGGAGAATTTGCCATAGGTGAATTTCACTGGAGATATGAAACATCTCTTGAAATAGAAAAGGTATTTACTTTTGCAGAAAGCAAGCTCTGGCAAATCCCAGAGCTGCTTATAGCATTCGATTGCTGCTGACGTTTGTCCTTTTGGTCCTTTGACTGGTGTCAATTGAGATTCTTCTGTTCCATCGTCTTCTCCCTTCCCTCCCTGGACTAATCAACTTTCATTTCTGCAAAACTGAGCTCTCCTGTCACTTCAGATGCATAGCTTAAACCTTACTTTATTCTTGAGTTTCTTGAACCTTGCTGTATTCTTGAGTTGATAGGCCTACAATCTCTTTTTTCTTTTTTTTTTTTTTAATTTTTATTTTCCTCTCTCTTTCCTAAGAATGAATTATCAGGATAATCTCACTCGTTCCATCTGTAGGGTTTTTTTTTTGGCCTGCCTTTCACTTCTGCACTTCTCCTTCAGTTTAAGGAAGGTGATGTTGCTCTCTTTTCTCCTTTCAGTGACTGTAATTCTGTATTTAATTCCATCATCTGTCCTCTCCTTGCAGTGCACTGGTTTGTCACTTCCTAATTTTTAAAGTGAAATAATGTCTGCATTATATTCAGTTTTCCCTTGCCCATTTTATAGCTTTAGCTTGGATCACACGTTTGCATGACTCTGCTGACATGTTTTTTCTCATATTCTGTGATGTTTTTTTGCTTGGAACAGATCATCCTTCCTGGATGTCAGCCTGGTACTTGGTTGTGTTGTTACTGCAAGTATAACTTACCTTTGGCTTTGACTTCTTTTTCCTCTGTCTTTCTTTATATCATTTGTGAAATATACCAATTATGTCCATAATTTCTGTCACGTTTATTTTTAAGTTATTTTACCCAGTTTCTAAAGCTATTAACTGTCACAACTGTCTGTAACAGGTTTTGATTCACTTGTCTTTTTGTGAGCATCCAGAAATAGATGAAGTCCTGTGTTTTGTGGCTTTTCTGAGTCATCAGTAGTAGACTGATTTATATGATTTATATGATATGATTTACACTCTAAAGTTGAATGTTACTTTTTTTAAAAAAAAAAAAAGCATAGGAGGAAAATTAGATATTTATTTCAGATGGTAGCCTTTCTAGCAGTGCTTTGAATGCATGCTAAAATGGCAGCTACTAAGGTTGGATTCTTTTCCTGACCTAGTAAATTTTTGATCAAAGATATTTCAGAAGAAATCTCAGAACTTCGAAGTTTTATTTAGGTATCTAAAAAAAAAAGTTTTTAAGCCTTCAGTAGGGGGGCACTACTGAAGGAGTGGTAGAAGACTGATGCTATGATGATGCCCACTGTTACAGTGGTTACCAGCTTGACATAACATTTATGGACATTAAAGTTTAAAATACTGTAAAGCTTAACATTGAACTATATTTGTCAATGAATGCTTAGTACGCAAGCTTTTTTTCTTCTTTTTTTTTTTCAGACATGGGAAAACTTATTGCCTTCTTAGTTGCTTTTAAATAAAGTCGGTAAACATGCTGATGTAAAAATTTCATTGAAGAAAGAAATACTAGAATAGAAAAACTGATACGGTTAACATTTATACTGAAAAGTAGTTAGGCTCAGTATAACTGCAGACAGGGAGCTCTGAAACATTTTTTATTTGGTTGACCATCAGAGAAACTTGTTTTTTTGTCTTTGAGTACTTCTTGCTTGGGTGACAGGGAAAACTGTTAGTAACTGCTTTCAGATCTTAGAGATTGGATGGGTAATGAGAGTTAGCCTCAATAGCAGGAGAATAGTAGCAAAAGTGAGACATCTAGCAGCAGAGGCATCTGGTGGAAGCTGCAGTGTTTGATGCTGTAGATATTTGCAAGTAGATATTCTCTGGATAATGGGTATCTGTAGCTTCGCAGACTGAGTTCCAGTGCTTCTTCTAAGAATGGCTGGATTGACATACTAGAGGATGGGATGCCATCTGCAGCCTGGGCAGGCTTGAGAGGTGGACCTCAAGAAGCTGAGCAGGGCCAAGTGCAAGGTCCTGCACCTGGATGGGGGCACAGATACAGGTTGGGTGGAGAATAGCTTGAGCGTAGCTCTGATGAGAAGGATTTGTGAGTGTCAGTTGATGAAAGACTCAGCATGAGCCGGCAATGTGCACTTGTGGACAAGAAGGCCAAGAACCATATCCTGGGTTGCATCAAGAGAAGAGTGACCAGGAGGTTGAGGGAGGTGATTCAGCCCTTCAGCTCTGCTCTTGTGAGATCCCACCTGCAATACTGAGTCCAGCTGTAGGGCCCCAACACACAAAGGACATGGAGCTGGGAACTGGTCAGACAAGGGCCATGAAGATGGTTCCTCCTCTACAAGAACAGACTGAAGGAACTGGGTCTCTTCAGCCTGGAGAAGAGAAGACTCCAAGGAGATCTTGTAGCATCCTGCCAGTACCTGCAGGGGCTTACAGGAAAGCTGAGGAGGGGCTTTTTATAAGGACATGTAGTGACAGGATGAATGGAAATGGTTTTAAATAGGAAGAAGGTAGATTTAGATTAGATATTTAGGAAAAAATTCTTTCCTGTGAAGGTGGTGAGATACTGGAACAAGTTGTCCTGTGAGGCTGTGGATGCCCCTTCCTTGGAAGCAGGGAAGGCTTTAAGGCCAGGCTGGATAGGGCTGTGAGCAACCTGCAGGAAGTGTCCCTGCCTACAGCAGGGAGTTGGAACTAGGTGATCTTAAAGGTCACTTCCAACCCAAACCATTCTATCGTTATGTCCATAACTCCTAGGAAATTGTAAATCAGGAATGGCACTTTATGAACAAGAGTGCTCAAAATGGGTAGGTTGGTATTTCTTGTGACATTGCTTGTGTGGTGCAGCAGTGGTGGTCCTCTTCAGTTTTGTAATGTGTGAAATTTTGTTTTCTTGGTACTTAAGTACACTTAGGTATTTTGAGAATAGTCCCATGAAGTTTTTCCTCAGTGTTTAATAGAACTTGATTTAGAAGCTTGATGAATGGGAGTTTTCGTTAGGTGGAGGTTTTAGCCTGTAAAATCATTACAGTTGGCTGGTGTTTTGCTATTTCTAATGTAAATGCATGTTAATTGTATTCAGTAATAGGGAATTTCTTCATTAAAATGCCAAAGAGATGAGCAATGTAATCCAGATGTGCCGTTTCTTTTGGGACTTGCATATAACTTCTTTTGAACTTTGAGTCTGAGTGTATGAAGTTGATTTGAAAACATTAATATGTGAAGAATAAGCAGCCAACGCAGCATGGGTAGATATCTATGTAGGCCAGTCTGAAAGTAATGCCTTGTGTTTATATCCATGGAAACTGCAACAGCAACAAAGAGTGCAGTAATATTGTTTGACAGAGCAGCTACAAAACAATATTTTTCAGCGCAATTAGAGTCACCACCGTTAGCTGGGGATTCTTGTTGGCAAAATTTCACAGAAGATTGATGGGAAAGTTCAACCTCTACTGCCACACCACCACCTCCCCTGTTAGGTTAGTTATTCTTGCCTGAAGATTGTGCATCACTTGGTCTGGGTATATTTATTTGCATCTAAGTATAAATAAATATAGATATTATTATTGTAACTATCATTCTTTTTCCCTACGCCTTTTCTTTATCTTAGTAAATAGTTTTTATCTCAACCTAAGTAATACTTTGTCTTTTCTCTAATTATCTCCCATCTCAGCTGTGTGTTGTTTAGCTACCTGCTGGGTTAAACCACAATAAGGAACCGCTCTGCAACAAAGAGCAGGACGCCTAGATGGTCAGCAGCTTGACTGAGAGCCAGCAGTGTTTCAACAGGATGTAGACATGAACTTCATCATGAAATTAACTCACAGTGATGGTGGTGTAGTGCTGGAGCGGTCTGTTTGGTATAATATAGCCATAAAGCTTCAGTCCGTGGAAGTGCTTGGTTCAGCTTGCTTAGGGCGTTAGGAATTACTCCTGCTTTGGGTGGGAAGCCAGAGCAGATGACGTTCAGAAGGTCCCTGCAGTCTGAGTTACTTGGAGTCTGTTTATAGCTTTGCACAGTTGTGCTCTGTGTGAGCTCACACCTGCGGCCTCTCAGAACGGGCATTGCTAATTTTCTCAGCATAAAATCGTACTGTTACAGTGCAAATTGTTCCTGTCAGTGTTTCCATGAAGTACCTGGCTGGTGTCTTCTTGTTAGCTTTTCTGAGCACACTCGCTAAACCAACTATGTTAATTATACAAGCTGTGTTTCCAAATTGTGGAAGAAAGGTTAGTTTTTGTGTTGGACTTCTAGCTGTTTTAATCAGAATGGAATATTATTGGATATGCTTTGATTCTATAATCAAGTACTTCAAAGCAAATGTTTAATTGGCTGTGTACCTTAAAAGCAGCATCTCAAGTATCCCTGAAAGCTTAAGAGTAACTTAATGATGTCTAATAGAAATAAAATGCCAAGTATTCAGCAAAAAAACCCAACATCGTATTGATGAAATCTAATAACTGTTCACTTTTTAGTAACAGGTGTATTATCTTAAAATACATTATTTGTTGCATGACACCGGGAAACTGGCTTTTTAAAATAACGTTTATGAAGGAGATTGTGGATTCAAAACTGAAGTGAAAGTTCACCAGAGCTGCCTGCTATTTACAAAAGGGACACTAGAGTGTAGCATTGCATTTGTAGTGCTCCTGCAGCTCTGAGCCGTCGGTAGGCGCTGAGCAGGACGTTCATCTGCCCCACACTGCCTTTTTCATGTCATATTAGGACACTGAGTTGTTCTCAAGCTCTCTGACAACAAAGCTCATTTTTTCTACCATCTATAACTGAAGTGAATAGTTATGCCGAAATTGAAGATTTTGTTTAGTATTTAACCATCTCCTAGAACTGGTTATAAAGCTGTTAACCGTATGTTTTTTTTCAAGCTCATGTTCACTTACAGGTGGATTGCAGAGAATGGTGGGTTTTCTTTCTAATATGAATATTTACTATTTAAAGACGTAGTTTTGCTTGTTAGAAGGCATCCACTTTTCTTTTTGTGCTATCTGTAGGTCGGCACAGGCTTTCTGTTATGTGTTCATTTGTTTTACTTAAATAGATTATAATTTGATTTCATTGCTTTTCTAGTTATTTGTGAGAGGAAAAATGCTTACATTCATAGTTCTGTGTGAGTAGAAGAATCAGGTGATGAGATACGGCATTGTGGAGTGGGCTGGGAAATATAAATACTTAGCTCTTCTTTTAATTGATGTCCAAATGATGTGTGTGTTCTGAGTCTGCTTTCACTTTAGGTCAGTGGCAGAATTCACCCCTGAGGTTACTTGGTGTGAGAGTGACCATGTAACTCTGCTTTTACGTCTGCTTTGTTTCAAGCCAGGATTCAGGCATAGTTTGCTGTCTACAAACAGAGTAAATAAATGCCAAAAGGGTCTGTCCTTACTGTCTGTCCCTAAAATATTGTATTAAATAAGGTGGTGTTACATAGGTGGACCTGAATTTCAAATATGGAAATAGCTGTCACATATGTGGTTAAATTACTGTAAAAGTCAGTTGTATTAATCACATGGTCTGATGCTTTTGGAACAAGAGAATGTTGTAGAACTACCCTAGGAAAACTGACTGTGGAAGAAAGCTGAAAATCTTCATGAAAGACTTGGAAAAACCAGAAACATTTGCTAGAAGTGTTTACTCTTGCATAGATTCCTGCAAGGTTTCACATAATGAGAAGTTGCAATAATCTCTTTTTAGTCAAAAAAGCAACCACAACATAACAATAGGTGAAGCTTTTCAGTAATTTAGCTTCACATAGCATAGCAGGTTTAAAGAGCTTCAGCTTTGCAGTGCTGGAGGCAGCTGAAATCTTGCATAGAATTACAGAATTCTTTGTGTTGGGACTCTAAAGGTCATCCAGTCCAACTCCTCTGCACTGAGCAGGGACACCCACAGCTCAGTCATGGTGCTCAGAGGCTGGTCCAGCCTAATCATGAGTGTCTCCAGGGATGGAGCATCTGCCACCTCTCTGGGCAATCTGTTCCACTGGTTCACTGCCCTTATAAAAAAACTATTTTCTTATATCCTTTCTTCTCAGGTTGCACTGAAAGTAGTGCATCCTATTTATTTCCATGGAAACTACAACAGATGCAAAGAGTACAATAACAGTGTTTGATGGAGCAAATTGTCAGCTACAAAATGCTATTTTTCCACACAGTCACCACCGTTAGTTTTGCATTTTCTCCTGTTAGGAACAAGAGCCTCTCTTGTAAACATCTGCACCAGCAGAGGTGACCCACTGGTGCCGTCACCACTGCTGAAACACTCCACCAACTGCCTTACTGTGCTCACGTCCACTGTTTGTTCTCTATAAATGCTCAGCAAGCGTTAATGAATGGCAGTGGGTGCCTTTTTTTGCACACTGAGGAATTCGCACACCTTTGCTTCATAGGCACATCCATGTCAGATGCAACCTTGTCAGACTGCCCCTGTGCTGCCATCTGTTGCATGGCAAAAAATGGGATATTGTCAGTGAGGCTCAACCTCTATTGCCATACCACTAATGTTATGTTGGCCTCTGATGTGTTGGGTCAACGTAATAAAATAGAAGACATTACTTTCAGATAAGCCCTTGTATATAGTCAGAAATCAATATACCTTGGGTTGATCCAACCAAAGACCCGCATTAGAATCAGTGCCACCAAAAAAAAGAAAGTGCCTGCATCTGAAAACTCTGGATGGTGCGTTAAACTATTTCCAAAATGGGAACGCAAAAAGCTTATTAAAAAAAGAAGAAAAAAAGATTTTCAAGTGGAGGTTCTTAAAATTGTCATCTCAAACCTTCCTTTAATTTCTCTGCTCTGATTTTTTAATTGAAGATGCACAGACTCTGAACTTTGTACATGCAGGATTTTGCAGTCTCCAGCTGTGTGGTATTAACCACTCTTCCTAGAGATGTGTATGTGAAAAAGGAGGGAAGCACTGAGCATTTATTTCACTGAAACTGAAGCTGTTGTCTTTTCTACTTAGCTGCAACGGCATTATATACTAGGCAGTTCTGCTTTAACCTGGCCATCCGTTACCTTAATTTCTTCACTAGAACTGAACATAAAAAAACGATCTGAAAGACATGTACTGCAGCAGGTCAAGAAGCCACTAAGCTATAAAACAGTACAGAGAAGTAAAGCTGGTTGTAACACAAAGTACCTGCTGTTTGATTTCCTTGCCTAAGGACACCAAGCTGAAAAATCTGGCTTGAGTGGCACTGCTACTGCCAGACTCGACTGGCATATGATCTGACTTCTTTTTACTTTTATAATATGCACAGGGTAAAATCTCTGTCCATGAAGCTCTTTGATAAGTGTTTTTATTGATCAGACTTTTTCATGTACCAGCGTGGCATTGCATTTGTACAGTGTTATCACAGGGAAGAAACCCTGGCATTTAAAAACTGTACTTCTTCCTACTTTTTTAGTGAAGAGTTGACCCTGATATTGCAGTAGGGCCCCTGGCAGTAGAAAGCAACACCAGGGCTAGATGCCATTTACCTGCACTCGACTGAGCTATGGGAACAAACATATTTATGTCCCTCTTCTCTTGGACCAGATGTGCTTGTCTCTGCTTTTGGGAGTTTAACTTTCCCATTTTCAGCCTCCAAAAATGGAATGTGAACTCTCCTACCCACGTTTGGTATCTTTTTGTTTCTAGCTGTTGTTCACAGAGCTCACTAGAGGCGTCTCTGCTTCTCCCATCCTGTAAATGCTTTTGCTTTCATTAGTTCACATAATCACCTAGGAATGTGAGATACGATCACTGTCCTCAGTCTTTGTTGCATTATGCTTCTCAAACACTGTAAGCTGTAGAAACCTGCTGCCCTCTCACCTGTGTCTCAGTTACCACCCTTTTCACTTGGGTGAAGCCCAGTGTGTGGCAGAAGCATGGTTGCTTGGCCCCTCAGCAATTGAGTGGAAATCAAAAGTTAGCCAGTTGGAAGATATGCTTTCTGTTTCTCTTGTATCTTCCTCTTGTTTCTGTTCACAGTGTATTTCATAGCCTCACTCCAATCAGCAGCGTTTATGTCTGTGTTGTAATTTTGGTGGAGCCAGTGGATGGGAAAGCAGCCTAAAAGAGGTGCCAGATGGCAGATGTTTTGGTTTCAGTCTGTGCAAACTCCCACCGTCCTGGCTGGGAAAGGAGAGGAGGACTGGCAGACCTGTAGCTGTTGTGAATTTGTCCTTGCATTCTTGGCACAGATGAAGATTAGTCCCAAGAGAACCACTGCACTCACTGCTGGAAGCATGAGGATACATCCATGGATGCACACTCTGTGCTGCTTGTCTGTGTGTGATGTATGCTAAGACAGCTCTCTCCCTCATGTTTTTCTATTGCAGTAAATTCTTCCTTAGTATTTCTTCTTATGAATTCAGGAATGATGTTCCACAGGCAGAACGTTGAAAAATAAAAACAAAGTACTGTAATCCTCCAGATAAGAAACCTCACAGCCACTCCACTCACAGCAACCATCTTAGTGGTAATTGAAGGGTTTCTTTCTGCTTACCTTCCTTGAAGTACCAAATTGTGTTAAAACTGAATTGTGGAAAGCCTAAATCAAAGGTATTTTTCAGTACTGCCTTCACAAATTGTCAACTACAGATACAAGTCAACAGCATGCACAATTACCTTGACTTTTAACATGTGACCACTTAATCAATCAAGTGTAATGAACAATATTACAGCTGAAGACAAGCTATATTTGCTACTCCTCAGGTAAGCCTTGAAGAAGACTTTGAAGACCGTGTTGAAAGCCACTGAAACATGGAGATGAGGCACACATTTGATGACGCTGATTTGTGGGCAGTGGTGGTTAATGATTGCACTAGATGTTCTTAGAAGTCTTTCCCAACCATAATGATGCTATGATTCTGTGATATTCACTTCTAGACTACCACTGCCCAGAAACTGGTCATCACAATGCACAGCCCGTTGTCTTGTTCCAGTTTTTGCTGGGAAAACAGACCACATTATTTTGAAGCAGAACATCATAATTTAGATGTAAAGAATGAAAGGAAAGCAGTGAGAGCACAGCGCATGATTTTTTGTTGTATATGAAGACAGAGAATAATTTTTGAGTCCTGCCAGTATGTCTGGTTGCTTTGTCATGAGTTTTTAAACGAGAAATGCTGAAAAACAGGTAGAAAGATGTTGGACAGCTTTGAGCTATAGTGAAATTGCTTACAGGTGAATATTACCATAAAAATTGTTCTCCTTCGAATTACTCTTCCTACCCCTGGGCTTTTCCATAATATTCTCAATACTGCTGTTTTGCCTGGAGTCCGGTGCAGATTGCTTTCATTTCCAGAAATGGATGAAAACTTATAGTTGTCATTAACTGAGTCTCCTGGTGCTCTGCCCCTGCTCTTCTGTAACATCAGTACCATACACTGCACACGACAGAGCACATGCTTTCAACAGAAAAAAAAGCACAAAAAGCCTTTTCAGCCTGGGTGGCCTTTCTGAGAGTGAAGGCAGCTTTTTTGGTAGTGGGACGGGACTTCTCCTGTTCAGAACTGTTTCCTAAATGATTACTGGTATAAACTCATAACATACATCTCGTGTAGGGATAAAGTGCGTGTTGTATTTTTTATTTTTTTTGTCTCAGCATGATAACCATTACATGCCAAGGTGAGAGTACAGAAATAAGTCTTTGTGCTCCTAGGATGGGGTTGTAAAAGTACCCAACCCATTCAACATAATTGGGCGCCTAATTGAGTACTTAAAAGTAATGTATATACACATGTATGCCATTAAGTTATATTGGAAAGTATTCTGTTTGTAATTGTGTGTGCTCTGCTCCCTACAAATCAAAGTATAGTTGGTTCTGTGATGATTTAGATCCTTTTTTACAACATTAATAATGCTAAAAAACAACCCATGAAGAACATGAGCCAGCCACGGAAAATACAAAGAACATACACCAGAAAAAGGGAAACTTGGAGACTTGAAAACAAGTAAATTATATCTGTCCAACTTTGTAATAGTAAATGCCCTGAGGTCAGAAACCATCAGAAACTGTTTCTGCCTGCTAATAAAAGCTAGGGAACAATGCAGCTCTTTGTATCAGAGTTGCCAGTTGACTATTTTGGTACCTTTATGTAGTAGATTTTCACATCCTAATCTCTCCTCAAAAGAAAATACAGTCGTGGGGAGAATTCTTTTGCTAATGAAACCAGGCATGGGGTGGTTTCGTTTCAGTAATGAGGAGAAGCTAAGGGATCTCACTTTGTGGGAAACGAGTGAATATGTTGATCAAAAGAGGATGAGCTTTTATTTAGCGCCCTGGGTGCAGGCATCAAAAAGCCCGTGGGAGTGTCTGCTGCCTCCAGGTTGTTAAGAAACTGTTTGCAGATGTGTTTGTTTAAATTATCTACATGAGAAGATTAAAATTTGGAAGAAAGGCGCTGTCACAGTATTGGAGATGCTCTGATCTCGTCAGATCTGGAAGCTGGGTTGGTTTCTTGTGGCTCAGAGTGAAGGCCATTGCTAGACCTGAATGCTGAAGTTGGTGAGCTCTTCATTTTTGTTTCAAAGCCTTTAGTAATTAACTGATACCCCAGAATGTTCCACATATATGGAGGCGTGTCAAGAGGAAAATGCCAGCTCTAGAAATGGGAAGGAAAGAAAGAAGGCAAGTTTTTGGAGCATTATATTGGTAGAGCATATGGGAATAATTCCATTTTGTCTTTTTTTTTTTTTTGGTTCATGAGCTTTTTAATATAAATATTTTAAAATAATTTCTTTGATCAGTAGCAATTTCTTCCCCTCCTCCGTCATGCTCAGTTCAGATTTTGGCTATTGTTAGGTAACTTTTAACTGGTTCCCCTTGGCAAGGGAAAGTAATCTTTCTATGGCAGTAGTTAGGGCTAGAAAGAGGCAGGGATCTTAAATTAACGCAGCCTGCAAGCTGTTAAAGGCCAATTTATCCACTGTTATTGCCTTTTTTACTGCGTTGCCATTTACAGGTAAGAGCTAATGTTTTATTTTAAGATGGTCTGAGTAAAGAACAGTTATGCTGGCTTAGATCACTTAGCTTGCTTAGTGGAGTGCTCTTGTGGGCAAGCATTGCGGTGTTGGTGGGGCTGGCCACGAGCTTGGCCTGGACCTGAGGATTAACTTCAACACAGCACATCTGCTGCAGTGGCTTCTTACGTTGTCTCGTGTGTGATCAACACAAAAACTGCTAACGACAAAAATCAGGAGGAGGCTGCAGGTCGAGGTGTGCTTGGAGTTGCTTGGATTCAGCTGAAAATCCCAACTTCATTTTCTTCATCTTGGAGGGTTTGTTTTGCAGGCAAAGTGAATTGTGAGTAATGGTAATCAGATCAGCTCTAAGGAAGTCCGTTGTTTTTCCAGTAATTGCTCTGTGTATGCTGTAACAACTTCAGTGATTCTGTGCAGCTTTAAGCTTAATTCTTCGCTTCTGTTTATTCCTGACTATTCAACATATTAGTTTAATGCCAAATATATGTAGGCTAATTTATTTGAATACGATTCTCCCATTAAAAATTCTAACGATGCATGCAATGCACCAAAAAACATCAAATAGTTGTGCTAGTTTTTCACACTTCAATTAGACTTCAACTTGAAATGCATGGTGCTGTTTGTTTTCATACTTCTTGTCTGCTGTGCGTTTCAGAACGAATGAAATGATAAAAACTTGATATACAGCGTATTTGGGGTTTGTTGTGAGTATACCTTAAAATATTATGAATATTATACTATGAATAGTCCTTCAACTGTATTAATTATATACTCTGTTACAGCATTCTGTCTAACTTGAAACAGTAACTTGGTGTAAAATGCAGTAACAAGTTCATATAATTGGGGTATGGTTGCTCCTCCTGAAGGTGATGAAAGGGTTATGAAAGTGCTTTAATGCTAACCATACCACAGAAGATGTCTGAACAACGTTTTCAAAATTCAGTTTGAATGAAAACCTTCTTTTCTTTCTGTTTTAAAAGCAGCAGAGATCTCAGAATTTTTTATCATGTTTCAACGTACTGTTTCATGAGGGGGGAGTCCTTAGTGGCCCTTTTGGGGCAGGGTAAGGGTTGGTGCAATATATTTATGCCACTGCTGATTAATTTTATTGTTTTCCCCTCTGTTCTGTCGTGTAGCCGCCCTCAGAAGGTGTGTTTGTGTCCATTCCTGCCGATACATCCACTGAAAATCTCCACCTGCTTGTATATAATTCAGCATCCTGCAGAGGTGAGTAAAGATGCAAGAGTTCAGCTACCATCTTAGTGCAGCAAATGGTCTACAAGAGGAAGCAATCATGTTTTTAACACAGTAATTTTTCCTTTAAAATCAGAGAGCTGAGGTACCAGTTCATCCCAATTACGGTGACTTCTGAAAACATGCTTGACTTCTGTGGTCTTCATATACACAAGACATCTTTCTTCATTTGGATAATCCCATTAAATTTGGAGGTCTGCTTGGTGTGGCACAAACTGTTTCAGGAGGGAATCTTGATACAACACAGAATTATTCTCTTACAAATATGAATTAAGCAATGCATCTTGGTAGTGACTCGAAGTATTTAGATAATGGAAATCTATAGTTTAGTTTCAAAATAGTCTGTTTCTGTGATTTTTTTGTTTTTGTTTTTGTTTTGTTTTGTTTTGTTTTGTTTCACTTACTGAAGTGAAGTACGTGAAAGAGCTACTGAAGGAACAGCTTTCTTTGCAGTTTCCTGGTAAAGGTACTTTTGCTTTTCAGAGACTCTGAGTAGCTTTAAAGTGTGTCCTGGACTGGACTTTATATACAGTGCATCCTTTTATGATTTTGCCCATTTCATGCCTTCAGGGGTTTAATGGGCTCTTGATTTTTGATTTAGCTATTAGAGGCGTTTATACTGATGTTTTATTTTCTGCTAATAATGCAGTATTGTGCTGGATCACAAGTTTTGGAAAAAAAGAAGTAGCAAAATGTACCAGAGAGCCATGAACTGATATTTGATTTGTGTTGAACGTATTGTGCTGAAAAGTACTAGAACAAGTTTACACGGTCTTTCTAGATCCCCTGATCATCCTTCTGACATGCGATCTGCATTTTTCTTTAGTTAGGTTTAATTAGCAGCTTTCTGTTACAATAGAGTGCAACTGTTGCACAGGTATACGTTCATGGAAACAAGTGGTTAGAGCAGTGCTATCCAAATAATGAAGACATCAGAGCAGAAAAGATTAACTATCTGGCTGTAGAAGGGAACTTGGCTTGTAGGAGGCAAATCCAAACAAACGCTGAAAAAGCTAAGAAAATGGCTTGTGATGACTTTAGTTGATCACGAGTGATTCTTTTGATATGAGAATGGCAGAGGCATACTTGCTGAAGGGTAGGTTCCCTGTGCTGTAGCTGCTTCTAATCAAAACTCAGTCAGACTTCGAGGCAGATAAACCTTTTGAATGTAGTAACAGCATCTGATCCTTCAGGCTGCCATGCCATTATAGAAGTACGTTTCAGAAGTATCATTAAACTAACCAAACAGAGAATGTATTTCTCCTGCTGTGCATCAGTGATGACTTTCATCCTCCACCTGTTTTGTTATTTATTGGGTTTTGCAGTTTCCAGTGCAGTAAGTAGACCACCAACTGTGGAGTGATTATTGCATTGTGACTTATATCTGGGTAAGAGGGTAAAGCATGAAAGTGAGAGGATTCCTGCTCCTCCACTGTCCTTCAATCCAGAAGGCATGCTGTTGGATACATTCACACAAATGTTAGGTGCTGTGAAAGAGAGTAGTCTCCTAATGCGTGGCAGCAAGGATTCCCTAAGATCCCAGGTTATGAATCTTACCATCCAGCATTCATCTTTGCATAATAGATCCATAGATTAATTCAAATTTGATTTGTGAAGATAATTCAGCGTTGCATGTCTAGGTGCACATGTTTTTGGAATAGTGTTAGTGCACTACTGTTAATAATGAGAGTAATTTAAAAATAGATACAAACCAGGGATCCTAACCCTCTCAGCAGGAATAGTGGAGCAGTGAAGAGCATATTTGCCTAGTATGATTTCTGCTATTTTCTTCTTTCCACATACATGTGAATATAATAAATACAAATAGGTAAACTGCTTTTCTCATCTTTTTTCTCTCCCATGCCTTCATTTGCAGTCCTGATGGTCAGTGGCATGGTCAGGTGTGTACAAACTGCTGTGCAGCTTTTTCTTACCTCTGCCTTATTGTCCATGGAGTGATCCGCAGTGGAGCAGAGGCCACTGTATACTTTTTGGAGATTGGGTGGTGGTTATAACAGGGCCCTTAGACTACTGCTTAGGTTGTTCTGTTTCTCTGCCTTCTTTCTTTCCAGAATTGTAAGAATTTTCATTTTTCTGCACCTGTGAGAAAATGTGTATTTAGTGAGCTTGTATATGGATCTAATAACATTCTTTATTGAATGGTAAGAATAAAATACAATTTGCTAATTGTTTTACAAGTTCAGGAGAAAATGAAGTAAGGTGTATTTACTGCTTGAAATAAATGTTTTTATTAGTTAAAAATTTCATGGTAGAACGACCCTGCAGTGTTACCAAAAAATTTCATGAATTCCCTTAAAAGGAAAAAAAGCAATCTAAAAGCAACTTCTTCAAACCTACTTGTATAGATATACTTCAGTTGTTAAATAATGATTAGGCAAAGAATTATGCATTAAATTTATGATGCTGAGAAGAACAAAGGAGACTATAACTATTCTCTTTCAAAGCAGAAAATAGAAAATAGCTGATATGCTAACAGGCTGTATATGAAATAGCTAAATACAGGCATTTTTGTGATGTGAATTCTAAACAAATGGAACGTATTTTAGAGGTAGTTTTGTTTAGCTGTTCTTAAGCTCCTTTTCTCTAACAATTCTTTCCAGTTTTGACTTCTGTATTATATCTTCTTGTAAACATAGATTGGTTTTTAGATTGGAAATCTGCAACTTTTTCCCTGTTGGCAAGAGAGTGCATTTATTTGGTGAAAGGTAATTCTGAAACAATTCAACATTGAAGAGAATGATTGAATGGCTTTCCCATGACTGATAAGCTTTTAAAATTTTTGCTTTTTAGAGATAAAGAATTAATTTTCTTCCAGTTCTTTCTTGCTGCTCTTAACGTTTGTATGGATCAGGGTGTTTGTGATCTTGTGCTGCCAATGGTGACTTATTCAGCTTTGTCAAGATAGTAATCGATGGTAGTTTGAAGGATATTTCTCCCTCACTTTTCTTGCACTTCATTCACCAGATACTTTGATCTTCATCTGTCCCTAGGACACATCATACTGCTGCAACAGTGCAAAGTGGTGGTGCTTATAGTAAGACAGCTTACTCCTGTAACTCTGTGGTGGTTTATTTATACTTCACAGAATCAGTAGGTATGGAGCAGAAGAAGCAAAATTAGTGAAGGTTTTAGGCAACAGTGATGTAAAGATTCACAGAACTAATTTGAGAGCATTTTGATGATGTAAGGGCTATAGGTGGTTGCACGTTGGTACTTGTGGAGAGTAAGAGCCACAGAAATCATGAGCTGAACTAGTCAGGGCTATTACTTGTTTGCACATACTGAACTGTTGACATATGACTCATATATATAAAAATGGATCAACTCCCCAGCTTTTTATTAATTAATTGCATGGCTTAGGGACTGAACTTTGGATTTTCAGTGTCTGAATTGTAAGACATTGAAATTGAGAATACATTAAGTGTTTTGGGTTTTTGTAATCCTAATGTAGTCTCTAGTGTCTAGACTTCTGCTAGGTTCAGCTAATGTACGTCTTTGTTTCTCTTGTTACAAAAAATAAACTGAAACTTATTTTCATCTTTCAGTTTTCAGTGTTGCTTCCATTAAATTCAAGATAAACCTTTGTTCCCTCTTCGTTGTCAGGAAACACAAATTGACACATTCTCTCTACTCTTAACATTTACTGAAGATGTCCTAAAAATTCTAGCTCAATCTGCAATGCTTCTTGTCTAGATAACAATGAGTTACATTGTGTATGAAAACAAATTTCTCTGTTTAGTATGTAGATGGTTTGGTCCACCTGTCAGTTCTTCCCTCTTCCCTCCGTCTTGTGAAGCAGGCATTCCTTAGTCCAGCACAGCTCTCTTGCATGCTATTTGAGATCTGAAGAGCCTCTGCTCCCCTCCCAGCCATGGCAATCTTCTCCTTATCTGCAACAAAGATGTAAGCAGATGCCTGCTCTGCACAGCCCGAATGGCAGGAGGTAGAGCATTCACAGCAGCTTCAGTGTTGTGCTACTTATGCTATTGTGAGCTGGTAACAGAGTGGAGATATTTATGTTTTACACCATTTTGACTCACCTTTTGCTCATCTTTTTTTGCGTTTGTCTGTGAAAATGAAGCCCTCCCCTTGTTTTCCAGTGCAGAGAAATTAATGCTCCAACCTGTTACTTTGATGTTAATGCTGTTTTTGCCTACATTTTGTTATTATTCCACGTATGGTTGGTTTTTTTTTTTTTGTACTGATAACCTAGCCCAAACTCTTGCTAATGGTCATAGTTTAGGACAAAATTAAATTCCTTGCTCTTGGTAAAAGCAATATGTATGAAACTGATTTTGTGTGTGTGTGTGTGTGTTAATTTATTGTTGGTAGTTCTCTGTGTGTAGTCAAAGATCTTAAAAGTAGATGGCAATATTAACAGTTCACAGAAGCCCTCCTTGATTTTACTCAAAAGTGACTTTTCTTTTTTGCAGGAAAGTCGGGTTTTAAGGACAGTGCCTTTGCTAACAGCTTGTCTCCCTCCAGACAAATGTAAAATTTTGGTTGGTCGGCGTTTTAGTGAAGACAGGTGAGCAGGACTGCTTATGCATTTTTCTGGGTTGCTTTAAATTATGAAGGTATTTCTTCCAGTATCTTTATTAATAGCAAGCAGTGTTCTTAATTTTTGTTTCTAGTCTATACATTCACTTTTGGTGACTTTGATTCCCAGTAAAATAAGCCAGTAAAATTTGGTGTGATGGCCTGAAACATTTAATATATCTTCCTCTACTTTGTAGCTTTTACTGTATCAGTATTTGTCAAGATTCTGTAGTGCAACACTTTCTCTCTCATAATGGGCTACTTTCCTTCCTTTTTCAGTTTTCTCTTTATGTGTACCATGTCACCAGTATTTCAAGTAGTAAGATGGCTCCTTCTTTCCTTGCTCTTTCAGTAAACTACAGTGCACTGAGTTTGTCAGCTCACTTCCTTCAGCTATGGTGCTCCTGGTTCAAGCCTTCACTCTGCTACTCTTAGAAAGCTTTTTGCAATTAATTTCTGACCTGTTACTTGTGTTTCTTTCCATATTTGTTTTGTTTGACAAACCACTTGATGTCATTCAAATACAAGTAACATTTTGTACTAATGTGTGTGACACTGTACTTAAGAAGGCAGCCCAGAGGTGAAAAAGCTTCTTAGAGAATGTATTTTCTTCAAATGCTTTTCCTTTTCTCTTATAATTAATTGCATGAAATCATAGCTCTCAGATCTTTTTTTTTTTTTCTTTTTTCTTTTTAGTACTCTGAGATTTTGGACAATATTGGTCTCCTAGGTAATGTCTTTCATCTTCATTAGATGGAGCTAAATCTTAGAAACCAGTTCTTGGAACAAATGCTAATGACATTTTACTGCGTACATTTTAATAAATGCAAACAAAAATCATGAATACTGATGAAGGAAATTAATTCTAAAATTGAGTTTAATCTTTGGAGAAAACTTCTTGTAGAGTTCACTGAACAAAAACATCAGAAGGTGATTCAGAATGCTGCTTCCATGCCTTTGTGCTGCCCGTATAGTAAGTAAAGTACGTTAGAAATATATTACTTTTCTATTAGTCTTCTATGATAATAACAATAATAATTATCTAAGAAGTTCCAGGCCACAGGGAGATTGTTCTCTCTTCCCATTAAACCTGAAAATGAAGCAGCTTCTCATACTGTTGTGTGCAGAGTGGAACACCATCAGTGCAGTCTTGTTTCTAGTGAATATACTTAGAATTTTTTTTTAGAAGTGATGATTACAGTTTTAAAGCTTCTTCAGGCTTGAATATTGAGATTTCCCTGACATAAAGGATCCTATTTAGGTCAGAATCACTTGTGAACATCTCAAGCACCAGATAGTTTAAATAGATTCAGAATTATATTGTTCCTATGAGAAGGATGCTTTCTGCCACAAGACATTATAAAGATGGTGATTGAAATAAGTTTTCTTGAGATTAATTTGCATTTCGCAGATTTAATCTACAGTACTTCAAGGCTGTAAACCATTAGGAAGAATCTGCAGCATGCCTGCTTTGTGAGTGTGAGACTGCAGAAATTTTGAATGCTCATTCATTGAGTTCTTAGAATCACAGAATTGATTATGTCGGATTAAAGATACCCAGTCCAGCTCCCCAGCAATGAGCAGCCACAGCTCCATCAGGTGCTCAGAACCCAGTCCAACCTGACCGTCTCCAAGGACGGGGCATCCACTTCTTCCTTAAATCCAATCTAAATCTCCTCTCTTGTAGTTTGAAACCATTTCCCCTAGTTCTATCGTGGCAGATGCTGCTAAAGAATCAGTCTTGTTCTTTCTTATAACCTTCCCTTTAGATACTGAAAGGCCACTATAACATCTCCCTGGAGCCTTCTCTTCTCCCTGTTGAACAGCCCCAGTTCTCAGCCTGTCCTCATAGAATTTTATTCTCTTCATCCTGGGAAGCATATTCCATTTTTACAACATGCCATTTCTACAGTTCTTTTGTTTTTCTTAGCTCTCTATTCAACTTTTCATTGTTTTATTCTATATTCCTTACTTTTAAGCAGCACTAGTTGCTGGAATATCTGGCAAAAATGTTGTATCAATGTAGTTTTGTACTTGTTAGCATCCTGTCAGGCTTCCCTGCTGTGGTGTGTTCTAGGAGTAGGCATCTGCAGATATAGGTAGAAACTTCTCAGTGTTTACAGTGAATGAGGAGGGCTGTACTGATTCCTTTGCTAACAGGACTCTTAAAAAGTCAAAATATGAGCTGCACTGCTGCTGTCTATGGCATATTAAGCTAAACAGTTTTTTTTCTTTCTTTTTTTTTTCCCTTTACATAACACCCATGCTTTGTAAGTAACTTGTTAGTTGCTATATAAGCTCCTTAATCACCCTTGCCCGACATGGATGTACACTTTGTTATTTTGAGCGAGGAAAAAAAATCATCAATGTATGCCTACTGATTAAAGCCTTCCATTTGCTTCTTCTGAAGTTCTGCTTTGACGCTTACATTGTCTGCAGCTTCCACCAGAAATGTGTAGGTTGGAAGGGAATAGAAACAATTAAGTCTGAGTGCACTGGTCTTGCATGTAAACAGAGCCTACAGATAGAGGAATAATAAGAAGTACACGCTGATGTAGAAGTAGTCTTCCTCTCTTTCAAAAGGTCAAGCATATTCCATGGAAACTGAAGTTTTCGCTATGACATGGCCAAGTAACATTCAGTGAAACACAAAAAGTTGATAGGGTTAGTCAGACCTGCCAAAACAGCATGGAGAACTCTGCTTAATTTCTACATTGCCAGTAATTTCAGTTATGATTATTCATTTCTGTTACAAGACTTCAGATTCATATTATTATTGCTGCAAAACACATGCATATGTGAATCAGTTATAATGTGGACAAAATGCATTTTACTAATACATTTGACAAGGGACTGTTCTAACTCCCTGTACCTTAGGTTTTCAAATCTCATTGAATCTGTGAATTGAAAGCGTGGAAATTAATTTATATTAATATCTCAATGTCTTATTCTGTGTTTATAAAATAAATGGATTTTTAACAGTTTGTAGTAATTGTAATGTAACTTAATCACTCGTATTGGGAATGTTAGGAAGATGTTGATATGACTTTTTAACTGTTGTATCCATTTTACTTTGCATATTTCCTGCTTAGAAGGACTGCTTATCTCATAGTTGTAAGCTGCTCTTTGCTTCCCATCTTTTTTTCACAGAACAGTGTATTTTCTTACTGACTTGACACGTGTCATTCGTGTAGTTCTTCTTTTGTCTCGTTGGTATTCAAATTTACACCACATATCCATAACCATAGAATCACAGAAAACCACAGTATGGCTTAGGTTGGAAGAGACCTCAAAGCTCATCTAGTTCCAATCCCACTGCTGTTGGTATGGTTGTCAGCCACTAGATCAGACTGCCCAAGGGCCCCATCCAGCCTGGCCTTGAACACCTGTAGGTCCAACAGCTGTTCTGAGTGACCTGTTTCAGTGCCTCACCACCCTTTGAATAAAGAATTTCTGCATAACGTCTAACCTAAATCTCCTCTCTTTTAGTTTAAAGCCATTGTCCCTTGTCCTGACATGATTGGACTACGTAAAAAATTGATCTTCCTCCTGCTCCCTTCATCTACAGGAAGGGTGCAATGAGGCCTTTTTTTTTCCAAGCTAAAGAAGCCCAGCTTCCTCAATCTTTCTTGATTGCAGAGCTGCTCCATCCCTCTGATCATCTGCATGGCCCTCCTCAGGGCCCACTCCAACATCTCCATGTCTTCATTACGTCTTGTGTCCCACTCCCAACAGTTTATGTGTTTCTGTGCTGAGGGCATTATAGTTATGTAACTACACTGTGGTTTCCAACTGTGGTGTATTTCCCATGCTGCATTCTTTGGTGTAGAGGCACTTCAGTTGGGCTATTGGCCACGTTACCTCCTTGGAGGAGCCCTCCCACGTGCAAACTTCCATGCAAACTGTGCAACCTTCTCCTCTGCCTTTCTTGGCAGGTTCATGTTAGAAATAAAAGATGTTTGTAGTTTTTTATTTGTGTTTCAATTCTGTAAGTTTTCTAGCAGCACAAATCCAGCACAAATCCCATTCTACTATCATTGCATCTGATTCTCTTACAAAACTCCTACTATTTTCACTAGCTACTACCTATCCAAATCCTTCATATTTGACCCTACCATTTATAGACAATTACTTACTTGGTGGTATCTCAAATTCTTCAGTACTTCATAGGTTCAATTTCTGGTTTATAGTGCTTCATCAAAGACTATTTTTATTGTGTTTATATATCTGTTTTAATATTTCTCCTTACTGAAGTTATATATAATCTTTCAAACTTAATATTCTTTCAGATTTCTGCATGCTTCAAAATTCCTCTGAGTACTGCTAAGCAGTTTCTTCCTTTCTGCTATTACTCAGTCCTCAGATGGTTTCCAGTTTATCAGTGTTCAAGATGGCGATGATCAGTTTGATCAGTCTCAAAGTTAGTTTTCAGTTCTCCATTTGTACAACTGACTTCTTAGACCATGATAGAATTTATTTTCTTTGCTCATCTTATTTTCTCCGTCTTCAGTTCCGCTAGTTCCAGTTCACAATTGGAATTTTCATTTAAATCAGCCCTGTGCATTTTGCAACCAACATTGTCACCACTCTTGTTTTATTTCTCAAAACAGGCTGATGTTTCTCCATTTATTTTACAGTTTTTTTCCTCAGTAATGATATACTGTAATAGTGTGGCTTTTATTCATGATTTTTTTTGGCTTTCCTCTGTTCTACAGAAGTTACTTGTTTTGCCCCTCCCTTTTTTTCTAGCTACGATCTTTCATGTAGTAGCACTGTAGCATCTGATTTTTTTTTTTTTTTTGCACTAGAATTATCTTCTCTTTTACCCTTTCTTCACATATTTATTTTCATTTTAGTATATCTTCTTTGTTTTTAATATTTTTGCACTATTTACTTTCCATTCCTGTGTTACCACATTGGCTTCAAAATTCTGTTCTCTGCTTTGGTTTTCTGTGTTGATTTCACAGGTGATTGTCTCTTTTCTCTGCATCTGATTTTCTCTGATTATCTATAGTCGTGTCTTACCCAAATATGGAAACCTTGCAAATCTCTTTTGAAATAGAGAGGTCATAATTTTCTGACATGTTCTGGTGACTGCTAAGCTTGAGATTAAAATTCTTGTCTTGACTTTCATGTGTTGCAACTATTATAGCATGCTTTTCTTTGACCTTGGCAAGTATAAGTATTTTCCCATGAAGGCCTATTGAAAATCCTACAGACCAACTGTTTTCTTAGCTTATTGAACTACTTTGTCTTGATTGTTTGACAAGTCAGGATGCTATCTCCTGTTGTCAGACTGAAAACAAGCTTGTTGCTTTTACAGCTTTTCTTTGTCCGATGTCCTGTCATCTCATTCACTCTTGAGATTTGTCCTTGCACCTCTTTTTACCCAAAGACGTCAGTTTCCTTTTGATTATCTTTCAGATTTTGCCATAAATCTATTTAGACTTGTTTTAATTTTCCTGGAAACAATTGCAGAGGTAATTATCTTGGGCTTCATCCGTCTTAAAAAATCTATTTGCCATAAATTTTATGATGTGCATATAAAATCGTATCAAGCTCCTGATAAAGTATTTGATGTTTCTGATCTCTATTATTATCATAGGTTTCTTACTTCTTTCTTTAATCCATTTTGCATCAGGTTTATTAATCCTTCAATAGGGGATTAGCTCACTTCAGTTTTGTTTTTACAGTTTCTCTGAGGTCTAGTCTCAAAAGGTAAGAGTTTTCATTGCTTGACTACTGCAAATTATTCCTTAAGAGTTTATATCTGCAGCTTGTGAATGCAGTTGTACTGTGTATGCATTTGCTATGCTAATTTACAAGGCAGATTTTTTCCATATATCTTGTTTGAGGTTTTCTAAGCATGTTAGCGTGTGATTGCATATGCAACAATGGGCATGAATCAGATCTGATCATGGTCATAGTATCATGGAACACTAAATGTCTATCCTTCTCTTTCTCCCTCCATTTCACTAGCTGAAATGTTTTTGTACATTATATCTCCTTAAGAGGTGTTCAAAAGATGCTGCTTGGAAATTTTTTTGCTGGATTTTTAACAGCCTATAAGGAAGGGCATAGGCTGTTTGTCCAATGTCCCAACGGTCTGACTTGGGAATGACAAGCAGTAACTTTAAGTGGACGTAAACATCTTTAGGTGAAGCCCATTTCTTCTATTTGCTCTGAGAGGACTCTGGAAAAGAAAGATGATCAGACTCCAAGTGGATTGGTAAGGTTGCATGATAGCAATGATTAAGGAGGTAAAATAGATCTGTGCTGATGCACTTGAAGGAAAGACCAAATCCTAAAGTCTCCTTTCTGAAATATGTTCAGTAATAAGTTAGCTTTACAAGATGTAAATTTCATGCCCTGCCCATACAGAGAAAACGTATATGTAAACTGCCATGTTACTAGTGCTTTTGGATTTTATTTAATACTTTGTCACACTTTGGGAGGAGTGATTTTGACCTGTTCTTTTTGTTTGTTTACTCAAGTGCTAGTCTTCTTCTCTCCCTGCAAATAGTCATTTTTCTGTAGTTTGCAAATTCTGTGTACTGTGATAAAATTATATACTGCAATGAATGATCAATAACAGGAAAGCCAATTCAGATCTCTGCCTCCACCACCTTGTTGTTTATGAGATGGAGCAATTGCATGGTTATTTACAATGCTCTCAGAAATCAAGCTGCAGGTATGTTCTGTACTGTGTAGGGGCTTGCTCTGCTGCAGTGCAGTAATTGGGGTAGAAATGAATTGGGCCTCTTACACAGTATTGAAGTGATAAGACACAACTTATTTCTGTCAATTTTATAAAGCTGCTTCTGTTAATTACATGCTGTAGATATGGTACTTTTTCATGCTTGTTGACAAATAGTAATGCTCTTGCAGAATCAAACAGAAGCTAATGAAGGCTTACCACTTATCAAATAATTTAAAGCAATTTGTAAGGCATTCAAGTAGACTTTCTTATTAGGCTTTTTTCATGTGCTTCAGTGCATCTGTTTACTAAACTAGATTTTCAGCTTCTTTTCTTTATCTGAATCGTCAGGTAGGCACAGCTACAGACTTCAATTTATTGCCTGTTTACTTCTGAAACTGTACTTGACCATATCAAATTTCGGATTCCTCAGTCTAGTTTGGGTAACATTTTTTCTAGCTATTTTGCCTTGAATGCTGCAAGCCCTCAGCTTGGCGGTGTGTACACAGCTGTTCCACTCTGCTGCTCCTTCCCCTTCGCCCTCTTGCCCTGCTCTACCACAAGCCCTCCATGGGCTGCAGCACATGAACACAATGACCAGTGCCCATGTCTCTCCAGCTTTATGATATGATAATGACGTAATGGTCCTTGTTAACCTTCACAGAATCATAGAATCATAGAATCATAGAATCACCAAGGTTGGAAAAGACCTAAGAGATCATCCAGTCCAACCGTTCACCTATTCCCAATAGCTCCCACTAAACCATGTCCCTCAACACAACATCCAGCCTTTCCTTGAACACCCCCAGGCTCGGTGATTCCACCACCTCCCTGGGCAGTCCATTCCAGACAGAATGATTCCTCTGGGCCTATCCCAAAAAAACTTTGTGAATTTGGGATGACATTTGAACTGAACTTTTTTTTTTTCATAAGGAATAAAATCAGAATTTATCTAGCACTAGTAGTATTTCATTGGTTTCATTTGGAAAATCATTTGTCACGAACTCTTCATATGAATAATAAAGTAAACTGCGTTAACCCAGGTTACAAATGAGAAAGAGGTGCATTACTTCCCTCATGCAAAACTTGGAATCTTTTTTTGTGGGTGCCATTTGTTTAAAGGGATGTGGCATTCCTAAGTGTATTAATTGTGGCTGCCATTTAAAATATGTGCTTTTCTTCCTGGGCTTCAGTTCCAAATTTGATTGGATATTTTTGCTGTATTGAGAAGCTGTGCTGTGAATAGTGTGTACAGTTTTCTGCTTTGTTTTCTGGTCGTACTTTGGGCTAGAGTTAAGGTATGATATGACCCTTTCCTATTGTTCCAGAACTGTAGGTTGAGAATTGTTCTCTGGTGCCTTCTGTTTCAGTTTCACCCTGCTTCTCACCAAAACAAGTGCTTTGAAGAAGTACTGGCTTTTAAAGCATATATGCTTAACATGCTAAAATATAGCTAACAAGCAATGCAGGTATTACAGAAAAATACTTAACAAACATTTTACCTTTTAGCCTTTTGGAAGGGGGTTGGGTGAGAAACCTTGTTACGGAAATTAGAGTATTTAGAAATGCTCACGGGTGGCTGGATTGTGTTATACCAAAGGCATCTTGAAACTGTAAAACACTTGGAAAAGTCTGCTAGCATTACTGCAGTTTGTTTGGCTGCCTTTCTGACCTATTCCCACATACTGCTTGAGAGAGGATTAGACTTTGGTCTGTGTGTGTTATGCAGAAGGGAATGATTTGGTTTATGGTTACAGCATCTAGTAATATCAGGTACTGCTCTGTGAGATACAAGGTAGATTCCTCCGTGGTTAATTGATAATACTCTTTTTTTTTTTTTTTTTTTTGGTAGGAAAACCATATATTAGCTCACTTTTAAACTTGAAGCTACATAAATCATAGAATGTTTTGGTAAGTTTTAGGTTGTGTTGTGAACCATAGAGAGAAAGAGGATACTGCATGCAGGCTAAAAGAAAGAAGGTCTCCATCAGTAGAATACAGAAACCTGTTTTTTTGTGTGTGTGTTGGGGTGGTTTGTGTGGTTTTGCTATGAAATGATTTCATTTACAAAATTGCTCTGTATTTGAGCAGTAGTGAGGTTCACGACTGAAAAGCTTGCCAAGATGATGGCTCTGATTTCCATTCCTTGACAGGACAATACCTTTGGGTGCCATTCCATTCATTGTCAAAAATAATCCACCAGTGTTACCACACAGGACAGGAGAGGTGACAATTAGATAGAATGTTCTCATAGGGTACGTGTTGTGGGTACTGTTAGGTTTGAGGGATTGAGTCCAAATTATTCAGCTCTCTCTTGATGCATAGAGCTTTACGTCAGTTAAAGCTATGCTTTGTACAAAAACTCATCAGTCTTTTTAGTCTGGTGAAGGGAGGAAGGAAATAATTTCTTCTGATTAGGTTCCTATCCTCTGTGTTGGTATGATTTTCTTTTCAGTGTTTAAATGGATATTCTTCAAGTAGCTGAATAAGTATCAAGAATATTTATAAGTAATAAATAAGATTTTTATGTGGATGTGTCGATTTTCTGTTCTTATGGTGTTTGTAGTGTAAATTAGTAGTAAATACCATGATGGTGCATTTTAATTAAAAATGAAAGCAAAACTCATGTTTTAGTAATTATCTTCATATCTTCCATACTGTTTCTGCATAACAGGACAAGAATTGAAAACATTTCAGAAATAAGGGAAATGGTAAATAAAAAAAGTATCTTTTTAAGGTGGTAGAGGTATATAACACTAGTTAGAAAATCACTTTGCTGATTTGATTAACAAGATGAACATATCCAGATTACAATAGCAACTAAATACCACTTACCCTTAAAAAAAAAAAAAAAAAAAAAAAAAAAGTGGTGTATCTTTTATGGAAACGTCAGATTTTTATTTTTCTCTTGTTCTTCAGTATTGATCCTGAGGAACAGTTTCTTAGTGTACAGGCTATGGAGGCTTGCCTTCATTTTTATTCATTTAACTACCTTATGTGCATTACGTTGATCAGTATTCCTTCAGACTTCTAAGTGCAGGAGTATGGAAATGACTAAAGTCCCTTGTTTGTGACCAAATTATGAGAAAAAACAGGGGTTTCTATTATCTTAATGGTTTTCAACTGACATTACATTAGCATGTATTCTATAATATGACTACTAATGCAACTAATGGCTGTGTTGGATTTTTGTTTGTTTCATTTGTAATGCTTGCTGTTGGCATTGGCAATGTTTAATAAATCCCCTTGAACTGCAACTACTTACAGACATTAGAATTTAAAAAAAAATGCATATAGAAGTATAATAAAAATGTTTATGATAGTAAGACTAGATTGCAATGAGATAAAAGTGTTTAATTTACACATCTCAAGACCATGCATCCCAGAAATAGTGAAACATGACTTATCTTAAGTATGGCCATAAGAACATAAAATCTCCTATGACAGTTGGGTACACTTCAGATACAGATCAGAGATGTGAATGTTTTTGCTCAGCAGAGATTTTTGTCAGAGTAAATGGGTTTACTTGGGCCTGCAGTGCCTGTTGCATACTAAAACTAAGGCTGAATGGTGATTTCCATGGGAAGCATGTACTGCAAGTATTTCTCTTACAATTTTAAGACCGTAGTTTTACCTTAAAGCCTTTTTTTTTTCCTAGTATCACAACATCTTCTTGAACTTTACATTAGCAGATTAACACGGAAAGACAAAGAAAACTTAAGACAATTTGATATATTTTTAGAAAGTGATGATCTTGAGATTGGTTTAATTTTTAATTATTATAAAAATATGTTGACTGGAATGAATTGGAACGCCGTAACTTTAAATAATAAAAAAGTTACTTTACTCATGAATTTCAGTGTGTTCAAAACTCCACAAACTGCTGATGAAATCTCAAAAGCTAGTGATACAGAAATACAAAAAGCACGGTGCCAGCAGTGAATGTATGGAGTATCATCATGCATACACACAAGGTGCTTTTCCAGCATGGTTTCATTGCTTAAAACCACTAAGTTTAAGAACAAATTAAAGGAAAGACCAACTTTGGCACTGGATATTTATTACATTCAGCTGTAAATTTGGAGAAGTAGGGCTGGGAAGATGCTGAGGATGCTGCTGTTACACACTTGTGGAAGTGAAATATAGGTATATAGGTATGTTATCAGTACAGTTGAATACTGGAGCATCTGCAGAAATCTCTGGGTCTGTTTTCTTTCAGCATGTGAACTTAGCTTCATTACAATTAGAAAGCCTTTGAGATATTTTTTTCTCTTGAATTTGGGCCTTTATTTCTGCAGTGACACTTTTTCTGTCCTCTGTAGACATGGAGAAAAGATTATTTTCTTCCTCTTGTGCTTTTGGGGAGTATTAACTAGGTAATACTTTAGCCTCTTCTCTAAAGTTTACAACCTCTGCTTATGTAGTTTATCTGTGAAGGCGTTGATCCTTCTTGCTCTTCTTGTTCACAGACCTTTACCAGCTTTTGCCATGTGATTTTTTGCACAGAAAGGACACATTGTTTTACCTGCAGTGGAGTACTTTGTGATATGGCCTATATTCCTGAGGCAGAGCTGATTTATTTACTGATGCCTACTGCACTACCCACAAGATTCCATTGAAAAGGACAACTATGGAATTCATTTTTTGAAGTTTACTCATTGCTGATTTTATTCACTGTTTTTTTCTTTCTGATTTGCAGACCAATGTGCTTTTTTTTCCCTCTGCTTTTAATTAACTTTTTTGCTTTTTTACCTAAATTTGATGTTACCTGTTTAGACGTATGCTATATTTTGTAACCATTCTTATCTGGTGTTCTCTGTCTCTTAATTCATGTTTGTGCTTCATATAGATTTGACCTTTGTGAAGTGTAGGAGTGTTCTTATTGTGTTTCTTTTTCGTCCTTTGCTACTTGAATAGTAACTCTTGAGCATCTTTATTTCATCCTGCCTTCAGGCTTCATGTTAGTCTCTTTCACCGGCTCTGTGAATATCTTTGCTTCTATTTGATTTTGTTTTGTTTTCATTTTGTTGCTCTTTTTTTTTGAAAAACGTGTTGGAGAGTGTCTAGTAGATTTAGCAATGTAGAAGTGATTGGGAAAGAAATTCCAAGTTGTCTGAAGGTTTTCATGATGCTTTGTATGCCCTCACTTTATTCTTCTAATTTAAGAAACGAGTTCTCATTTTCATTCAGTTAGGAGTTACTACCTTCTTTTACAGACTCTTTAAAAATGCTAGGGAGGAGCAACAGTTCAAGAATTTTCTTTCATATGTAGCAACATTTCTTTTCTTTTTCCCCCTGATTGATAGGGTTTTAAATTCTTTAAAAAATCAGCCTCTGATCTGTAGGAAAAGAAATACTTCTTGTTTAGAAATTAAGCTTTCTAGCCTTTTCTTCAGATTCGGTAGCTTCAAAGAGACTGCCATCAGCCTGTTAGCTCTTCTGATTGAAGTGGAAGATAAAATTTAAGTCCCCATTAATTCTCTGAAGTTAGTTATGCCTCACATTAAGAAAGGTTTCATCAAAATTGCTACTGAAATATCAGTTTGTGGTAGCAGTGGTAGTGAGAAGACGGTTGGACTAGATGACCTTACAGGTTGTTTCCAACCTGTGATTCTATGATTCTATGATCTAGGATGAAAGGTTTTGTATATGTTTTAGCTTTGTCTGCCACGCTAGCCAGCAGCTCCATTGCACTCTGCCCTTTTTTCCTCTGCCAGTCTAACCTCCTGGGCTAATTGTGGAGCACTCCACCATGCCCAACCTTATCGTTGTCTCTGAGATGTCTGCTGGTAGTAGGCTATCATCACGTTCAAGTCTTGGCAATGTTGATGTCCTGAACAAGGCTGGGAAGTGATAATTGCAGGAGTAAATTTTTGAATTGCTCTGGAAATAATAAGCTACCAGGCTTCTTAAAGAAGGCTTCACCGTCAAGCATGTGGTCCCTTTACCTTCCTTGTAACTGCACAAACATTCCCATTCTTCATCTACACTGCCAAAGGTACGTGACTTCATGGCAGACATGAAAGTCATTGTAAGAGCTCTTAAGTTCTGTATATCAAAAGATATCAACAAAAGCAAGAAGACCCAGTTTCTGGCTGTAAGCAGCTGCTGTGTGATATTCTTCCTTCAAAAACTCAGCTATTTCATTAAGAGCTTGGGCTAGTTTACCTGGGGTCTCTGCTCATGGTTTTCCTGAC
Source organism: Lagopus muta (assembly GCF_023343835.1). NCBI lineage: Eukaryota > Metazoa > Chordata > Aves > Galliformes > Phasianidae > Lagopus > Lagopus muta. The sequence continues at coordinate 72,328,486 of NC_064472.1, forward strand.
TTTCTCCATGCTCCCATCTGTGTTTCCTTTGGGTTTCATTCCCCCACGTTTGCAATTCTGGTTGAACTACAAAATTGTGTTCATGAATTTAAATAAAATAATTTAGAATTAAATGCAAAAAAACAAAATTCAACCAATGAAACAAAAACAAGCAAAAACAAAACAAAAAGCCTACCCCAAAGTAAAGAGTACAACAGAAAAAGTAGCTATGGACCTGGCTTTAGTGAGTCTTACCCAACTCCTCCTAGCTTTTGCCAGTTTCAAACACTTGGAATCAGGCACATGTCTCCCTAAGAATTTGCAGAAGTATATTACCATTTGTAGCTTAGCACTGACCTACTTCTTTTGTGGCTCTGAGGAGACTTTCAAAGCTGGCAGATATCCTTTAACATCTCTAGAGATCCTTCAGTATTTTCAGAATCATCATGAATATAAACATCAACATTTAATGAAGTTATTTCTTATGTTTTTAATAAGCCATAGCATTTGTCTCACAATGGAATAAATGAATAGTATTCAAAATGAAATCAGTATGAAATCAGTATTTTAAAGTAGGACTGTGTGCAGGTTTTTTTTTTCCAGAAATAAGGCTGAAGATTACATCTAATTCCTAGGCTTTTTCTTCACGTCTTTGTAAATTTAAGCATGCAAGACAAAACTTGTGTAGAAAAAAAAAGTTGTGCCTTGACTGTGGATAAGGTTTTCAAAAGAGCTCATTAAGCAAAAGCTCTATTTCAGCGTTGCAGTGAAATTGCTAATTTTTTGCAATTATTTCCTGTAAGCTTCCTTTGAAAACATTTGACACTAGTAGAGAAAATCCTTTCCTACCACAACATATAGCAGCACTTCATAAATACTGTGTAATTAAATAGAGTGTATTACAGTGTTTACCAAAGCAAACTCATTAGAAGCAAATTATTGTTCGGGTGCTGTGGAAAGAGATATTCTTGATATGTGTGAGAGCTGCTCTGAAAGTAATGCCTCTTCTTTTATTATGCTGGGGAAATGTCAAAGGCAGATCTTGGTGGTACAGCAGTAGAGGTTGAACCTTCCCACTTGTATTCCGTTACATTTTGTTGCTGTGTGACAAATGGCAGCAGGTACTGTTTGTGTGAACTATAACCTGGAAAAGGTTGCATGTATTTCTGAGAAACTGTTAACATGAAAGCTAAATAGCTCTAAATAGTTCTCTGTATGTGCTGATTGTCATTCAAGGACAAAATCAGTTGATAGTTAAAGTCAGTGATAGCTCTTTGAAGATACCAGTGCATCAAAAAGCTGCTTTTTTCCTGTGAATTGCATTGCAAAGACTCAGACTTCAGATGTAATGTTTGCATTTCCTCTTGTGTAGTTTTCTTAAAGGGGCTTTTCACTGGGTGTTCCTTTTTCCTTCTAGGAATCATAGAGTCATAGAATCCTTAAGAGTTGGAAGTGACCTTTAAACGTTATCTAATCTGACCCCCCTGCAGCGAACAAGGACACCTACAGCTAGATCAAGTTGCCCAAAGCCCAGTCCAGCCTGACCTTGAATATCTCCAGGGACTGGGTATCCACCACACCTCTAGGCAGCCTGTTCTGGTGCCTCACCACCCTCACTGTAGAATAATTTTTCCTTATATCCAACCTAAATCACCCCTTTTGAAGTTTGAAACCATTTCCCCTTGTCCTGTCACCACAGGCCCTGCTAAAGAGTCTGTCCCATTCTTTCTTACAGCTCCCCTTTAGATACTGACAGGCTGCTCCTGGGTCTCCTCACAGCCTTCTCTTCTTCATGCTACACAGCCCCAGCTCTCTTACTCTGTCCTCGTAGGAGAGGTGTTCTATCCCTCATTTTTGTGGCCCTCCTCTGGATGCTCTCCAACAGATCCATGTCTCTCCTGTACTGAGGACTCCACATCTGGACACAGTGCTCCAGGTGAGATCTCACCAGAGCAGAGCAGAGGAGCACAATCGCCTCCCTTATCCTGCTGTCCACACTTCTTTAGATGCAGCCCAAAATATGGTTGCCTTTCATGGCTCTGAGGGCTTTCTCATGTCCAGCTTCCCATCCACCAGTATGCTCAAGTCCGTTTCAGCAGAGCTGCGCTTAGTTCTTTCATCACCTGGGCTGTATTCGTAATGGAGGTGCAAGACCTTGCAATTGGCTTTGTTGAACCTCGTGAGGTTCTCCTGGGCCCACTGCTCAGCCTCTCTAGGTCTGTCTGGATGGCATCCTGTCCCTTGGGCATGTTGACTGCACCCCACAGTTTGGGGTGTCATCTACAAACTTGCTGAGGGTGCACACAACCCCACTGTGGATGACAGCAATGAAGATACTGAATAGTATCAGTCACAGCACTGATCCCTGGGGACATTACCCATCACTGATCTCCATCCAGACATTGAGCCATTGACCACCACTCTCTGGATTCAATTCTGCAGCAGGTTCTTTGTCCTTTGAACAGTCTACTATCAAATCCAAATCTTTGCAATTAGGACAGATGGATGTTGTTGGGTGCTATATCAGAGGCCTTGCTGAAGTCCAGGTAGATGACATCAGTGGCACTTCCCTTATCCATTGATGCAGTTACACTATCATAGAAGGATGGTTAAATTGGATTTACCCTTGGTGAAGCCACACTGGTTCTCCTGTAACAACTCACTGTCTTCCATGTGCCTTAGCATTGCTTCCAGGCAAATCTGTGAATTCCATGATGTTTCCTGGCATAGAAGTGAGACTGACAGGTCAGTAGTTCCCAGCGTCATTCTTTCACTTAAAAGTAAGTGTGATGGTACCTTTTTTCCAGTCACCAGGGACTTCACCTGATTGCCGTAACTTTTCAAATATTGAAGGTGTCTTGGTGACAGCATCAGGCAGTTCCATCAGGACTCTGGGGTGCATCTCATCAGTAGCTGTAGACTTGTGGATGTTCAGGTTCCTCGGGTTGTTGCAAACCTGATCATCTTGGATTTCTATGTGTTTTAGCATCCTGAAATGCTTTACTTACTCGGCGTTCATTTCTTTACTGCATTTTCATACTTTTAATGATGTAAGTTTCTTACAACATTTCTTATATTAGTACTAAACTATATGTCCACATGGCTTTTAAACAGTTTGTTGGGGAAAATAAGAAATTCTTCAAGTAAAGTCAAAGTATGTAACAAGTGTGCCCTATGTGAAAGAAGAAGTTGTTAAGTTTAACCATGCACTGAGTTAAATTTTGTGCATTTGTACACAGTGTCTTCTTTTTAGCACTTGCTTAAAAGGAAAACCTGACTTCCAATGCTGCGGAATGATTATGGTTTTGCATTAGTATTAAGAGAAAATTTGCATTTTCTCCTGCCTTCAAGGCTAAACACCCATTTCAAAGACTTTTTTATTTTAACTACCTACGAGTTTTTAATTATTGGAAAGCTCTCCCAACCCTCAATTAAAGTACTTAGCACTTCTGAGGGTTTGGGCTCTCAGAACAAACATCTGAAATTAGTGCACAATTTTGTAGATTTAAGCCTGGAGTACAGTGTAGCCTGTAGTGAGATACCCCTTGGCTCTGATTTTGTGTAGCATGAGTTTTCCTTAAACTAAAGTGATAATGGAAGTTAGGTTAAAAAAAAAAATGATGGGCAGGTAAATTTCCGTGTCGTTCTGTTTGGCACAGACTTATCTTACATATTTCCTGCTTCCATTTACACTTCTTATACTGTTTGCTTTGTAAGTAAATATTGCTACTCTTTTTATAGTAAATATTCTCTTCAGTAATTAACTATGTATTGTTAAATCAACCTCGATTGTTTGCTTGGGAACTGAGAATGGTCAAATATTGGTATAATGGCTCTGAACACATTGGTACCCTGAATTCATTTCCTCTTTCATTTCTGGTCTTAAGCTCAGGATCTCAATGTGCTAGACAGTGCAATTGCATTGAAACCTCATACTGATAAAAACCTGTTTTCACGTATGTCCCCAGAGATTGATAATAGGTTGCACAGGTTCTGAAGTGCACCGGCTATATAGCAACTCAAAAATCATTATTAAGCATTGCTAGCATTTTCTCAGATTGTCCTTTATCATCTAATCTTTCTTGCTAGCTGTTTTTTAAGATGTCCGATGTGATACTTTAATAATAATGCTTCTCATAGATTTTATAAACTAACTTATAGTAGTGGCTTGCCAAAACTTCAGGAATTTCTGTGTATATTAACACTTAATAGAGAATAGCTTGGGATTCCTGATTCTATTGCTATGTTTACAGGAAGGAAAAAGACAGTGTATATATTTTGGGACGGTAGCAAAAGAAATAGTAATAAATAAAATTGAAATGGTGAAATTCTCAAAAATTTCCTGTAGGCATAAATCAGGATTGCTGTTATTCCATATATATACAAGATTGAAAATGAGGAAACTGCAATAATTCTGTATTTAGCTCTTGAACAAATTTTGCACGAATACATATATTAAATTCTAGTAAACAGTTCATAACATCTTGGGTTCAAATATACTATGGAGGAAATTCTCAGACTTGAAGTATTGGAAAATGTTCCTGACAAATTATTTCATTAATGTTTTCTGTGATTTTTTTTTTTTTTTTTTTTTTTGGTGGCTTTTTTTTCCTTCCTCCTAAAGAGCTGAAGGGAGGGGTCAATACTTAGAATGGTTTGGGTTGGGAGGGACCTTTAAGATCACCTAGTTCCAATCCCCGCTGTAGGCAGGGACACCTCCCTGTAGACCAGGTTGCTGACAGCTCCATCCAGGGAGGGAACATCCACAGCTCCTCTGGGCAACCTGTTCCAGTATCTTACCATCCTCACAGTAAAGAATTTCTTCCTAATATCTAGTCTAAATCAACTTTCTTGCAGTTTAAAGCAACTTCCCCTCATCCTGTCACTACATGCCCTTATAAGAAGTCCCTCCCCAGCTTTCCTCTAGGCCCCCTTCAGGTACTGGAAGGCTGCTAGAGGGTCTCCTTGGAGCCTTCACTTCTCCAGGCTGAAGAGCCCCAGCTCCTCACAGGGACTCCAGCCCTCTGATCATCTCCATGGCCCTCGTCTGGGCCTGCTCCAAACAGCTTTGTGTCCTCGTGCTGCATGCTCCAGAACTGGGCACAGTACTCCAGCACTTTTTCTTGAAGTGCTGGAAAGAGAGATTAGTAACTAAGTGCAGGACCTTTTGTAAAAACTCAAATGAACTTTGGAGGAGACTAATTGGATTAAGTGATATAGAATACATGGAAGTACATATCTGCCATGGACACTTGTAGTAATTATTGTGTTCTTCTGTGTGTGCGTTGAAGGTATCCTGAGCTAGCTGCTGTATGCAGAAATCCCAGTACTCTCATTTTGTATCCTGGAGCTGAAGCTACCAATTTGGAAGAAGTCACTGTGATGTCTTCTAGCCCACCAGTTATGATCATCATTGATGGAACTTGGAGCCAGGCTAAAGATATATTTTACAAAAATTCTCTCTTCCGATTTCCCAGGCAGGTAAGTTATAATATGTAAATTAAAGATATGTGTATAAGAGATGTTTACTTTCTGACCAGGTTGAAAGGAGGATTTTAGTTAAGGAAATTAATGGAAATCTTTTTTTCCTTTTCAATTGGTTCCCACTGATAAGGAGAACTTAACGGTGGAAAAAAAGTGTGAGCTTATGAGAAAGTTGACTTGACGTTGGTGGGGTTTTTTCCTTTTGTCATTTGAATTTTTTTTCATTTAACACAATTTTGGTGTATCATTTTTTTAAATAAAATTGAAAATGAGTTTGAGTTGAAGATGAAGATGAAAATTTTTGCTCTTACCAAAAGCGTTGGACCACCTGCAGTGAAACATTCTTTTCCTGGCTGAGCATTTTGCATTGTACTAACAAAGAAGGTGGAAGTTGAATGTTATAATCTCATGAAAATCCACAGCTGTATTCATGAACTTGCTTTCCACTGTGTTAGAAACAGTTGATGTCATATGCTGTGTTTATGCAATTATTGCAGCTCTCCCTGCACATATGAAAATACCATTGATATTAATACAGTATCATTAATGGACATGTGATCCTTTTGCTGCACTCATAAAAGGTATTGAACTTCTTCTCAAATAATTTTTTTAGGAGATACCTTAGTGTGGCTTTAGCACAGCAGTCTTAAATGTACCTTTTGAAAGTAGAACTTATATCTTGTCTAACTGAGTCACTGACATCGAGGATTGAATTTCTCCCATTATTAGACTGAACTCATTTGTATTCATGTTACGTAAACACAGTAGGTGGCACTTCTTCATGCATAACAATGATTTCTCTGGGTTGAGCACCTGAATTCAGAAATAGATTTTAGAATTCTAGAAATGGATTTCCTATAAAAAGCTCCCATTATGCTTATTTGTCGTTTCTGTATGTTGTGCGTCATTCATAATAAAGAACTTCCAAATCTGGAAGCTTGAAAATTTTAGTGGTTTGATGGATTGTAAGTTTTTGAAAGGAAACATGACTTTTTTTTTTTTTTTTTTTTTTTTGAATGAGTTTTCTTGTCAATGGAGCATGTTGAAACTGGTCAAACTTTGTTTCTGCTGTGACTAGAACTTGTCTGTAATACCATAGGTTTGAATTTGTTTGAAATTAAATTGATGCCTGAATGGTGCCATTGCTTTAGGGTTCCTGTTGTGTCGGTTCTTACAAGATACTTGATTTTGTTCCTTATCAGCTGCCTTACTGATACTGAAATAGTGAGATAGTGTACCCTGGAGAGTTTAAGGGCCTCTGGCCCTCTAATGAAAAGATGCACAGCAGCTTGAGCTATCAAAAGCAATGCACACAGCCCTTTTGTAAGACTTGTGTCAGTCTTTGTTCTAGTTCATAACTTGTGTGCAGTTCCTTGTTCATTGTACTTTTTTGAAACTTCTGTGTAGTACAGGGTTTTCATCTGAATTCTTGTGTGAGCGTTCTGAAGTATTTGTTTATCAGATAGCTCAGTTTGGCTATCTGAAGGCAGGTGCAGGTGTGGTTTGTCTGCAGATCAAAACAGAAGGCATTATTTTGTCCTTATCTCTTGGTTTCTTGTAGATGGCATAGTGCCTGTGAGATGCTTCCTCCTGTGAATTATTATAACAGTGCCTCTTAGAGGAATGCTTTTCGGTACATACTCAAATACCGCACGCTGGGTTAGATTATGTTCTTCTTTTTTATGTACTTCCACAAGAATAGGATTATTTGCTCACCTGTACTGTTTTCCTCTTCTTTTTCTTTCAGAAATGTTATTAAAAGTATATTGTGAAAAAGGGTTACCACTGACATTTTTACTAACAGAAAACATATAATTGTTGGATCACCTTTTCATCAGTGAAAATCTGACTAAGTCTTCTGGGGCAAGGGAGAGGCAATATGAAAAATTATAAATATCCAAGCCCCTGTTGACTATAATGTTTGAATAGTTTAAATGGAATACTATTTTTCAGCATGCTGCTAATTAAAAAAGAGAAACCTACTAATGTAACTACTTAAGCTATAAATAATTTGCTTTAGGTGATGAAATCTGTTTGTTATCAAATAAGGGAATTGCTTTTAAGCTCTTAGCAATCAAACTATATTAGTGTAAGTGAAATGGAAGAGTAGATTCTTGGTTTTAGTCCAATTATTTTGGCTTTCAGAAGAAGATGGAATTTGCAGCTAGGAACTTATGGGACTCATTTTAATGTATTTCAATTTAACTGCAGCTCTATGAATAGATTTTATGGAATTTATTTCACTGCAATTCATTTCAAATTCTGCAGATCATTTGTCTTACACTGGCATACCTGATCACTGATACGTGACTTGCCTTTAAGTTCAACAGTGTTTTCATGCATAATCCCTGTAGCTGGAAGCTACCAAATTTGCCAAAGGAGTCAGACATCAATGGTCATAATTCTGTAAAGTGGCTGTTTAACAATATGAAGGGTATTCCTGAAAATACACTTTTCACAGCCTATTTATGTCACTAATTATTCCTGTGCTTTTGCTTTTTATTTTTTTATTTTTTTCAGATGGGAGAAGTGACCTAGATAGGCTTGAGCAGTGGGGCGAAGGGAACATCCTGAGGTTCAGCAAAGCCATGTGCAAAATCTTGCATCTGGGTTGCAGCAGCCCCCACGATCTATACAGTCTGGTGGAGGGATAGATAGAGCACAGCCCTACCAAAAAGGACTTTGGGGTCCAGGTGGTTGGCAAACTGAACATGAGCCAGCAATGTGCCCTCAGCCCAGAAGACCAGCTTAATTCTGAGCTGCATCAAAAGCAGGGCAAAGGAGGTGATCCTGCCCCTCTGCTCTGCTGTGGTGAGGCCTCACCTGGAGCACTGCATCCGGATGTGGAGTCCTCAGTGCAGCAGAGATGTGCACCTATTCACATGCATCCAGAGGAGGGCCACAAAAATGATTCAAGGGATAGAGTGCTTTCCTTATGAGAAAGCTGAGTTGAGATTGTTCAGCTTGGAGAGGAGACAACCAGAGAAAGTCAGCAGTCTTTCAGTATCTGAAAGAACAGGACAGACTCTTCAGCAGGGTGTGTTGTGACAGGACAAGGGGAAATCCCCTAAAACAGGGGGGATTTAGACTGAATGTAGGTAAAGAGCTTTTTTTACAGCAAGGGTAGTGAAGTAGTGGGAACAGGTCATACAGAGGGTCGGTATGTGCTGTGACCCTGGAAACATTCAAGGCCAGGCTGAACCAGGCTCTGAGAATCTTGATCTAGCTGTAGGTTTCCCTTTTCATTGCAGTGGAGTTTAATTAGATGGCCTTCAGTGGTCCCTTCCAACCCAACAGAGAATATGCTTCTATGATTCTGTGAAATAGAGTAATATCTTGAAAAATAAGATCTGATGGTTACAGTTGAACTATAATTCAAGCCCAGTACTCCACAATAAATCTTTCCTATTAATTTGAAGTGTGATTAATGTCCCTTACTTGTTGGTATAGCTTGGATGTTTAAGGTGGCCTACCTTTTTGCTTCTATTCTCTTATGCCCTTGTTGCTGGCAGAATTTCCACCCATTGGCTGCATGTGACAGACACAGTCTCTGCAGAAGCTGGGACAAGTAGAAGTGTATCACACATTTTCTGAAATGTTTTACTCACCCAGTCATTTTAAAACTGACTTGAGTTTTTCTGTTCTGTTGTTCAACTTTCTTTGAAGGTCTAAGGTTCGTGCCATTTTTTCCTGTAAAGTTGAATCATTGTTTTAACTTTTTCTTTTCTGCTGGCAGTTGTATTTTCTTCTGGTAGAAGTTGGAAGAGACCACTGGAGTTCGTCTAGTCTAACTCCTCTGTTAAAGCAGGTTTTCTAAAATATATCCTTGCTGCATCTCTACATACCCTGAAAATTCCTATATTTCTCTCAACTGTCCAGGCTAAATGTTCTTCTCACATTTGAGTTTTTCCAAGTATTCCCTGATCCTTCATGCAGGACTCCTGCCACCCTTGCCTGATTTCTTTCTCTTAGGGATGCACCCATCTTGAGTTTGGAGAAAATGGTGTTTGAATGTTAACCAACTCTATTGGGCACCATTATCTCCCATGCTCTAACTCGTGAGATACCTCCAAGTATGTCCTTGTAGAGGTCAAAGTTGGCTCTCTTGAAGTCCAGGATTGCAATCCTGCTTACAGTCTTGCTTCAGAATGGCCAGGGTTGGGAGGGACCGCAAGGATCATGAATCTCCAACTCCTTTTCCACATGCCACGCCACCAACCTCCACATTTAATACCAGCCCAGGCTGCCCAGGGCCCCATCCAACCTGGCCTTGAACACCTCCAGGGATGGACGGGGCATCCACAGCCTCTCTGAGCAGCTGTTCCAGCGCCTCACCCCTCTGTCTGTAAAGAACTTCCTCCTGACATCCAACCTAAATCTTCCCTTCCTCAACTTCCACATGAGATACTGACCTCCATTATCTCGTGGTCAGTGCATCCACGGTGGTTGCCCTCAACCTTCACATCCCTATGTGTTCCTTCTTAGTTAAGAACAAGTTTAAGAAGCACTCCTCTTTCCTCGTTGGCTCTACCACCACGCTCATCATAAACTTATCTTCCATAGACTACAGGAACTTGCTGGACTTCATCTGCCTTGTGGTGTTGCTTTGACAGCAAATATCAAGGTGGTTGAAGTCCCCCATGAGTACCAGTGCTTGGGATCACAAAACTACTGCCAGCTGTCTTTTGAAGGCTTTATCAGATTCCTTCTCCTGATCGGGCAGCCTGTAGTAAGCACTCACAGTGGTGTAACCCATGCTGGCATGCCCTTTAATTCTCACCCATAAGCTCTCCATTCATTCATATACTGTGAAAGTACATTGCTGCTGTAGAACCAATTTCTTGTTCGGTGTTGCCCTCAAATTTCTTTTTGTCCAATCAAATGTTAATATGTAAGGTAAACTTACGTTCTAAATGACCCACTGAAAAAAAATGCCAGAATGTGAAAGAAATTGCTGGTATTTCTTTACTCATAAAAGCTAATATTTTGCCAATTATTGTATCTGTATTACTTGAGTTGATTTGCAGTGAATTTAAGCTCATTTTATTTTTTCCTTCTTAGTACTTATTTCTCACTGCTTCATTGTTCCAAATTACTGTTATAAAAACAAACAAACAAACAAAAAAACCAGTGCCAGTGAAGCAGAATTTGATTGCAACAGCTAACACTTCGGTGTAGCTGAGAAAATTAGGACGTTGTATTTCCACTATGGAAAAGTATTGGAAATAAAGTGTTTCTCAAACACTTAAATGGCTTCATGCTGCGGTACAGGGAAGTTTGTCCCCTGTGCTAAGATTCCAACTTTATTGAATGAATATAAAGAGCATGGTAAGACATGCACAAACCAGCAGAATTCGTTGAGCACTAAAAAATCAGAAGGGTTATAGCCAAACCACTTTTTCTTAATAGTTAAAAAGCAAAAGGTATTTAAGCACAAAATTGAAATCTGCAGCAGAGCAAAAAAGCTGATAGATGCATAATGTAAATGCAGTGGCACGAAAAGAATCTGTATTATGTATAAAACTGAAGTATTTGGCTTGAACTGGCAATCGTAGCACTTGGTAAATATGGTATCTGTGTAAATTCTGCTCTTACTTAACCTTTATCTTATCCTACTGGGATACCAAAGCAACTTCTGCTTTAGTTTAAATTCTCTTGAAAATGAAGAGCACGAAGACTCTTGAAGTATTAAGAATTAACGTATGGATTAAGGTAGTTTTGGAACTGATGGTTAGTTTGGTTGTTATGAAATACCAGAACAAAGACCAATATTTAGTCTTATTTTTTAATTATAGGCCAGTTGATACTTGCAGTTATTTAGATTGCTTTCAGCTGTCTGTAGCTTTTAGTGATAGTGTTAGTTAGAAACTCAAGTGCATATGCAGCTTCCTGCAGAAGAAAAGTTGTGCACTGTTGAAGTGTCACCTAATTGACTTTCACCACTTTTATCAAATCTTAAAGGTTATAGTTAGCAATTTGATTGTTTTTTCTTCTTTGCTTGTGCAGTTCTGGAAGTACAGTATTAAGTCCAAGTTTGGGCTGTAATGGCAGAGATGCAGGGTTATGGATTTGTAGCTGGTGACTCCTGTTCTGAGTGTGTGGTTTGTCCTGCTTTCAGACTGAGATAGTTTGCTGTACATTCAGTTAAATAAATATTTATGCTGGAATTAGGGGGGAAAGAAAGAGTCACTCATGGGCAAATGCACGTTATAATTTTTGTCTAAATATTCTGTGAATGATTCTCTGCTGAATAATTTTTGTTTCATGTTTTGCAAGTCTGGGTTTGTAATGCAGTTTTGCAAGATCACAGTGGTCAGAATATCATTGGATCTGGACATTTGGAAGTTTGTTATTGTAGAAGGAGAGTGAGGTAGATCTAAAGGAGATGCTAAAGTGGTTTGATTCCTATTTAGGTTACCTGTAAATGAAATACAAACCGTTAGAACAAAAGGCTTTTTCTGATAGTGAGATGGTTACAACACACCATTCTGCACCAAAGTTCTTGGTGCAGAATCATTCTTTTTGTCTGATTTTTTTTTTTTTTTTTTAATGAAAAATAATGAGCTTGGAAAAACTTTGTAACAGGAACTTACGAGACATATGGCCTAAGGTGACTTCTGTAGTTTATGTATGATTGTAATGGTTGTGCCTTCTATGCCATCAGTTGGCACCCTTTCGAGAAGCACATTAGCCCAGGATGTTCCGCACAGTCACCACTGAGAAGGAGTCCAGAAGCATTAGGGTATGCACTGCAGGCTTTCTTGCAACAGCTGCTGTGGTTTGCAAAGCTGATACAGAAAAAGTATTGCATTAACTTGGGCCAGTGGTTGCAATTAGTTCAGAGGGATGAATGAGCTGGTTTGCACAGCCAGCATGTTTGGCTCAGTTAGACTGCTGGTTTATTGTATGAAGCAGTCACAGAACACAGTGGGTGAAGCTGCTTCTGTTAATGAGGAGATAAGCAGAGCATAGTGGGAGCAGATGGCTAAAAAGAGTATTTGACCTTCTCCTACTGAATCACCAAAAAAAGCTGCAAAAAAACCTGTTCACCTACACGAACAGATTATTTCTGTCACTTACTATCTTGTTTTTCTATTTTTTAAACAGACAGTGAAGAACTCAGTGGGATAATTACATTTATGCTGTATACTCGTAGAAAGAAAGAGTAATTTATTAAAAATTCTGAACTATAAAAATGCTGCGTAGTTGATTTTAAGACCTGGTATGAAAGAGGAATTTATATCCTGCTTGTTGTGGCTTAAGCAGTAAGCAGCTAAAAACTGCACAGCTTTTCAGTCACTCTTCCCCCTCACTATGGAATAGAAGAAAAATATTGGAGAAAGTAGAATTGCATGTTGAGATAAAACTATTTACTAAGACAGAAAAGGAAGGAAGGAAGGAATAACAGTAATGACATTTTATATATATGTGTGTATATATATGTGTGTATATATATGTGTGTATATGTGTGTATATATGTAAAACAAGTGTTAGTTTTGTATGCGTGTATGTATATATATGTATATAATACAAGTGATGCATGTTCTTCAATTCAGTGCCAAAAAAAAACAATGAAAAATTAAGTTTAGTTGCAGAACTTCTGGCTTTCATGCTCACTATCTCACTCAGCCACACAGCATGGAAAAAAAAAGGCAAACTTGTAGAAAAGTTTCAAGAAAAGCGAGCAAGTGATTGAAGTATGGGGTGGGTGATGCTAATAAGGAGTGGCAGAGTAAGCTCCATGACTTTTTAGCTATAAAGACAACTGGCTGAGTTTTGTAAATGCATGAGTGACACAAAAGGGGTAAATATGCACCAACTGGTGATCATCTCTGCTAATACATGAACTAAAAGCCGTCAAAAGCAACAGAACTCAGAAATTCTGATGAAGAAATGATAGTTCTTTACATGTTTTACAAAGATAGGGAATTCTTTGCTGTTATTTTGGATAGGTTGCAAGATCAGAATGCAACTGGACAAAATAATGGCAGAAAAAGCCATCAGGAGGTGTTAAATTGTTGAATGCCAAGAAATCACTCAAGCCTGTGAAATCTGTGAGTTCTTGGAAGCTAAGAAAACATTAATTTCAATTTATTTTACTGTCATTTAGTACATTTCTAATTTCTGACTCAAGTATCAAAAAGAAATAGTCAAACAAAGACGTAGGGGAGTCTCTCCACAATTTTATTCTGCACACCATTACAACTAAGCACTTAGTGTGGGGTTGGTCAGAGCCAGGGTTAGCTACTAACTTCGTGGTTGGTTCAGAGATGTTGTGTGCTTGACTGATAGACTTAGCAGTAGGTTTACTGCAGGTCCAGCAGGAACAGCTACGTGTGGCACGACTCTTTTAGCATCATCACAACTTCAATAGACATGTTGTAAATTCTACCCTGCCAACGGGTAACAGGAATGGATTTGTGTACATGCATTCAGTGAAGTGCATTCCACCTCTTGCTCCTGTGCAACACCAAGCCTGAAAGGATTTACAATAGTTTTGACATCTCTGTACTTTACAATCTCTGCCCAGTGTTGCTGTGCACCAGGATAGAGTTTAATACATTTCAACAGCATCCACCTATGTGTCTACAAAACACACATCTGTAATATTATAGCTGGTTGAATATCTACAACCACAGTTTCCATATTTTGGCACTCCAGGGGGATGACTCATTTGTGGGAGCAGTAGGATTGCTCCACATGGAGGCTACACTTGTAGCTTCCTTTAAAGCAAAATGAAGCATTTGAAAAAGAATTCTGACATCCACTGGCCAACCAAGCCTGACAGAACTCAAGAAGCTGTTGGCCAATGCTCTCAGACTTTGGGTTTGAATTTTGGGCAGTTCTTTGTGAAGCCAGGAGTTGAACTCAATGATCTGTGTGGGTCCCTGACAGCTCAGGGAGTTTTGTGGTTCTGTGATACCCCTCTGTCAGCTGGTGGCTCTTTCTCCTATGGAGGACAGCACTTACAGTATTGAAGGCCCAAAGTCCCCAGGACTCTGCTTTCTGATGTTGTCATCGTCATCTTTCTTGCTCTGGTTTCCCAGAATCTGCATTGTCATTACAGAGGCAACAGAACCTCCCTTCTGTAATTTCACAGGTTGCCACACAGGTTCAGCACCAGTGGCTGCTGATTCCCTTTTGCACTGAGCGCTCACTGGAACTCCAGCAATGTTTGTTGGCTGTACTTCTCAGATTTACTAAGTTGTCCTGGTCTGCTTGTAGTGATGGTCATGGTCACTGTGCCATGGCCTCAAAGCAGGACCCCTGGAGCTGTCTGTAAAAAGCTGTGCCCAGCACAAGGTACCTTCTCACACCAAGCTCTCCCCTGCTGCCTCTGATGCACACGTTCAAGGTCTTCGTCTCTGATCCATGACCTTAACTTGTGGGGACTCCCACAAGCTCAGAAATGCATGAGAAGCATCATATTACCTTTCCCCATGAGTGAAATGGGGCAGTGCCTTCCTAAGTTTATGTCACTGTATGAGGCAACCAGGATCTGAGGAGACAAGTGCAATAGGTGGCAAGCTATATATTGGATGATGTTTTCCCTTTAAGATAGGTTATTTCACATCATCAGTGCTGTGTACACGAAGCAGTCAGCAGGTTTCTCTCAAGGAAGACCAAGTCTCTAGCTCTATGGCTGGAAAGAAGATGACTTTAGGGATGCACTGTGGTTGGAGATGCTGTTTTGCTTAAGTGCTTTCAACTAATTTAAACAACAGCAACAAAAAAAAAAACAAAAAAAACCAAGGTTTTTATGATGTCTTTCAGCATGTTATGGTCTGTTAGTTCAAGCACCCTAGCTGAATTCTTCCAAAGTAATTAAACATTCTCATCAAATCAATTTCCCTGATTTTTCCAGCTGAATTAAGTGTTCATTGTTATGCATTGTTGAACTATAAAATGAAATAGAAAGAAGTGACCTAAAACTGACCTACCAATAGATAGATTTTATTTTATTTTTTATTTCCAGATGCAAATATTTATACAAAACCCTAGAAATTCCGTGGTAGAAGGTGCTTTATAACTATGTAGCCTTAAAACTATTAAAATTTTCAAGAAGCTGCATTTTTTCTCAGGCAAATGATTGTTTTAAATGAAGACTTTCAGAGCAGTTTGTTCTGTTTGGCCTTTTTGTATAGTGCTTACTCCATGCATAAGATGGGCACATTTCACAAAATATCCTTCAGTTTCTAAATAATATAATCTGTTTGTTATTTATACATCCACAGTACTTCAAAAAATCTTGAAAAAACTTCATTGTTTGCAATAGAAAGGAAAGTATTACCCGAGATGCTCCTTATGACAGAAAGTTATGATCTCTGACCTCAGAAATTGGTGAATTAGAGGCACTGATGCCACTTCACAATTCATACATTGCCTTTTAAAATGGTCCAGGGGGGTTTGAATCATCCAAGTGATATGCTGCCTGAAACTGCAGTCAGTGACACAGAAATTTCACAAAAGAGGGAAACTCCTTATTGTGGTGTATTGTACTACTTAGTGTAGTGATAGGACATTGGGGAATGGTTTTAAACTGAGACAGGGGAGGTTTAGGTTGGATATTAGGAGGAAGTTTTTCAGCCAGAGGTGGTGATGCACTGGCACAGGTTGCCCAAGGAGGCTGTGGATGCCCCATCCCTGCAGGCATTCAAGGCCAGGCTGGATGTGGCTCTGGGCAGCCTGGGCTGCTGGTTGGCGACCTGCACACAGCAGAGGGTTGGAACTGGATGAGCACTGTGCTCCTGTGCAACACAGGCCATTCTGTGATTTTTATTCTCAGCTTTGGAGAAACATGGCTGCTTTCTTACGGTTTGGAAAACTGTGATAAAGTATTTATGTAGCATTCGAGCATTTCTGTTTCTTCCCCGTTAATCACTGATGATTTTTTAATATGCTTTGTTCAGTTGTGAACACAAACTGTTGCCTTAATTTTACAGAGTTTTGTCTTCCACAGTGTCTCTCACATCAAGATCAGCTGTAAGAATTTATAGGCAATTTACCTTGTTTCTTCACTCTGTCCAGAATGAACTGCACTTGCTAGGTGGACTTCATAGTTTCTGTGCAGCCTCTGCTGGCTGAGTATAGGTTCAAAAACACTTTGGAGAGCCTTCCCATCCTTCTTGTGTAAGTCAGTGGAAGGTTGCTCAGATTGTTGTCAGAACCTTCTTGAGTGCTGCACCAGCACTCAGAGCAGGAGGCACTGTGCTGACAGATGGAGGTGCAAGGTGAGAAACCTTTCATCTAGCAAGCTGGCACAAAACACGCTTTTGAAAAAGTGAGGAAGGAAGAAAAGAAGGAAGTAAAGGAAGGAAGGGAGGGAGATAGGAAGAAAAGAAGAAAGAAAGGAAGGAAGGAAGAAAACCAGTTCTTTTGGGCATTCGTCTGCAGCAGTTCATTCAGCAGCAGCTGCTGCTGGAATTGCTTGCTTGGAGAAGCTGATGGGAATGCAAGGAGATATTAAATGCTAGACGTACAATAAAAAAAAAATGCCATCTGGTTTAATGTGAAGTGTGTAGTAGATAGGAAAAAATGTCAGCTAGTATAGGGCATAGAATTTTAGTTGATATCAGGGGCTTTGGCCAGCTCTTCTGCTTGCAGCATTGTTGTAATCAGTGCAAAATTGGCAGCATACATAGTTGAGAACAAACTGAACTTCATTCTCTTATTTTTCCAGTAATAATGAGTATAGCCTTGAAAGAGTCGGCTGATGAGCTGTAATGGCTAAAGGTGTGAACTTTTTTTGATAGGAAGTGTTTTTTTTTTAATCAAATGGTGATAGAGTCATAGAGGTCATTAAAAGGAGGAGAGCTGAAGATCATGTTTCCAATCCCATTGCTTTTTTTTTTTTTTTTTTTTTTGAGAGCACAGGGGAGTGTTTAATCCAAATGCAAGATTTTGCACATGGGTTGAGGCAACATCCATTGCCAATACAAAATGGGGGGTAAAAGGACTGAGAGCATTGAGATGTCGTACTTTATAATGACTTTTAATGATTTCAGTGATAGAAATCTGTTACATATTCTGATGTGTTTTAAATTTGGTGTGTTTTAGTTAGTATCTCATCATGACTTAAACGTTAAATGAATGTCTTGGCCTCTAAGGAGAAAGTATTCTATGCAAGGATGGACTGAAACTGCTTTCTGAGAAGACTGAGGTCGGTGAGCAAGCATGGAGAATTACCTCGACTCAAGACTTTATGCAGGTGGAGATACGAGCAATCAACAGCAGCCTGTCCGTCTGACATTTAGGTTAATTTGAATTACATTTGTCCGCTTTGACATTTTTCTGTTCATAAGTATGTGTTTATTGCCTCAGTATGGTGACATTTCCTTTATGACTGAAAGGTCTCAGTGATTTGCCAGACGTCAGTCGTGTATGCCACTGTCACTCTTGAGTTGTGGGTGGAAGCTTTGCTTTGAATTTATTTCTCTGCCATTTCCTTCTTAGCTGTTGTTAAACTCTTTGCTTGTATTTCACATGTACAAAGAAGAGTATTCTGCTGTTGGAAAACTCAGAAGCAGTTGCAGGCTTTGCTCCATTGTGCACATGCTGAAATTCTCATGGGACATGAACGCTTTGCAAAAAAGAAACTAGAAGTGATTTTTGTTTTGAGTGAGCTTTCTTTCAAAAACAAGGGAAAAAAAAAAGCAATGTGGTTTTCTTCTCTTAGTCTTTCTTTACACACTCCCTTGTGCACCATTGAAGTTCTCAAGGCTTCCTGTGCTTACTCTCCTGCTTCCATGGAAGGACTATTTAAATTTAATAGGAAAAAAAGAAACCAGAAAAAGGAGAATTAGTAGGTTCCAAAGAACAATGCCATTGCATTAATGCTACTTTATGACACTAAGGTATTTAATTTCTCTTTTCAATTTTCTGATGTTTACAGGTAATTAAAGTTAAGTGGCTGTGACAATTTATTTAATTAAATTTTCTTTCTTCATTTCGTGACCCCATTCTCTACATCGGTACTCTGCTCACTGGCTAAATTTACTTGCAGCACTTTTCTGCTGTATTAATTATTAAAAGAATAGCGCTGCATAAAACATAGATCTGTTGCCTGACATTAGTTTTTGAAATGTAAGCAGAGCAAGAGGGATATTGCCAAAAATAATTTCTGTATCTTTCCTTGCTCTGAGTACAAAATCGCAATGAATGGAAACTAACTAAAAATGCAGAGGTATTTTATGAAGTGCCCAGTAAAAGTCACATTAAAATGTGATTATTTGAACATAATAATTGCATCATTTCTTAGGTTTAGCTAAAAACAGCAGTTTCAAAAGATGAGACCAAAACCAGATGATACTTCAGTTATTTGGAGGCAGTACAGTCTAAATGCTACGAGAACAGTCTATCTTTTATTTTATCTGAGCTGTGAGGACTTTCCTTTCTTTACAGTTTCACTGTTAGCTCGGAATTCTGTGTTAGCCATTTGTTTCAGCCTCAGCTTATCTTACAGAAATTTGGGATACCATTAAATTAGAACTTCACCTTGTGTGCGCTTGGTCTTCATTTCAGTTACCCATGTTACCGAAGGCTGCAGGATGTAGGTTATTCCAAAAGTAATGCTTCCTATTTATTTCTGTGGAAACTACAACAGATACGAAGAGCACAGTAATGCTGTTTGATAGGGCAGATCGTCAGCTACAAAAAGCTGCTTTTCAGTATAATCACAGTAGTTAGCTGTGCATTTATGGCAGAGATGGGCAAGAGCCTGAATACCATGCTCATAAAAATCTGCATGGCTGTCTTTCACATCTCTATTGCCAGTGCTGAAACACACCACCCTCCACCTGTCTGTGCTCACATCCACTGTTTGATCCCCATAAATGTTAAGCAAGCAACAAAGAATGCCAGTGAGTGCCATTTTTTCCACATGGAGGAATTCACCTTTGCTCCATAAGCACTTCCATGTCAGATGCCATTCTGTCAGCCTGCCCCTCTGCTGCCATCTGTCACAGAACAACAACATGAAATGGGATATTGGTGGGAGGATTCAACCTCTACTGCCATTCCACCAACATCTGCCTCTGAGGTCATGGGCTGACGTAATATAATAGGAGGCATTACTTTTGGAGCAGCTCTTGTATTTTAGAATAATAATACCTTCTTCATACAAGAAATACAGGGAAAAGAATAAAGGGATCCCTGTTTTCTTTTTCCCCCATATAAGATGAAAATAATTACTTCTTACTTTTTTTCTCCTTGCTGTTCTCATTGGTTTTTAAACAACATGTCACACACGCACACTGCTGCATACAAAGGAGGAAGGAAGTACTGCTCATCTTCAGTAGCACTTGCTGTTATGCTGTTCTCTTCAGATCCTCGACCATCCCTTCCCTCTTTTTTTTATCGATTGAGAACTTGGTGACCAGAAAAGGAAGGTGACCTGCCTAAATTGACACTGTGATTTGATGAGCTCAAGGTATTTCCTGACATCTAGCCCAAGATTTTCTTTCAGAAAAGCCCATCTTTTCTTTCAGAGAAGCGGGGTACATGCATGCAGATTTTGGTGATGCTTCCAAAACTACTGAAGTTTGCAGGTGTCTCTGTTACTGTAATGAAGAGTCAGTTTTATTTGATATTTCTGATACATGACAAGTGCTAAGCTGTGATTTGCTCTTAGGTTTTCTGAGAAGATGCTCAAAATTTTATTTGAAAACTGCAGTGACAGTTTTCCTGGTAAAGAACACTTCATGAATGATTCCATAGGCGAGAAGAACCAGTTGTAAATAGTTTTATAAAACAGATGAAGACACTGAAAACTATTCTGTATGTTTTTGTAGCTCTTTTGCTTTGTACTGCGTGAAGAGAATTGTTTTTCATAAGGAACTGGTAGTTGCTGGACTTGCTCAAAACACTCTGCAGATGTACTAAATATCTTGAATTAGCTTTTTCGTCTTTGAGAAAGTTGTGTTTTAAAATACCTTAACTTCATATGGAATAACATGTAAAGATGGTAAATACAGTTATGAATTTAAATTTTAATAATTTCAGATAAATTTGAAACATTCTGTATCTACTTTGACGTCTCTTTTTTTAACTTTTGAAGGCATTTAACACAAAAACCTTTAAACTATCTAATAAATAGAAGATTCCTGTTTATGTACAGAGTAATAGAGTCTTAAAAAAAAAAACCAACAAGTTACAAACTGGGAATTGTGCCATATGGGAAATTAGGCTTCTACAGATAATTTAATGTTTCTGTAAGGCTTTCTTTTTGTTCATTTGTTTACAATACTTTATTCCTGCTCTGGTTTTATTTAGCACCATTTTTAAATGTGAATTTTGTGATGTTGTCTTTCAAGATCATAAGAACTTTGAATTTATTCTGATTCCTCCTTAAAGTCAGTGTTTCTTGGTAGGTTCATTGCTTCCACGTCCGGGTTTCAGATGTTGACTTGCTATTGATTAAACGTAGGTGAGGTGCTGTAGGAGCATGTCAGTTTTGAGGGTTTTTTTTGGAAAATTTTTTTTTTTTTTGCTTCAAAATTTTCTGTAGTGATGACATGATATCTGCTTGTGAAAGGCGCGTTCCTCTTGCAGTTGAACTTCCTTTCTTCATGTCAACTTTGTCTAAAAGTGAAAGCAAGACTAGAGGAATATTCTGTACAAACTTAATTTTCCCCATGAAAACATAGGGAACAAAGAAGCTTCTTTCTAGGGTTATATGCAGATGATGATGAGTATTAGGTAATTCAATGAGTAGCTCTACTGACTTGTTTTGGACCAGCTATCTTCACTGTGCAGTGCTTGCTGGAAATAGCAGTTCGTTTCTTAATCTGCTTGGGTTACAGGAGCAAAATAAGGGCATTTTGGAAAGTGCATGGAAGTACAATGTATTTTCATCTTTTAGCCATATACTTAATGACCTTGGGAAGAAAGTCAGGGTGCTGCTCTTATACAGGTAGTTTTTATAGGGGTATAAGAGGCTTTCTGTGTTGGACGTGTGGAAGACTGAATTGGGATCGTGGTTCAGGAAGAGAGGAAGAAAGTAGTTTGGGTACACAGAATGTTTTGTAGCCACATTGTGCTGTACTACAGAAGCTGTTCTGCTTCTCTAGCAAAGGGGAATGTTAGGTTTATCACATTTCTAGTCACAGTAGCAGGGAGATATCCCTGGCCTTGTACAAGTCATACATTGCCAAGAGGAAGGTTTGTGGGGTACACAAACAGAGTGATTTCAGGTGGTCATTGTGAAATATCCACAAAAACGTGGAAAATACATTGTTATCGAAATGGGACAAACTGCTTTCTTAAGGCTTACCTGAAAGTCGCAATAAGATTTGTGGTTTGCTGCAACAAATGGTACATGGAGCACACGCAGCAATGTCACAGATACACCTAAGTATTCAATTAGAAAACATGCAGAGTGGGCAGAGGTTTCTTTGTGACATCCATTTACTTTTTCAGGCTATCCATTTGTGACAGTTTCATGGCAGTTGTTCCCTGCAGTGCTCGAAAACAGTGCTCTTAAGATGTCACTTTAAATTAAAGCCAAGATTTTGAATG
This sequence comes from Lagopus muta, assembly GCF_023343835.1. NCBI lineage: Eukaryota > Metazoa > Chordata > Aves > Galliformes > Phasianidae > Lagopus > Lagopus muta. Next base: position 72,350,464 of record NC_064472.1, read on the forward strand.
AAATAACTTATTCATATTTCTGATCTAAATTTCAGTGGCACGCTGAGGCTAACTTCACTCAGGTTATTTTCTCTGTCACGAAGGGAACTTTATTTAACTGCTTGAGTTTTCTGTGCTTTAATATATAGAACACAGTTTATATTGGCTTACAGGTAAGAAGTGCTTGCCAGCTGGTTGCTGAGTGAGGGATCTTTCCCATGCCCATTTCTTTTTCCTGTTGGGGTTTATTTGTGGAGTAGCACACAGACAGTGCTGTTCCTTAAAAGCGATTTTCCTTAGTTTCTGGAATGAAGACCAAAACAACAGTTTCTTTTTCAGACTTTCTGTTATTTTATGCTCTTTGAGTTCCTTTAAAAAAAAAAAAAAAAAAAAGGGCTTATGGTATTTTTTTCTGGAAGATAATTGGAGTAACCGCATGTGTGAAATGTGAAGTTGCAACCACTGCATAAGTTAAAAAGTACGACTGATGGCCCTTTCTTTGATCCTTCTGCTAGAGCAGAGCAAATCAATTCTGAAACATAAGCCTAAATTTCAGAATTTCTGTCAACACAAGTAAAGGAAGAGGGGGCTTTAAAACAAGTGCTGGGATTTTCATTGAAGCCACAGAAGGATATTTTGTTCCTCTTTGTATCTTGGTGCAGCTATGGTCTAATTGCAGAAATAGCAGAGGAAACTAAGAACTGTTGAAAGAGTGCTCTCATAGACGGATGTACTAACCCTATTGCTTTTCTTTGTTCCTTGGGATGCATTGTTTTCCAAATATAGTGCATAATGCTGGATTCTCTTTAGAGAATAAAGCTAGTAAAAATACTGATGGAGAAACTGGCATTGAAAAGGTGAAAAGGAAACTGACATTGAGGTGGGGACTGAGGGTAACACGCAAACTTTCTGCAAGACTTCCAGTCCTACTATCTAAAATAAGAGCAGAGTTCCCTTGCCTGCCTTAACTGACTGAATTTTGTAAAATTTCCATCAGTAAGTATTTCACCATATCAAAGCCAGTCTTTGCTTTCCTCAGTTCTCAACAGCTCAGCTGGATCATCCACTAGGGTGTTGTGTCCAGCGCATCTCCAGAGAGGGCCCTGAAGAAAAACCCAGCACCCGAGAAACTGTGAAGGGCCACTGTTTCTATTGTGGTTCTAATACTCTGCAAATGCTCGGAGACACTAGAGAGCCAACACTGAATCCTGCATTCCACTAGTTAGTGTAATAAGGTGTGAGAACTGCTGGCATGCAGGTTTCTGGAAACTCTGAGTCTTGATTTACAAACAGAAAACTTTGCTGTATGTGTTGTATAGATATCCTAATTTCACTGTTCTGTCTGAATTGCAGTGAGTTGTTCCATTCAGCTTAATACCTCTTTCTAATTTGAATTGCTTGAGATATCTCCATCTTCTGTCTTATGCTATTCATTCTGATAAGCAGTGTTAAATGGATTGCTGTTTTTTCAACCTGACATCGCTGTATTTTGTCAATAACTGAAAACATTCCAAAACATGCATATGTTTGCAAATTATTTTGAGTATGTTATTTCTTTATCACTATACCTTCATTTTGCAGTGAAATGATTATAAAATACTATGATTATCTTTCTGAAGTGTACTTTAATATATTGCTTATCTACACCCATTCTGAGATTTTGAATTGTAGCACTGGGATAGGCAGTCTGATTTCATTTGCACTGCTTCCTTAAGTGAGAATTAAATCTGTTCAGCTGGATTTGAGATACACACGTAACAGAGAAATAACCTGTCTAGGTACTGGAGAACTTCCTGAAGGGACCTTGGAGACCATTAATTCAGCTCCTCAAAAGGCAAGGAAAGGGTTAGGCCTGCTGGCAGAACAGGGTAGTGTCATCCGCCTCCCAGCCACGTCTGAGGATGGAAACTACTTGATTTCCATCCTCTCATTATCCCCAAGAAAGAAGAAGGAATTTGGTTCCTCTTGCTCTTAGAAATACAAATTTGCCCTTCTGTACAACGTCAGCTGTTTGAATTCTGTACTTTACAGACTTTTGGACTTCAGAGTGTAAGGCAGAGCAAAGGCAGCGTTTCTTCCCTAAAAGTTCTTTTGCAGTCATGAATAATTTTCCTCTCTCTGGAATACTTAACGACTTAAAAGTTACTCTGCACGACCCGTAAGCAATGTAACATAGAAACTAGCAGATAGAAATTTTTCCAGACAGCTCCTACAAAGGAAAGAATGAAAGAAGCCTTAAGGCACTGTTGTCTGCGTCTGAGTAGGGGGAAGGCAGTGCACCTTTGGGTGGGTGATGAAGTCTCTGTGGAGATACTCAGTGGAGACAGTGATTGCCTGATGGTAAGAAAATGGGGTTAGGTATCTGCCCTGCTCAGGCTAGTCCTGGAGCAGCAGGGTTTGTGTTGCAGTTGTGTTGGACAGCTTTGGTTTGTTTTGATAATATTGTAAGCAGCTCTGAGGGACTAAAAGCTCCTGTTAGAATGGATCTGTGTATAATTGCAATTAACTAGATTTCTGGACATCCTTACATGATCGCAGAAAGGGAAGGTAAGCATAAAGTGAGCCTTAAGGAATGACAGATGAAAATGTGAATATATTCATTTCGTTTTTCCTTACTTCTCATTATATGCATCACAATCCAAAGTCTGCATTTTCTATCCTTAATCTGTTTCTCTTCTTTCACTTTTTACCGCTGTAACAAATTGCAGGAAGTAGTTGATAAGAGCAAGTTCATACCTGTGAAAGTGACCTCTCCAAACTAAACAATCCATACTGAAAACTTTAAAAACATTCTGACGCGTGCATAATTTTGCCCTTCAATTTTGTCCCATCCAGAAAGAAGAAAAGCATTAAAAAAAAAAATGACAAGGCAGTTTCCTTTGACAAAAGAGTCAGGACCTTCTGTCTCAAAATTACATTTTTCTCTTTTCCTTATTTTTGCTTGAGTATGTTAAGCTTTTATAGGTGGTTTACTTTGCCTTTTTAGAATGGCTTTGCCTTTTCAGATGGCTCTTGTTTTTGGGATTTTTTTTTTTTTTTTTTAGCTTCCATTAAATTGAGGACAGGAAAGTGTTAGAATTTGATCTAATTTGTTCAAGGTTCCCCTCTAGCTTGGAGGTTTCCTTTTATAAATTAGAGATCTTGAACTTTTAAAATGGGGTAATTACATGTGATAGGGATGGAGGAAAATGATTCACTGCAAATAGAGAGAAGAGGGAAAAGTCTGAATAAAGCAAGTAATAGTGAAACCTCTAGTTTTTCCACTGCTAGTGGAAAATGGGAGCAATATCGTGTTAGCCAGGGAAAAAAGTAATCCATTTTCCATAGAAGATGGAAAAAATAAATAGTACTTTATTAGAGATTCAGATAGGGAAAATGAATTGATTTGAACTTTAATAGTAACTCATTAGGGTTTGTTACACCATACTGTATCTTACTTTAAAAGAAACTCAAAAATTTATGGCCGTTTAGAAATGCAATAAAAGCTTTTGTAGCTAATGAAATAGGCAATTGGTTGAATTAACTTTCTTCTTCTGATGTACCTCTAAATTGTGAGGTAGTATAAAGTGGTTATTGCTTGATGCAGAGCCAATAGATCAATTTCAAACATGATACAAATAAGCAAATTGCTCTAATCAGAGATGTATTGTATGAATAAATGTATAACTTAAGTCTTTTAGAAAATGGCAGTTTTTAACCAGGGGAAATAGTATCAGTGATTACACAGTTATTTTATAGTATGATGTGTGTCCATTGGGTACTGTATAGAATCCTTTTTGTGTTAGAGTGTGCAATGAACAAACGTGTGAATAATTTTGTTTTGTTATAGAATTTGCATGGCAAGTGAAATCGGTAACTAAAATTAATCTGTTTCCTGGGTTTTTTGCTTATGAAAAGTGCAGAAGAAAAACTACTTAAGCATGCTGTACAACCTTCGTTTCATTCAGTCTGTCTCTGACATACACTTGTGTTTTCTTTACATGTTTGTACAATAATGAACGTGCAGTTCTTGTCTCAGATGGTGACTTGTAGGCTGTATACTTAACAGATTATAAGGTCATTGGCTACTGGGAGGCAGAACTGCATGAAGCTAAGAAATATATTTGATATACTGACCAGTTCATTTTAGTAGAGTTTGCTGTTTTTCAGGTGCAGTTAAAAACCAACATTTCAAGTCAGTACGTAATTCGTACACAGCCAACAAACAGCTGTCTCTCTACACTTGAATGTGCTGCTGTTGCTCTCACTATCATGGAAAAAAATAAGAATATACAAGAGGTATGTAACTAATTTCAAATACACAAGTTTTTCTGTTGTGAATAGTGGAATGGTAGCAAAATTACTTAGCTATTAATGCAGCATTTGACAGTGAAAATCGTAAGAGATTGCATTTGACAGTTTTGTCAAGCTGAGAAAGCAAACTAAAAAGGGACTACCAGTAGAAGCTAGTTTTCTGCAGCTATTTGTTTAGTATTTTGAGTTTTTTATGACTCCTGTAACTCTGAAAAGTTTATTTACTTTTCCTGTGCTGTGTTCAACATCGCTGTCAGATTGCTGGTGGAATTAGATTTACTGGTTTTGATTGCTTTGACAGTTTTGTTTTCAGAACTGTAAATGGCAGTACAATATTTTTTGTCTTGTCCCATGATGGAATTAGATTGGCTCTTTGGCCACTAAGGATTGGCTTTTCCTGGAGAGAGCTCGCAGATAAAAATCTTGCCTTAATGATGTTAAAGATACCAGTAGTTGTCTGATCATCGCCTGTAAAAAAAAAAAAGTATTTAGTGCTGAAATATTCATCGTGGATGAGTGCAGAATTTGCTGTACAGACCAGTTTTGCCTGCAGTCATGCTCCATTTTGTATTTGGAGAAGATTGCTCATTGATAACAACTTCCCATTGTTACATTCCCAACTCAGTTTCTCAGTTCCTTTTTTCTTTTTTTTTTTTCCCCCCTTCTTTTTTCTTTTCTAGCTTTACCTACTGCTTTCCTGAGACAACTTTGCAACTTTTGCAGGTCTTCACTGTGCTGTCTTAGGGATAATCTTTATCAAACTTTCATTTTGTGCTGCGCGGTTTTCAGTTTTGTTTTTCTCTTGATTTGAGTTCTGTTTTTCTTGTACTTGCTAGTCAATCTTCCTTCTTCCCTCTTTTGCTTTGACTTTTTAATTACACAGAATCACAGAATTGTAGGGGTCGGAAGGGACCTCCAGAGATCATCGAGTCCAACCCCCTGCCAAAGCAGGTTCCCTACAGCAGGTCGCACAGGTCGGCATCCAGGCAGGTCTTGAACATCTCCAGAGAAGGAGACTCCACCACCTCCCTGGCAGCCTGTTCCAGTGCTCCGTCACCTCACTGTAAAGAAGTTCTTGCGCATGTTTGTGCCGAACTTCCTATGCTGCAGTTTCCAGCCGTTTCCCCTTGTCCTGTCTCCACTCACCACTGAAAACAGTCCGGCCTCGCCATTCTGCCTCCCATACTTCAGATATCCTGGATCAGGTCTCCTCTCAGTCTCCTTTTCTCAAGGCTGAACAGACCCAGTTCACTCAGCCTTTCCTCATAGGAGAGATGCTCCAGGCCCCTCACCATCTTCGTGGCCCTCCGCTGGACTCTTTCCAAGAGATCCCTGTCTTTTTTGTACTGGGGAGCCCAGAACTGGACGCAGTGCTCCAGATGAGGCCTCACCAGGGCAGAGTAGAGGGGGAGGATCACCTCCCTCGACCTGCTGGCCACGCTCTTTTTAATGCACACCATTTTTTTATCTTTTTAATACACTCTCTTGTAGCTTTTACATATTTTTAACTCAGCATCTCTGTTTCGTCCAGTTCGTTCTTCCCTTGTATCTCATTTTCCTCTCTCATTACATGCTGTCGTCTTATGCTACTTCCTTGCAGTTTGAAATGTCTTGGAAAGAATTACTCAGATTCTCTTAATCCATGCATTTGTTAAGAAATTGTTTGATAAAGCACCAAGTATATGTTATACTGTCCACAACGTAGAATAAAAACATGTAGAAATTAAAGACTTAGTCCAAAACTGTGCTGTAGTGTGGTGTATGTTGTATGTGCACATGGTGCATGGATGCACTGTGATAGTTACCTCCTCCTGTGTTTTTGACATTTCTTATTGCAAAACTTCAAAACAGATGATCATAGATTGTTTACCAAGAATGTGTACTCTAATTTACATAATGTAGTGTTGGATTGATTTCTTTTTTTTATAACAGATTTTTGGAGGCTATTTCTTAACAATATTGCATTTAGATGTATTTTATGTGCAGTGTTAGCTTACTGTATGTTCTGTTGTAATATGTTGAATATACATACTATACTCCTATGTTACTGAAGATATGTTTACTCTGTAGTATGATTAGCATTTTGTGGCAGCAGAAAATGTTAGTAAACTTGGGAATGATTAGATAACCTATAATCACATTGGTCTTTAATTTTCTTGAAGGCAAAAAGGCACGTTGGTTATTTAATTCATTGGTATTGAGGTAGGCAACGTTTGGAATTTTAGGCCTGGATCTAGAAGGTTTTGTGCCTTTGACTTTATTCTGCTTCTTTTGAACAGTAGATAAACTTAAGTAAAGTCAGTACAGGCTATTTATCTTAAATCATGCATCCAGTAAGACATTTTATGTATGTTTGCATGTGTATGTGTACCTGTAAAAGTTTACATCATTTGAGATCAAATACGAATTTGTTCAATTTTCACATCTGATTTCTGATTTTAGTTCATGGAAAATAAGTTTTCCTTTGCAAAAGCTGGCTTGTAGACTACAGATGTTACAGCTAGCTTGGAGAGAAATGCTTTTGTAAGACTATCCTACTGACCTCCTGCACTTCTGCAGGCATGGAATGCAACCCACTGGCTTGTGTCTTTGTGCTCGCAACACTTAAGTGTCATTTGAGAAATTTGGGTTTAACAGTGCTTAAGTTAAAGTTTATCCTAGGTCAAAGGAAGCTTATTGGACATTAGCCTTTTCCTTGCAAGTTTTGATCACACTAGTCTATGATGAAAGAGATAATGTTCTTTTTTGGGTGACATTTTAGTAAGCCTTTTGAAGCAGACCTAATAGTAGTTGTGAACCAGACCCAGACAACCAGAAAATGAAGAACGCTCAGTTAGTAACCATTTGAGTCGTTGGCTTTAAGTTGCTTCATTAATACTGCATAGTATTCCTATACAGAAGGAGAGATGCAGTGTAGTCCCCAGTACAGAAGTCTAGTAACCTTCATCATGAGTCCTCTTCGTAAAACCCTGCCTCAAGTTATTTTCATGCAATCACAAGCAGTTTCTTTACTGCTACTTTTTTTTTTGTTATTATTATTACAATTTGGCTGAGTCACTGCAGTGACTGTAGTCAGTTGCTAAGGTCAAGTTAAAACTTGAAGAATGTGGCTGGAACTGAAGGTGAGTCTCTTTGTAAAAAAGGAGTAAAGAACTGTAGCAGACAGGTGGATGTGTGGCTTTTTTTCCCCTTATTCGTGTGGCTTTTTTTCCCCTTATTCACAAATGTTCTCTCTGTACAACAACAATTGTAGTTTATCTTTTTTTTAAGTAGTTCTTGAATAAATGATGTTTCCAAGATAGCCTACTAGAAGATTGAAAAGACTGTTTTTTTTTTTCATCTCTTCCTTCTCCCTCTCTTCCATTTTTTCTGCAGACTATACTACGACCCCTTCAAGCTTTGTGCTCTTTCCAGCTTCAGCATGGAGCCCAGATCCATCACAGCAAGGAGCATCTTCTCAAAAATGGCTTATATGACAAGCCAATGCCAAAGAATAAGCGCAAACTAAGAAGAATGGAACTTTTGTTAAATAATGTAAAAATATAGGAAAACTGTACCTACCATACAGTGGGATGTATTTGCAGCTAGCCAATGAATGTGGATCTGAATTTAATCCAAGGAGTTGTGCATACTGTAACAAAGCAACTTGGAGGCCCTTCGTAGTTAAAAAGTGTTTACCTCCAGTAAAATGAACAGTAATGGGCGAGCTCTTTTATTCTTTTGTTCAGATGATTGAAGATTACCCTAATTTCCTTTAGAAAAAAAGAAAAAAGATGAAAATTTGGAGCTTGGTTTAGATTTATGTTATCTCTTGGATGAATAGTACCTGTTAGATTTCTTTTGGAGAAGTTTGATCACAAAACAGAATGTCAATGTAACAGACTGGGAAGACTTCAGAATTTAGAAGTATATGGAATTTTGATTATTTTAATTTCAGAATCTAATTTTTGAAGGTTTTCAAACATTAATTCCTTATGTTATTTAGGTCACTATGCATAAGTCGTGTTTTTTGGATAGTTCTTTTCAATGATGAGATTTATATTTGGTCCCTTTTGAAAATGAATGTGTATTTTACAAGGCCTTCAGATTTAGTTTGCCTCTTAAACTTAGTTGTTTAAGTTAAATCCACAGATTTTTATGTGAACCTGAACACTTCTGGTCAAACAACAACAACAAAGTAAAGAAAACAATAAAGTCAATGTAGAGAAATCATTTTTTGGATTATAACTCAGGTGCTAAAACTAAAGTTTCTCTTCTGCAGAAGGGGACATTTTATGCTTCAGACCAGCAGTATACATCACATCCATACCCTTACAAACTCGCCCTTACTACTAGGACAGTAAAGGAGTTAAACAAGTCCCGTGTGGACAGCCCACTCAGAAGTATGGTGCAATGACAAATGGTTATTTCTGGGTACAACTTACTAACATGTTTGCAAATCCAGTAAGTTTCTGTGTGCTCTTTGACTAGTTCTTCTCTTTTACCAGTGATGTCTGTGTACTTTCTTCTAACAAGACTTGCTAGAAGCAGAGGAATTGAGTATTTTTACAAGCTTTGTGAATTAATGGTTTATGATCTGGAGGGGAAAAAAAAAAAAAAAAAAATTAAATAAAGGTTTTAAAATTCCATTCTTCATAAATGCCTCCATCATGAAACAGGTGAAATTGCTTACTCTTTGTCTTTACTGTCTATTCCGCTCAAGGTAACAACATGGAGATAACTGTATACTAATTAGTTTTTGACAAAGGAAAGATAATTTGCTGCTAATTTTTCAAAAGCAAGTGAAAAAAAACTATGAAAGTGGGAGATGTAAACACAGCTCACCAATTGAACTGAAAACACTTCTACAATTAACAAGAGAGGTCAAAACCAGGTCAGAGATAAGCTAAGAAGTTCTGGTTAACCCTAAGCTAACCTTTTGTGTAGCCATGGGTTAACAATTTAATTTGTCTGGCTGTGCTAGCAAAATCTGTATAACCTTGCCCCCTCCTGTTCTATGTAAGTGCTCTATTTGCTTCTAATATCAGTAAACCTGAATTAGTTTTGACACAGCTGAAGCAAAACAGTCTCAAGTGATGAATGATCTTGTGGATGAACTCTTAGGGCAGAGGAAGGGTGTGTTTATTCCTGCAGAGAGGCGTAGTGCAGAAATCTCTGTGCTAGTGTGGAATCAGAACTTGTACAACTTGCATGTGTGACACTGCCTCTAGTTCTGGGCTGACATAGCTGGGAATCCCTTTCCCCCATGCTTTTTGGGTCTGAGCATTTATAAAGGAAACAAGATTAGCAGTTAGGATTTATTCTTACTGCCATAGTAATGTATAGATATTTATTGTATATGTTGGTTTTGTGCCCCTTGTTTTAAACTCTGTTAGAACAACAGTGTATCTTTTGACCTACCTTGCACAGTCTGTTTTTGTACAGAGAAGTCTAAGTGTATCTTTCAACAGAATGAGAGCTGAGAATATATGGCGAACAGAAAGACACTTGTTCTACACACTGGGCTTCACAAACATCTGCAAAATGCCTTAGAATTGTAAGATCAGAGAAATAGTTGTCTTAATTGAATTATAATCCTGCATTATGCATACAGTCTCAGAATTCAGATTTTTCATGTTTTTCAGCAAAGAATAAATTCTGCACAGCTTACTTCTCCGTTTTGCTGTTTCCTTGTTTTCCACTGATTTTGCTCCTGTAAGAAGGATCTGTGGATCTAATGCTGGATTCATGGAAGCCTTTAATTGCTAGTTTCCCCTGTTGCAGTGCACTAGATCAATCACTGTGCAACAGTTGCTGAAGAAATGAAAAACGATTCACTGCAAACCTCCAGGCATTTTATTTAAGTTTTCTGTATGCCTTGTCACAGCTGTAATGTAGTGATCATTTAGATGCAACACGAGTATTAATAAGAAGCTCAATTTCAGATTTGCTTGAATCTGTTGAACACAAAGTGCCATATTTTGCTTGCCTCTTTCTTTTTGGTGGAACTTGTCTGGCCTTAAAAACATATGCAACAGAAAAAAATAATGGTAGTAGGTATTTAAGAAGTTTCTTTTCAGGTGTTTTGAATTCGGAGTACCCTCTAAGCACATTACTTCAAAGAAATGTGTACTCTGTAGTCCAGACTCCTTGATGAAAGTTGTGCTTGATGAAGCAGCACACTTTGCAAGCAATTTCATTAGAATAAGTTTAATTTGCAGGGTTTTTTTGTTTGTTTGTTTGTTTGTTTTCTGTAATGGTCAGTCTGTTTCATTTTTCCACTTACTGAAAGATTAATGAATCAAAACCAGCAGTCTAACAATTATGAAAAAAGGAATGCATTTACTTCTCATGTTTGTTTCTTTGTTCTTGTCCTCTTTGTGCTTCTGAATGCTACCAAAATGAAATTTGCCTTCTGCTTGCCTCTTGTGTTCTGCTTAGGGCAATCTGTGCTGTGGATAGCAGCCTTTTGAGCACATGTAAAAAATCTGCAGAGGTGGGTATTACTAAATCTGTGTGTTTTCATTGTCGGTAAGTAGTCTGTGATTAAAAAAATACATAAAGCTAAAAATCTTTCAAATCAAGAACATAAGAAAATCTTTATAAAGTTTTCAAACAAACAGTTAAGAGGTGTGCAGGACAAGCATAAATGGTTCTGGAAGATGGTGTTACAGGATGATGAAGAAATTATTTATTGTTTAATTTTTCTTCAAATAAGTTTCTTCAAAACTATTCGACTGACTCCAAAACTGAGAAAAACTATTTTTAGGCCTGGATTTCCTCCTCAGCTGCAGTTTTAGATAAAAGACTGTTCATGATGCATTGTTTTTCACAACCTTCCTGCTTGTTTTGAAATGTAATTAAATGCTGAACTTTTAGAAAAGGGTAGCAGTTCATGCTTTTCTCTTGAGGTTTGTGTTTATTATGCCTATATACTCAAACGTACATAAATTATGTATTTGTTTCTGCTTCAAAGCTATAAAAGATCTAATTTGCTGTGGTCATGTGCTACTGTTTCTCTACAGAGTTGAATTTGTTTGCATATTCTAGTATCACAAGGATGTAAACCAAATCTTAGGTTGTGCCTCTTTAGAATCTTTCATTCAGTTGATGAATAGATGTGGCTTTTTCTGGGCCATTTCAAGAAAAGTGTTCCTTTGTTTTCCATTAAAGTCTGCATCAAGACTGATTTCTGCAGCAGTGTCTTTCAAGCTTTTCAGTTTCAGAGCTCTCCTGTCTTTCTGCAGAAGTTGTTGCTCCTGTTTGCTATCCACCATCATGCACATCTTCCCATGCTCGGTTGTAGAATCACAGCATGGCCTGGTTTGCACAGGAGCACAGTGCTCATCCAGTCCCAAACCCCTGCTGTGTGCAGGTTGCCAACCAGCAGCCCAGGCTGCCCAGAGCCACATCCAGCCTGGCCTTGAATGCCTGCAGGGATGGGGCATCCACAGCCTCCTTGGGCAACCTGTTCCAATGAGCATCATCCCCTAAATGCTTCTTTTCCAGCTCAATGTCCTGCTAGCAATAATAATCCAAATATCCTGTGTCTCACCCATGCCCTTTCCTTCTCAAATTATTCTGTTCAAGTGCAAAAAAAAGCAAGCTGTGTTCTCATCTCCCTGCTGTAAAACATGTGCGTTAGGAAGTTCCATGTACCTGCAGCTAATGAGTTTGTTCCTTGTGTCCCCTGTGACAGTCCATCCCAACTCCTAGCAGTTCATGTCCTGAGTGCTGCTGCTTTTGTAGTTGGGGACAGATGGCAGGGAATTAAAAAGGGCAGAAAGAAGGGAAAGCACTGTGCTTTAAGAAGTTAGTTAAGGGGCTAAGATTAAAGTTGCTTGTAATTTACAGGATAGCTGATACAGAGCTTGGTACGCAACACTCTGGCTTGGTGTCCCAACAGTTTGGCTCATTTGCAGAGTATATCCCAGGCTGCCTCTTTTGTTTTACTGTTCTAAGATGCACAGAAGCGTTCTTTAGACCTATTTGGCGTCTATCTCTTCTGTCTGAGAAGGTTTTTTTTATTGCTAACCAGCAGAAAAATTACTGTACCTATATGTCTGCAGTGCTTGCAGCACAATTACAGCTGAGGGTGTTGCATGCATACCACTTGGTCTGGGTCTGTGCTTGCCTGCATGTTGCACATCGTCTGTCACGGCTGTAAGAGGCAGCAGACTCTCAGCTGGAAGTAGCTTTGAAAAGCTCTCTCTGCCCATATAAGCAATAATTAAAAACCTCAATGGTTGCAACAGACCATATGCCATGCTGTGGCCTGCTGTGTCTGTAAGGACAGGTAACATGCTTAAGCTAGTACATCTGAGCTGAAACTAGTTTACCTGCTGTATGAATGCTGCAACCAAGTTGTCTGAGCTTGTATTTAAGACTAACCCTCAGTAAAGATGTGTGTCAGAGAGCTTATAAAAATGTTTTAAAGCACATTAAGTCAAGTCTTTTCCCTTGTGTGCTAGTGCAACAGAGCAACTTAAAATATTTGGGAAATTAATAATACATTAATCATTTTATTTGCATAAGTAAATGCATGTATGTGAATACACATAATGTGTTTTCAATATGAATGCATAAGTAGTTGTAAATAACTACCAGCTTTTAAATCACTTTTGAAAGAAAGAATAACTTTCTATTACAGAAAGGTCAGTGTTTCTGTCTCCTTGTCTTCTCTTTGCTGTTGATGTTTGCATGAGTATTTGAAAATACAGCAGATGGTTAGAGGAGACTAATGGAATTTTTTTTTTCTTCTTAAATGGATGTGTAGAGAAATTGGTTATGTACTCATTATAATTAAGCATTTGCAGAGCTGAAATCTGGGTCTGAACCTTTCCCATAACTATTAACAGTAGGCATTGAGCAAAAGTGATGTTGTACAAAATTAATTTATCAATTATGGCACTTCATTATGCTTCAAATAAACCTTTGAGGTACTTGAATTTTATACAAAATCAAATACCCTGTTCTTTTTCAGTGCTGGAATTCAGTGGGATGTTTTAAGTCTCTGCTAGATGTACCAGATATGGAAACATTGGGAAAAATACTACATTTAGATGGAACAGTACCCTATTAGAATTTTACCTGGAAAACTTATAAGAATTTTCTTTTTCACTAGAAATACTTATGGAGTAGACTCCCCCCCCCCCACTGGAGTACAATAAAATTATGCAGAGCTTCCATATTATTACTTGTTCTGCTTCATTCTGGATTGTAATACTGAGAAAGCCCTTCTCATAACAGCCTCCCCTTAGGAAGTTGTAGAGTGCAGTAACGTCTCCCCTGAGCCTTCTCTTCTCCAGGATGAACAAACCCAGCTCATGCAGCCTCTCTCCATGGGGGAGGTGCTCCAGCCCTCTAATCCAGGACCTCCTGGATTGCTAACAGTTTACTGTGTTGCTGATCACCAGATGTCTTTTGTTGTTCTGGTCCCTAATTTTAGCTCACAAGCTCTCAAGCTGGTGGTGGCTTTTCTCAGAGGCAGCTATTCACAATCTGTCTGTTTCTTAAACATAGAGGGTAACTCCGCGTCCCTCCTCCCTATTCTATCTCTACTGAAATTCTTATGGCTCTCAGTCATATACTCCATCTGTGTGACTTGTCCCACCATTCTTCTGTGATAGCAGTTAGGTCCTATTTACCTATTGCACCCTGGCTTCCATCTCCTCCTGCTTATTTCCCATGCTGTGTGCCTTAGTGTTGAGGCACTTCAGCTGGGCTGTCAATTGTCTTACCTTCTTGAAGGATCCCCCCAAAGTTCCTTTGGGACAAATCAGAGGTTTTCCCCTGCTGCTTTCTACAGTGACATTGTTCCCTGGTTCTTCTCTGTTGCTCACATGCACATCCTCTTCCCATGACAGCTGTCGTTTAAAGGTCTGTTAATCAGCTCAACCAGCTTGCTTCCCAGAACAAGGTCTTCCTGGTCAGTGGCATCCCATCATACATCAAGACTCCCAATCTTTCCAAGGTATGTCCATAGCCATAGTATCCAAAGCTCTGAGCACCGCACCATTCAAACAATCATTCGATCTCTTCTCCTCCTACACAAGTCCCAGTCACTAACCAGCTATGTTTTCTTCAATGGAAGGTAGTAGTAGTCAGATATTAGCCAAAAATATTCAGCACATTTTTAGCCCTTTCTTTGTTCAGAGTAATTTTCGCTTTGAGCATGCATTTTTTAGTAGACAAAGTGTGTGTTTCAGTTGAATTTGAAACGATTGTCAGCTTGTTGTTCTGTTTTGCTTTATTCATCTGCCTCGCTCCAACAGATAATTGCTCTTTCCTCCAGGATTCATATTGATAGCCTCGCTGTGATCAGCTAGAGTTCTACATTCTTCAGCAGGGCAAAATGAACTTACACCTCTTCCTGCAGAACTGACGCATTCCCTCCTCTTTCTTTAGACAGCAGTCATGGTTTCTTTTCGACCCCATTATCACTGTAGTCACAGATGATATTTTGCAGAGCTGTTCTGTCACTGTTGGGGCATCATGTGTTGCTGATAGGAGGTACAAGAACAGAGTTTGAATGTAAATGTCTGTTGCAGTTATTGTTCACTAGAGGTTTACTTGAGATGAAA